>NC_082662.1:83624012-83937828 GCF_025265405.1 Mesoplodon densirostris
GTGACTTTTGGTGTTACTAACGTTGTTTGTGTTCTGACAGCTCCACAGACTGGCCATTCCCCCCATCCTTTTCCTCGGGCCTCCCTATTCCCTGAGATACAACACTATTGAAATCAGGCCATATGATAAACCACAACGGCCTCCAAGTGTTCAAGAGAAAGAAGAGTTGCATGTCTCTCACTTTAAATCGAAAGGTAGAAATGATTAAATTTAGTGAGGAAGGCATGTCGAAAGCCAAGATAAGCCAAAAACTAGGGCTCTTGCACCAAACAGCCAAGTTGTGAATGTAAAGGAAAAATTCTTAAAGGAAATTTTTTTAAATGTTTTTTTTTGACAATGATCCTGACTTTTTAAAAATATTTATTTGTTTATTTATTTTTGGCTGCATTGGGTCTTCGTTGCGGCATGCGGGGTCTTTGCTGCGGCACGCGGGATATTTGTTGCAGCATGCGGGATCTTTTTGTTGCGGTGCGCCGGCTCTTCATTGCAGCACGTGAACTTCTCTCTAGTTGTGGCGCGCGGGCTTCTCTCTAGTTGTGGCGTGTGGGTTTTCTCTCTTTAGTTGTGGCACACGGGCTTCAGAGCGCATGGGCTCTGTAGTTTGCCGCATGTGGGCTCTCTACTTGAGGTGCGCGGACTCAGTAGTTCTGGAGCGTGGGCTTAGTTGCCCTGCAGCATGTGGGATCTTAGTTCCCCAACCAGGGATCGAATCCACGTCCCCTGCATTGGAAGGTGGATTCTGGACCACCAGGAAGTCCCTCTTAAAGAAAATTAAAAGTGCTATTCCACTGAACACACAAATGATAAGAAAGCAAAACAGCCTTATTGCTGATAATGGAAAAAGTTTTAGTGGTCTGGATTAAAGATCAAACCAGTCACGACACTCCCTTAAGCCAAAGCCTTATCCAGACCAAGGCCCTAACTTTCTTCAGTTCTATGAAGGCTGAGAGAAGTGAGGAAGCTGCAGAAGAAAAGTTTGAAGCCAAAACAGATTGGTTCATGAGCTTTAAGGAAAGAGGCCTTTTCCGTAACATAAATGTGCAAGGTGAAACTTTAAGTTCTAACGTAGAAGCTGCAGCAAGTTATCCAGAAGACCTAGCTAAAGTCATTAATGAAGGCAGCTACATTAAACAATAGATTTTGTGTGTGTGTGTGTGGTATGCGGGCCTCTCACTGTTGTGGCCTCTCCCGTTGCGGAGCACAGGCTCCGGATGCGCAGGCCCAGCGATCATGGCTCACGGGCCCAGCCGCTCCGCGGCATGTGGGATCCTCCCGGACAGGGGCACGAACCCGTGTCCCCTGCATCGGCAGGTGGACTCTCAACCACTGCGTCACCAGGGAAGCCCCAACAATAGATTTTTGATGTAGATGAAACAGCCTTCTATTGGAAGAAGATGCCATCTAAAACTTTCACAGCTGGAAGAGAAGTCAATGCCTGGCTTCAAAGCTTCAAAGAACAGGCTGATTTTCTTATTAGGGGCTAATGAAGCTGGAAACTTGAAGCTGAAGCCAATGCTCATTTACCATTCTGAAAATCTTAGGGCCATTAAGAACTAGGCTAAAGCTACTCTGCCTATGCTCTCTAAATGGTAACAAAAACTTGACGATAGCACATTTGTTTACAACATGGTTTATTGACTATTTTATGCCCACTGTTGAGACCTAATGTTCAGAAAAAGATTCCTTTCAAAATATCACTGCTCACTGGCAATGTACCTGGTCACCCAAAAGCTCTGACGGAGATGTAAAATGAGATTAATGCTGTTTTTATGCCTGCTAACACAATATCCATTTTGCAGCCCATGGATCAAGGAATAATTCCAACTTTCAAGTCTTCAAAAAATTTGAGAAATACATTTCGTAAGGCAATAGCTGCCATAAATAGCAATTCCTTAGATGGATTTGGGAAAAGTAAATTGTAAACCTTCTGGAAAGGATTCACCATTCTACATGCCATTAAGAACATTCATGATTCATGGGAAAAGGTCAAAATACCAATATTAACAGGAGCTTGGAAGAAGTTGATTCCAACCCTCATGGATGACGTAGAGAGGTTCAAGTCAGTGCGAGAAGTAACTGCAGATGTGGTGAAAACAGCAAGAGAACTAGAATTAGAAGTGGAGCCTGAAGATGTGACTGAATTGCTGCTATCTCATGGTAAAACTTGCAGGAGGAGTTTCTTCTAACAGACAAGCAAAGAAAATGGTTTCTTGAGATGGAATCTATTCCTGGTGAAGATGCTGTGAAGATGACTGAAATGACAGCAAAGGATTGAGAATATTAAATATACTCAGTTGATAAAGCGGTGGCAGGGTTTGAGAATATTGACCCCAAAAGTGAAAGAAGTTCTACTGCGGGCAAAATGTTATCAAACAGCACTGCATGCTACAGAGAAACTGTTCATGAAAGGAAGAGTCAATCGCTGTGGCAAACTTCACTTTGCTTTTTTTTTAAAGAAAGTTTCAACCTTCAGCAACCACCACCCTGATCAGTCAGCTGCCATCAACATTGAGGCAAGACCCTACACCAGCAAAAAGATTACAACTCACTGAAGGCTCAGATGATGGTTAGCATTTTTGGCAATAAATATTTTTTAATTAAGGTGTGTACATTGTTTTCTCAGGCACAGTGCTACTGCATACTTCTTGGCTACAATACAGTGTAAACATAACTTTTATATGCACTGGGAAACCAAAAAATTTGTGACTCACTTTATTGTGATATTTGCTTTATATCGCGGTGATCTGGAACTGAACCCACAATCTGAGGTATACCTGTATTTTATGTTACATCTCATACTAAATTGTAGTAGAAGGCATTTTTACAATTCCACCAACTGGCCTAGGTAGGTGTTTTCTTACCTTTTGAGTCTAAGGAAGTTTTAATTCCATGTTTATCAATACAAACATTTTAACGAAAATTATACAAGCACTGGTACACTTTAATAAAGTATTCAGAATCAATCTAACTCCACTAAGCCAATGTCATCCCATTATCAATTTCTGTACATAGCAATTAGCTCTATTCAATTACATTCATATGCATTACTGAACAAAAAGTATTTTTATTGGGATCAATTCTTAGTATTGATATAGGCTCACTGAACGGAGAATCTGCATTTAATGCTATGACTTAGGGACTTAGAAAAAACTCTAACATTTGTTTGGTTGGTTGGCTGAAACGTGGACCAAAGGGTGGCCCACAGCCCACAGTGAGTGAACTGGAAATGCTGGACATGCCTTGGTTTAACGTAAAGGAAGGGAAAACTGGTGACAAAAAAATCTGGGGAAGATGTATGTAGACAGACCTATCTGAATAGACTAAAAAGGTGAAGATGTTTGTCTCCCATGTGAATGCTCACCAAAGGGTGACCTCAGCAGAGGATTTAAAAAATCAATTGGATGGACTGACCCATTCTGTGGAAACCAGTCAGCCTCTTTCCTCAGAAAGTCCAATAAGCTTATGAACAAAGTAGCTATAGTGGCTGGGATGGAGATTATACATGGGCTCAGCAACACAGACTTCCACTCACCAGGGTGATCTGGCAACCGCCACTGCTGAGTGTCCAATCTGCCAGCAACAGAGATCAACACTGTGCCCCTGATATGACACCATTCCCTGGGGTGATCAGCCAACAACCTGGTGGCAGGTTAATAACACTGGACCACTTCCATCATGGAAAGGGGCGTTTTGTTCTTACTGGAACAGACACTTACTCTGGATATGAAGTTGCCTCCCCAGCATGCAATGCTTCTGTTAAAACTATATCATCCATGGACTTACAGAATGCATTATCCACCATGATGGTATTCTACACAGCACTGCTTCTGATCAAGGAGTGCACCTCATAGCAAAATAAGTAGAGCAATGGGCCCATGCTCATGGAATCCACCAGTCTTACCAAGTTCCCTAATATCAAGCAGCTGACTTGACAGAAAGGTAGAATGACCTTTTGAAAACTCATGTACAGTGCCAGCTAGGTGGCAATACCTTGCAGGGCTGGGGTAAGGTTCTCCAGAAGAAGGAATATGCTGTGAATCACTATCCAATATACAGTGCCGTTTCTCCCATAATTCATAGATCCAGGAATCAAGGGGTGAAAATAGGAGTGACACTATTGTTGCTACAGACTCACCAACAAAATGTTTGCTTTGCAACATTATGCTCTACTGGTCTAGAGCTCTTAGTGCCTGAGGGAGGAATGCTTCCACGAGGAGACAGTAAACTGGAAGTTAAGACTCACCCAACCACTTTGGGTCCTCATACATCTGAATCAATAGGCAAAAAAGGGAATTACGGTGCTGGTCTGGTTGACTGATCCTGACTACCAAGAGGAAAGTGGACTACTACTCCACAATGGAGATCAGGAAAGAATATATGTGGAACATAGGAGATCCTTTGGGGTGTCTCTTAGTATTATCATGCCCTGTGATTAAAGTCAATAAAAAATTACAACAACCCAATCCAGGAAGGATTACTAATGGCCCAGATCTTTCAGGAGTGAAGATTTGGGTCACTCCACCAGGCAAAGAACCATGACCAGCTGAGGTGCTTTTTGAAGGCAAAGGAATACAGAGTGGGTAGTGGAAGAAGGCAGCTACAAATACTAGCTACAACCACATGATCACTTATAGAAATGAGGACTGTAACTGTCATGAGTATTTCCTCCTAATTTTGCTATGAATACGTTTGTAACTGTTTTCTTTCCTTTCTTATTCCCTTATCATGCAATATAAGATGCACTGACTTTATATTACAGCACTTAAGTATTGTTTTACAGTACAGTATTTACAGTATAGTATTTAAGTTACAGGATATCAAGAAGAGAAAACGTCACTCAAGGACTTTACCTCCCTTCAGAGATATGCATTAGTACATTTTTGGTTACGCTCAGGATATAACTGTATCAAGTCATGCAGAATTATGACCTTGTTATTTTACCTGGAGATTAAGTATGGTTTAAGGAGATGCACATGGGTGCCAAGTTGACAAGGGTTGGACTTGTGATGGTTAATTTTTATGTCAACTTGACTAGGCCATGGGATGCCCAGATTAAACATTACTTCTGGCTGTGCCTGTGAAGGTGTTTCCAGATGACTCAGTAGACTGCCCTCTCCAATGTGAGTGGGGACCATCCAATCCATTCAGGGCCTGAATAGAACAAAAAGCAGAAAAAGGGAGGATCTGTTCCTGCCTGATGCTTGAGCTGGGACATCAATCTTCTCCTACCCTTGGACTGGAATTTACACCTTCAGCTTCTGTGGCCCTCAGGCCTTTGGATTTCAACTGGAATTACATCATTGGCTTTTCTAGGTCTCCAGCTTGTAAAATGCAAATCATTGGACTTCTCAGCCTTCATAATGGCATGAGCCAATTACAGTAAGTCTGTGTGTGTGTATGTGTGTGTGTGTGTCTGTCCTATTGGTTCCATTACTCTGGAGAACCCTAATAAATCTTATAAATTTATAAATAAGATTAAACTTATTGATTAGAGGTTTTATTGTTCTTGTTTGGTTTTTGGTCCCTTTCAACTGACTCAGAGCTTCTGCAATTGAATTCTCTTATTTGGTACTTATTTCTACCATTTCCAATTCTCCCTGTTCAAAATTATGTAGATCTAAATTTGATCAGGAAAGTGATATACTTGTCAATGTTTAGTCTATTAAAAACTTTGCCTGCCAGCTTTAGGTCTTATAAGTTTTGGGTTTTATTACTTGCAGTTTATGCCATTGGCAAAGCAAGCTGGTAGAATTAAATGATGAAATAATGGTAATATTGATACTACTCTTAATAATAGCTACCACTTATTAAGCACTCATTCTATGCCAAGCATTACTCTAGAGGACCAACTCACTTAAGCCTCAATCACCCATTATTATATACAGGACAAGAAATTTGTATTATATGCAGAAGTAACTTGTCCAAGGACACACAACCAGTGAGTGGCAGAAATGGCATCAAATTACCACCGTTAAAAGATGTTACTGTGCACTGTAAACTACCTGTTTCAATCAAAAATTTTTTTCCACAGGGAAAAAAGTGTCATTTATAAAAAAGGGATTTTTTTATTTTTGTTTTTGTTTTTTTATTAAGCCTTTTAACTCAACTACCTCACAATGGAATAAGAGATGCCAGGAAAGGTGACTGGTACCACACAGCCTGAGAAAAAAACTGCAGCACATGTGGGCAGTTCCAGCTGCTTACCAGGAGGAAGTGCCATGGAAGACAGTGGCTATGAAACAAGTGAACACTGGGGAACAAAAATTCCTAGTACCGTGTCTATTTAGGAAACTTTTTAGCACGGTTGGTCCACCTCATTTTACAGTTTTCCCAGACCAAATAGAAAGAAAAAAAATAAAAAATAAAAAACAATCAAAATCCTGAACCCCCCCCAAAAAAAAAAAAAATCCTGAACCCAACAACACTGCACTGAAAACTTTAATACAAAGCAAAACAAAAATTGGGCTTTTATGAGGTTGACTTGAGGTCAGGAAAAGAATGATAAACTTTTGAGAGGAAGGAAGAAATCATCAAAGCCAAGAGAAGCTCAAAGTGAGGTTTTTTTAAAAAAACTTATTTAATGAATTTATTTTTGGCTGCATTGGGTCTTTGTTGCTGCACGTGGGCTTTCTCTAGTTGTGGCGAGTGGGGGCTACTCTTCGTTGCGGTGTGCGGGCTTCTCACTGCGGTGGCTTCTCTTGTTGTGGAACACGGGCTCTAGTCACGTGGGCTTCAGTAGTTGTGGCACGTGGGCTCAGTACTTGTGGCACACGGGCTTAGTTGCTCTGCCGCACGTGGGATCTTCCCAGACCAGGGCTCGAACCCGTGTTCCCAGCATTGGCAGGCAGATTCTTAACCACTGCACCACCAGGGAAGTCCCCTAAAGTGAGGTTTAATAACAGCTATCATATTAAGCCCAAGCCTTGACCATTTCTGATGCAGCTGTTCTAAGATGTTCCCGTTCCTGTTCCACTCACTATAAAATAGGTTTTAAAGTTTATGATGATAACAACAATGAAGAGAGTAGCTAACAACTACTGTGTGCTCATTATATGTCAGGCACATGCTAAGCGCTTTGTATTCTCATTTAACTTTCACCACAACTTCCACTTTACTAATAAGTAAACTAAAAAGACTTAGCAAGGCAAACAGACTGGCAATTCTGTTAACTGGGAATGTGGATTACAGAGCCCTTATATGGCTTAACATTTAAGCCTATAAGGGTTGAAATAATATGTTTTAAGAGCTTAATATATTGTTTTAATATATACTGTTCTAAGAATTACTGGTATAATATTAAAAATCTAAACACCTAAAAAAAATTAAACATCTCACATAATATTCTTGTAATAAATTCCTAAGAATATACTTCATATTCAAATTAGTAAACTGGAAAAATATATAATTTGTTTTACCAAATGACAACTGCCACAATTACAATGGCTGATAAGTCAGCAAGGGGCCATTTATTTAAAAGTCCACAAATAATGAACGACTTTCCTACACTTACATCAAATTTGCTTTTGTCAATGAATCTCTTACTGCTTCTGTGATACCAGCAATCCCATTCCAATGAAATTGACAGAGATGTTTTTTTAGTGGAGTCTCTAGCCCACCTACTTTTTTTTTTTTTTTTTTTTGCAGTACGCGGGCCTCTTACTGTTGTGGCCTCTCCCGTTGCAGAGCACAGGCTCCGGACGCGCAGGCTCAGCGGCCATGGCTCACGGGCCTAGCTGCTCCGCGGCATGTGGGATCTTCCCGGACTGGGGCACGAACCTGTGTCCCCTGCATCGGCAGGCGGACTCTCAACCACTGAGCCACCAGGGAAGCCCCTAGCCCACCTATTTTTTAATCCCAAGTGCTTTTCTGGTGTTGTAAAAGTTACAAAAGTAAAGACAAATTAGAATGCCCTTAGTAGTCTTTTTTATTTGTATCTTGAATAAAACAACAAAAAAATGAATTCACACATTCAATGTCTGAAGAATATATAAGTGCCCTAGTAAAAAGTAAATGTTTGTATTTAAAGATGTTTCTTGTATTTATTCAAGACCTGATAATTATATGTCCTTTTAAGGACCCCACATATTTCATGGAACCCTGTATTCTTCTCTCTTGTAGTACTAATTGCCACTCTAATTAAATAATTTTCACAGTTATCTATTTCTATAAATACTATACAATCAATGCCAAGGATAGTGTGATTTACCACTATATTGCCAGAACTAAACTGTACTTTTCATAGTAAGTGAGAAACATTATTTGCTGAATCAATTAGCTAGTCAACTCTTGGTTTAAAAAACAACAACAAAACCCCCCTCTATCATAAACCATATATTAAACAATGGGAGTGGAAATTCAATGCTTCAAAAATAACCTATAAAATCTATTTGTTTCAAAAATAAACAAAATTTGTAATAGTGTGGGAATATGGTACATTTCCATTGTTACATCCAAAGCATCTGAGAAAATGCCTGTACTATCAAAGAGTCCAGAATGATTCTATGCAAGACAATATTAAAGGAGAAAAAAACTTAAATAAAAAGTTGCTCTCCCACCTAGCATATGATCCAAAAAAAGATGTTTGTAATCCCCTCTACCACCATGTTCCAATGAGTCTTTTTTAAAAAATCTAAGCAATATGGATGTACTATTTAAAGATTTGCCACACTAAACTTTTTTGAGAAATTGGGGGCTTTCCTGGTGGCACAGTGGTTAGGAATCCACCTGCCAATGCAGGGGACACAGGTTCAAGCCCTGGCCCAGGAAGATCCCAGATGCCGTGGAGCAACTAAGCCCGTGCATCACAACTACTGAGCCTGAAAGCCATTACTACTGAGCCTGCATGCCACAACTATTGAAGCCTGCATGCCTAGAGCCTGTGCTCTGCAATGAGAAGCCACCGCATTGAGAAGCCCACACACCTCAATGAAGTGTAGCCCCCGCTCACTGCAACTACAGAAAGCCCGTGCTCAGCAACGAACACCCAACGCAGCCAAAAATAAATAAAATAAATAATTTTTTTAAATTGGTATAACATTTTAAAATTATTTATTCCCAACATCTAAAAAATTACACACATCCTTTAAAAAGTGGAAGATTATCTCTGATTATTTATATACACAAACTGCAAGATAGTTTGATGAAGAAAATGTTAAGAAAACAATTATTTCCACTAAAGTGAACGTTCATTTATTATTTAAGCTGAAAAGAGATGATTACATATGAATATAAAACATTTAATCTTAGACTAAGGCCAAAATTAGTTTGGAAGAAAGCTTCTGTTCAGATTTCTAGGCATACTGAGAGTTTACCAAGCTTAATGTGTTAAGTCATCAGTCTAGTGTGGATTTTTAGAAAGATGTACATAAATTTACCAATAATTACAAATTAAATGGCTTTTTCTTGAAATGTCACCAAAGTAGAGTTTAAAAGTGTTTATAATGCAGGAAGAAATATTAACTTCCATATTCATAAAGAAAAACAAACCCACTAGGTAAATCAGGTGTGGGGCAATTCTAAATGCTGCTTAACAAACACACTTTCTAAAATAAATTATCTAGACGATTTCACAACTTGCACTAATGGATAGTTTTTAGTTTATTAATGTTTATTCATGTGTTTAATCTAAGTAAGATTAGTTTCTATTCCTCATATCAAATCCTTGGTTCTTAAAAGTATCACATAATTATTTCATATTTTCTTCTAGAATTATAGGAAGAGGAAGGAAGATCGAAAGAAATCTGGCCTAGCCTCCTGTTAAGTACTTCCTGGTACAAAGGTCCCAACAACCTCAAAAGGCGGTCATTTCAGCACTCAGCAGCTTTAAGTGTTACAATCCTTCTTGTATATGCTGATCCTAGCCAACAAACTGCTGGACAACAATTACTTATTCAGGACACCTGAATGATAAGCAGTCATGTGTAGGGCAAAAAGTTTATAAATAGATCAAGCAAGACTCAGACAGTTGGTCTCATCAGGAAAAATCATCCAATATAAACACATCTGTGCCCCATCACACTCAAAAAGGACAAAGTCAGACATGCAACTGTATGAAATATAATTGGATCATTTCTACTTCTATGGGTTTCCTAGAAAAACTGACATGCAACATGTATAACAAATACTTAAAGGGATAATTTAATCTCAATGCTTGGTTTATCTTATGCTTAGTTTAATATTTACTATTTAATTTAAAAGTACTAAATGTAAGTAAATATTAAATTTTATTTAGTGTAGTAAATACTAAATAATAAATTAACACAACATATTATATAGCACAGGGAAATATAGCCATTACTTTGTAATAACTTTAAATGGAGTGTAATCTCTGAATATGTATGCTGTACACCTGAAACTAATATTGTAAATCAACTACACCTCAACTTAAAAAAATAATTAACACGATCATTTTTGAAAACCAACAATATCAGGTTCAAAGTATCAAAAGCCAGCATAAAATGCAATCAATGATCTGTTAAAGACAATTACTCAATAATTGAGTACTGCACAAATGCTTTTTAAAGCATATCAATACTCAAAATTTATTAAAAATAAAATTTACCTTTTAAAAACTGCTGCTCAGAAGTTTAATATATATCATTGTACCAATAGCATTAAAATCATTAAATATGATATGAAACATCAAAACAAACAAAAGCCCATGAGTCTGGAGTGATAGAAAAGTATTCATAGTGAGTAAGAGAGAGATTGAAGGGGAAAAAGAGAAAAGTCTCTTTTACAGAGGAACATTAGCTAACAGTGTAGAAAAAAATGAGAAAATATGAAAATCACAATTTTGGAAACCCAATCAGAGGATGCTAAAACCCTTAGGTAAAAGGTGAATAGAGAGCAAGATATTTATTTGGTACAGAAGTATTTCCCAATGTATTACTTAATTGTTGCAAAGAAGAAACCATACCTTTACAAGGGAAAGGCTGTGTGGTAACCAAACTTAGCATGGTGATCAAACTCAGCAGCATCACTAATAGTGGGAACTTACATTATGTGATTCCCGATTTAAAGCAAAGTTCACAACATCATCTATAATCTAAATGTTAAAAATGTTTAACTGAATCTAGGTTACAGGAAATGTGACCCTATGAGAAAGGAATCAGACAAATCCAGGATATGAGACAAGACAACTTGGTTACATCTGTAAAAAGTCAGTGTCATCCCTAAACTGGCTTCTGTTTTTTCTATCTTTAGTCAGTCTAGACAGTTTTATCAACTTTATTGATGATTTATAAGAACCAGCATTTGATTTCACAGATTTTTCTCTATTTTTGCTTTATACTGTTTTCAATTTCATTAATTTCTACTCTATTACTTGTTCCTTCTACTTGCTTTAGATTGAATTTCCTCTTACATGTCTAGTTTCTTAAGGTAGAAGCTTAGATTGCTGGTTTGAGACTTATTTCCTTTCCTAATATAAGCATTCAATGTTATAATATTTCCACTAAGCACTGCTTTAGGTAGATCTCACAAATTTTGATAATGTGTCTTCATTTTCATTTAATTCAAAACACATTCTAATTTCCCTTGAGATGTTCTCTTTGACACAGGGGTAAAAATGTGTTGTTTAATTTCCAAATATTTTAGGGATTTTCCAGATAACTGAATGCTGTTAGAGTCAAAGAAGATACTTCATATGATTTCAGTTACTTTAAATTTGTCAAAATTTATCTTATGGTCCAGAATATGTTCTATCTTTGTAAATGTTCCATGTGTACTTAAAAATAACACGTATTCTGCTGTTATTAGGTGAAGTGTTCCATAAATGCCAACTGGGTCAAGTTGGTTGGTCTTTGATATCCATTCCATAATGATTTTCCCCCTACTTGTTTCACCAATTACTGAGACTGGGGTATTTAAGACTCCAACTGTACCTGTGGATTTGTCCACGTCACTTTTCAGTTCTATCAGTTCAGCTTCATGCTCCCCTATCATTGGGAGCATACACATATTAGGAGACATATATTTCTAAATACATAACAATCCTAAGATTGTTATGTCTTCTTATGGAACTGACCATATTACCAACATGAAATGTACCTCTTAATTCCAAGAAGTCTGAAGTCTACTTTATTTGATATTGATACAGTCACTCCAGCTTTCTTTTGCTTAGTGTTCGCATGGTATTTCTTATTTATCTTTTTACATTTTTTTCTAGTTTTAATTTAGTATATTGAAGACCACCTTGATCCTTTTCACTGTAGGAGTGTCACCCTCATTAGCTATCATACTATCCACATTTCCAATATTCATATAATAGCCTACTTGGCCTCTGTCACTTCCAGCCCTTTTAAGTGAGACCATCTCAGATTCACTGAGATTCTGGGAACAACCTTATTCCTAAGTAGAAGAACATAAAAAAAATAAATAAATATAAAAATATGTCTGCTCTACTCTGGCACATTAACGGAGATGGCCTATCCAAACACCACATCTTCCCAAATCACGTAAATCACAGCTATGGATAATAGCCTCCATGTTCAACACTTGCCCAAGCTGCTCTCTCATTAGCCCACTAAACTCCTGATAATCCAAATTCTTGCCTCTTTTATGTCTTAAACTCCCTTGCCTTTGGGCTACAGTTCCTATAGGGCATTCATCTGACAACCTATTGTAAGTCACTTCTGTAGTTGCCAACCTTGACCTGCTCTGCACTACTCCACATTGCATTCTCCTTTTAGTCTCAGTGCAACTACAATGCTGATTAAGACATGCCCAACTCCAGCCCTGAGGGCTCTCCCAGTCCTCTCAGACTCTTCATACAAGCTAGCTCACTTGCTTCTGGTCCTACCCTGACCTCAACCAATGGGTTTCAGCACTGGGATGTTATATGTTCTCCCTTATTTCCACCTTCTACCACAATTACTCAAACTAAATGCGTCATTTCCTTGAGCCGTATACCCTTCAGTTCTGTAGCCTTCTTCTTTAGACAATTAGGCACAATTCAAATAACACTTTTAAATGAACAATTCAGTGGCATTTAGGATAGTCAGAATGTTGTACAACCACAAATTTTTATCTAGCTCTAAAACACTTCCATCAGTCCACAGTAAAACCTCTTAAGCAGTTTCTCACCCTTTTCCCACTCAACCTTCTGGCAACCACCAATCTCTGTTCTGTTTCTATGGATTTATCTATTCTGGATATTTCATACAAATGGAATCATACAATATGTGATCTTTTGTGTCTGGCTTCTTTCACCTAGCTTAATGTTTTGGAGATTCATCCATATTATTCATAGCATGCATCAGTACTTCATTCCTTCTTATGGCTGAATATTTCATTGTATGTATATACCACAATTTGCCTATCTATTCTTCTGTTGATGAACTTTTGGGCTATGTCCACTCTTTTGTGAATGATGTTGCTACAAACATGTGTACACATACTTGTCTGAACATCAGTTTTCCATTCTTTTGGGCGTACATCTAGGAATTGAATTGTGGGTCATATGATAATCCTATGTTTAAACTTTTGAGGAACCACCAAAGTGTTTTCCACAGTAGCTGACCATTTTATATTTCTACCAGCAATATACAAGGGTTCCAATTTCTCCATCTCCTTGCCAACACTCCTTTTCTTTTTTACTTATTATAGATATCCTAGTTAAGTGTGGAAACCTCATAGTGGTTTTGATCTGCATTTCCCTAAAGCCTAATGATGTTGAGCATCTTTTCATATGTTTGTTGCCATTTGTATATTTCTTTGGAGAAAGGTCTATTCGAGTCTTCTGCTTACTTAAAAAAACACGTTTTATTGAAGTACAATTGATATATAACATTATATTAGTTTTAGGTGTACAGAATCATGATTCAGTATTTGCATATATCATGAAATGTTCACCACAATGTCTAGTTAACATCCATCACCATAGGTAGTTACAATCTTTTTTCTCGAGATGAGAACTTGCAGTATCTACTCTTTAGCAACTTTCAAACAGGCAATACAGTTGCCTGTTGTTAACTATAGTCACCATGCTGTACATTACATCCCCATGACTTATTTATAACTGGAAATTTCTACCTCTTGACCCCCTTAATCACATTTCACTCACCCTCCCATCTTTTGCAACCACCAATCTGTTCTCTGTATCTATGAGCTCGGTGGGGTCTGTTGTTTGTTTTTAGGTTCACATATAAGTGGGTCATGTGATATGTGCCTTCTCTATCTGACTTATTTCATTTTGCCCAGCATAATGCCCTCAAGGTCCATCCATGTTGTTGCAAATGGCAAGATTTCATTCTTTTTATTGGCTGAATAATATTCTAGCATGTGCACTATGTGTGTGTGTATTTATGTGTATCATTTTCTTTAATCATTCATCCACTGGTGGATACTTAGGCTGTTTCCATGTCTTGGTTATGGTAAGTAATACTGCAATTCTCTGTTCATTTTTAAATTGAGTTGTTTGCCTTTTTGTTGAAAGGGTTATTTATATATTCTGGATGCTAAACACTTAAATATGTGAGTTTCAAATATTTTCTACCACTCTGCAGGTTGCCCTTTCATTTTCTGGATAATGTCCTTTGATGCCCAAAAGGTTTAATTTTGAAGACCAATTTATCTATTTCTCGGTTGTTGTTGTTGCTGTTGCTCATCCTTTTGGTGTCAAAGAATCCATATCTAAGAATTCACTGCCAAAAACCTGAGCTCATGAAGATTTATCCTTACGTGTTTTAAAACCATAAGGATCATTGATCCATTTTGAGTAATTTTTTTATGTGGTGTGTGGTAGGAGTCAAAGCTCATTTTTTCACATGGTGATGTCCTGTTTTTCAAGAACCATTTGTTGAAGAGACTATTCTTCCTTATCAAATGGTCTTGGTACCCTTGCTGAAAATCAGGTGGCCATACATGTATGGATTTATTTCTGAACTCTCAATTTCTATTTCATTGATCTACATGTCTACCCTGTTGCCAGTGCCACACTGTTTTGATTTGTAGTCAGCTTTGTAGTCAGCTTTCAAATTGGGAAATGTTGAGTCCTCCAACTCTGTTCTTTTTCAAGATTGTTTTCACTATTTAGGGCTACTTGTAATCCCATATGAATTTCAGGATCAGCTTTCCCATTTCTGTAAAAGACTGACAGGGTTGATAGGATTAAATCTATACATCATATTAGGTAGTGTTGACATCGTAACAATATGAAGTCTTCCAATACATGAACATGGGATCTTTCCATTTACTTAAATTTCTTTATACCACTTCACACCTACTACTAGCTACTAGGATGGCTTTTAATAAAAACACAGTAAAGAAAAAAGAAAAGAAAAGAACAAGAGTTGTTGAGGATGTGGAGAAATTAATTGGAACCCTGTACACTGGTGGGAATGTAAAATGGTGCAGCAGCTGTGGAAAATAGTCTGCTGAGTCTCCAAAAAGTTAAACATGAAATTACCATTTGATCCAGCAACTCTGCTTCCAGGTATATACTCAAAAGAAGGGACTCAAACAGGCATTTGTATGTTAATGATCACAGCAGTATTATTCATGACAGCCAAAAGGTAGAAACAACCAAAATGAGCATAAACAGATGAGTGGATAAACAAAATATATACACATACAATGGAATATTATTCAGCCACAATAAAAACTAAGGAAATTCTGATATTAATGCAATGCTACAACAAGGATGAGCCTTGAAAGCATTATGCTAAGCGAAATAAGTCAGACACAAAAGGACAAATATTGTATGATTCTCTTATATGAGTTACCTGGAAGAGGAAAATTCATAGAGACACAAAGTAGAACAGAGGTTACCGGGGGCAAAAAGGTGGAGGGGGGGTTAGGAGAGTTATTTTTTTTAATGGATACAAAGTTTCTGTTTGAGATGATGACAAAGTTCTAGAAATATAGTGGTTATTGTTGCAAAAAATTATAAATGTACTTAGTGCCACTGAACTGTGAACTTAAATGGTAAATTTTATATTGTGTCTATTTTACCACAGTAAAGAAAAAAAATTGCCAAGAAGAAAAAAATTGAATGAATATGTTAAGTGAAGGAAGCCAGACACAAAAGCCTCATACCTTACAATTCCATTTACATGAAATTCTAGAAAAGGCAAAACTACAGTGACAGAAAGCAGAGAGGCTGCTGGGATAGAGAGGTGAACTGCAAAGGGACATGAGAGAAATCATGGGGGGTGATGGAAATACTCTACATTTTGATTGTGATAGTGATGGTTATACAACTAATATCAAAACATATCAAACCATACATTTTCATTTTAATTTGATGAATTCTATTATATGTAATTTATACCTTAATAAAGTTCATTTAAAAAATCAAAAAGAAAGACTTGAGGTAATCTAGCCTTATGTAATCATTTTAGAGAAAAAAAGAAACCCAATCCTTGAGTATCCAAGGTCACAAAGTTAGCAAAACAGGATTAGAATTCAGTTCTGTATATGAAATCCAAAGCTATTTATAGCATATAAAATGAAACTACTGGCAGTAGAGGGTGGTGGTGGTGGTTGATTATACTGGTAATTCAATACCTCCTGCTGGAATAGACTGGAAACCCTTAGAGAATTCTGAAGACTTCATGTTGTTATATTGGAAGGCTGTAATCAAGACAGCAACAGATGGTCACTTTCTAGCAGTAGTATGCTCACTACTTTGCGAAGAAACTACTCCATTTGTCAAAATTCCGATTAGTAAGATTTTGTATCTTTGGATCTTAAACACATTCTACCCTCTGAAGCAATATCAAAAGAGACTAACCACTTTTCCATAAGATCACCTCTCAAATACTTTAAAATGACCATACCTGTGATGTTCTTATAAAATCTTCTTTAGTAGAGTCTAAAAATATCCAGGGATTCCACATCTTCCTATACTTGCCATAACACAGTCTGTAAACATTTCATATGAGTTTTGGTATTCAAACCAGATACAACACTACAAATTTTCTACAAGCTACTTAGAACTGAACTGGATTATTATACTTCTAGAAGACTATACTTGGGATAAGGAATGCAGGGAGTCTCATTATATTATTAGTAATTCCTGATTCGCTGTCAATTTCTCAATTTTGTTACATAAAGCATCACTAAGATATATCTTTAAGTTTTACATTTCGAGGCAAGGCTATAGATTTACTTCTATGAAATAATCTTTTATTTAGTTTCTTATTCAGAATAGACTGTTTAAATATTTTGAAATCTTGACTCACCATTTAACATATTACCTACATTCCTAGGGGATTCCCTGGTGGCAGAGTGGTTAAGAATCTGCCTGCCAATGCAGGGGACAAGGGTTCGAGCCCTGGTCCGGGAAGATCCCACATGCCACGGAACAACTAAGCCCGTGCACCACAACTACTGAGCCTGTGCTCTACAGCCCACGAGCCACAACTACTGAGCCCACGTGTCACAACTACTGAAGCCCGCACACCTAGAACCTGTGCTCCGCAACAAGAGAAGACACTGCAATGAGAAGCCCACGCACCACAAGGAAGAGTAGCCCCTGCTCACCGCAACTAGAGAAAGCCCACGCACAGCAACGAAGACCCAATGCAGCCAAAAAAAATAAAATAAATAAATAAACAAATTTATATATATATAAAATATTACCTACATTCCTGAAATACTTCATGTAGGAGACAAAGACCTCTGACACCTCTTTACTTCAACATGAACAGCCATTTTGATATAGTTAGTCACCTATAAAGCCACTTAAGTTTACTATTTTCATCTGTATTTCTCTACCTTGTCAAGAATGATATCATGAGAGACGCTACCAACTTGTAAAAATTTTTGTTTGTTATAGTAACAAAGTTAGTTTGTTATGACTTATGCATAGTAAATTAGCTTTTAGCAAGTAAAAGTTATTTTTCTAATTGTTCACAAGCCAGATGTTCCAGGAATTTTTAATGAAGCATCAGCAAGGTCACTGATCCTCTTCTGAGATATCTAACCACTATTACCTAACTGCAGTTGCCAACCTCAAAGCCTTTAGCATCTCTTATTTTCTAAAATCCTTTTTAAAAAATCTTGCAAGTTACTTTAATATCTAATATCACTTTACTTTGAAACTGGAAATTTAACGAAGACTCTGTTACTTCACCTATTTTTGTGCATTGCTGCTTTATATGTCTGCTTTACAGTTTATTTCAGTTTAGGAGAATGTCTGCTTAGCGAGAAAAAAAAATGGAAGCAAAATCGAAGTACAGATTTGATTTCTACTTGTTGTATCGCAGCCCCACAATATGGGTCTATCTTGTCCTTTGAATTAGAGTACAAAGATTCTTTTTGTTAGACTTAACTATTTTCAAAAGCTTCAGTTCATTCTGGCTGTTTTTGCTTGCCCACTTAGCTTTTTCATTATAAACCAACATTTTTTATCTTTGATACACATCTATACACAGGTCTTACTATATGAAAAACTGTGCAAAAAAACTAATAATTTATGACTCTAATGTATTAAAGACTGTAGCTTATACTAAATGTAAATATAATACTTATCTTTTCCAATAACAAAATCACATTACACTGATAACTCAGTTCAACTTAATTCTCAACATGACCCTCCAATTCTGCTTTTCCTATTTTTATGCTTTGATATTATTGACATTTCATACAAAGGCAAAATGAAACATCTGAGTTCCCATCTTTTTAGTACAGTCAGCCCTCCACAGTCACAGCTTCTGCATTTGCAGATTCAACCAACCGTGGATTGAAAATATTCAGGAAAAAAAAATCCAGAAAGTTCCAAAAAGCAAAATTTGAATTTGCCATACACAGACAACTATTTACATACCACTTACACAGTATTAGATATTATAAGTAACCTATAGGTGACTTAAAGTATATGGGAGGCAGCATGAAGCACTAACGTAGTAGAGACTACAGCAACACTGTGTGTGAATATGAATTTTTAAATATTTAACATACAATATAAATGTTTATAATGAAATATTCATATACCAAAACAGCAATTCCAAGATTTAAAGGGAAAAAATACACAATCTCAATTTGTTTTGTTGTGCTACTCTTGTATATATGTTCAAAGCTATACTTCAAGAATTTTCATTATGAAAACATATTTACTAAGTGCAAAAAATTAAAAAAATAAAGTATATGGGAGGATATATGCAGATTAAATGCAAATACTATGCCATTTTACAAAAGGGACTTGAGTATACAAGAATTTTGGTATCCTCAGGGGGTCCTGGAACCAGTCCCCCACAGATAACAAGGGATGAATGTATTCTCTTACCACTCTGCTATTCATTTTTTGTAACCATATTCAATTAACATTAATAGAAAAAATTTCATGTTATGTTTTTTTTCAATTACCAATTTCTTTTTTGCTTTTAGTTTTCTGCTTTTCATACTCAGATGATAATGTTTCTTAGTTTTTCTGAATAAAAATAACATCCAACCTTGAAGTCATTCTATTTGCCTTTCAGACCTATATAGAATTCTAGGTTTACCACAACTCTTTCCATCTATTCCTGTTACAATCCAACTCCTACTTGAAAACAGAAAACTGAAACAAGAAATAATATCTTTTCAAAGATAAACAGCTGGCTTTTCTTTTTAACTCTCATATTCTTTATTAATATCACACTTGTCTGAATTTGCCAATGGAAAATAATATCTAAGTTACAAAAGGTACCTGAGGATAGCTGTACAATCAGAAGCTGTTTAGTACTCTAAGTTATTTAACATAATATTTTAAAAGTACAGTTTTTTTATTTTCACAACTTCTCTCTTCTTGAAAAAAATGTAAGCATATAACTGAACCCATAATTTAATGTCTTGATGTAAGAAGACTATAGTATTTCACAAGATACAAATCACCATATTATCAAAGATTTAAATGAGATAGTTACATATTTCCTACATGTTGGGTAGTATCTCGTGTACACAATTAACAAAACTATCAGAAGATTTAATAATTACCCATGGAAAAATACCTTTTATAAATAAACAGATTTCTAAAACCTAAAAAGCAGGTCTGACATACATCACTTATTTGCTGTGACTTAAAATATAATGTAAGGAAAGAAAACATTACCTAATTCTAACAAAACTGTGTAGACAGAAAAAAAAAAAGTTAGAACAAGGAGTCTTTAGGCCACAATAAGACCTCTAAATATTACAGAACTTAAAATTGATTAACTTAAGAATTCAATTAAAGTAGAAAACAAAATTGTTTAAAACAAGAGCACAGAAGTTGTGCTTAAAAAAAAAAAAGTTTAAAGGAAGGGGATGAGAAATGTGAGAAAAACCACTATCAGACTCCTTACCCATTGCTGTTGGTGCTGGAGCTTCCTGATGGTATTTTCAGCTTGCTCCAGTTTAGCACTGGCCTCATCACTCTGCTGTTTGATGTTGGCCAACTCCCGTTTTATGAGGTAGTTTTCCTCAGCCTCCTGGGCTCTTGTCACTTGTCCCTTAGGACATAATTTTTGTGTGTGTAAAGCAATTTAGGATAGATTCAAGAAAGACTGCCTTTGTGAGGTTTAGTTACTTACTTTGACATGTTAAAAAAAAAAAAAAAAGATCACCTCAGAGAACAGAACAGCCTGAGTAATTATTAGCCAGCAGCTCATTATCGCTCCAGCAAATTTTGGGAAACTAAATGAAAAATTCATCTGATAATCGTAAGAACAATTCTTCTTTCAGTCAATAAAAATTCAATTCATGCAATATTATTGTACATGCAGGACTAATGTTTTCAATGAATAGTGGTTAATTTCGCAGAATCCACTGATTGACATTTTGGAATAAACTTTAAAATAAGGTTAGCTCTAAAACGTGCAAAAGATGGGTTTATTTTAATAAAGATAACACACTATTATCAAAAATTAAATTTACACCCATAGATACCACCCCAAAAATTATTTCTAGAATAATGCATGTAAAATTGCATGCATTAAAATATGAATTTCTAGGTTTAGGACTTTCCTTAGATGTTAGAGAAAATGCTTTAAAAAAAAAAAAAAACTATACCTGTATCAATCTATCTGCCAAGGAAGCACTTTCCTACAAAAGGAAAAATTCAGATAGAAATATAAGAGAAAGAAACAAAATAAAGGTGATAAAATTAGGAGTAAGAAGAAACAACACATACCCAAATTCCACCTACGTTTCATTGTAATTAAGATGGACATTTAGATTTTAAAACTATTTTTTATTGCATGTGTTTCTATTCTTAAAAAAGAATATATCAAAATAAGGATAAACTGCAGAAAATCATGTGCTTCTAGAAGAGATCAAACACAAATTCCAAGAGGGTTTTCATTATTTGGGACAAGCTAATATCTTCTTTTTAAAGCATACTTTAAGTACGTTTAGTGTCAGCCATATTGTCAAATCATTTATATGAAAGGGAGAAGGAATTTGAGTAAGCAATTCCACTTATGAAGTGTGACAGCAATTTGTGCAACAGCAATTTCCAAAGAAGCAAAGCAAGGAAAATATGACAAATGAAATTAATGAGCTCAACCATAATAAACTACTGATTAAGTAAACATTTCAGTTACAGACTTTAATTGGTATCTAAGTATTTACAGAATTCTAAGTGCTAAAGAACACACCTAGGCCATTTAAGCCAGTAAAAAGGTACTTAATTTTCTAGAAGCAAAATCCAAACTTAACTCTTTCAGACAGCACCTTTATTATTCTTAAGGTTCAATGAAATAAAAATGATTTCTCTGTGAAAATGTCTTACTCCAAAGATAAAAGACCACCTACGAAGATGTACATTTTACTATAAACTGTTTAGTGGAAAAAATATATATTGATAAAATCAAAATGACTTAAAAGCAATTAAGCTCAACCTTTTTGCAGTCACCAAAAAAGCAGAATTATCTTCAAACCAACTAATAAGATGAAAGAAATATATCCTTAATATAATGTACCTGCAATTATTATATAACAAAAATATACATGTAACAAAGATCCTGTCCTTCTGCCATGCTATTTAATATGAAACCATCAATACTTTCAAACAAAAGAAAAACATGCAAATAATCTATATCTTCATTCATTTCATTCCTAAATATTGACCTGTAGACTTTCACAGAAGATTTTAAGATAATTGGCAATATCATGAGGACTATTTTTTAAACTACTAATTTTCATCTTTGGTAAAAAGAAAACAAAAACAAAAAAACCCAAAAGAGTTTGTGAATTCAGATGTTTTTCCTTTAGTAAACCAAAACTCTTAGGCTATACTTTTATTACTTAATACATTCTTATAGCATCAGGAACAAGACTACGAAAGACATTACATCAAAAGCACAATAAGAAAAATAATGCAAGACTGACACATTTACCCAGTTATTTTACATGAAACAGAGAGGAAGAGGTAACAAGCGGTATCAAAATAATTCTAAGAACCAAAAGTTTAGTCACAATTCCTGTGTTGAAAATCAACATCATGGTGAATTTTTATATAAGAAATCAGTCAGTCATTTTGACTAAACTTAAAGCAATCCTAGGCCTTAAAGAAATCACTGCCACATTTAATATATGGCACGACAGGGCAACATTTGAAATTCATCTTTAAAATACTACACAGAATGGATTCTCAATTAGGTTACCCCTAAAGAACATACTTTTCAGAGGTTATGTAACAAAAACAAATGACATCAATATGTTACTCTAATAATAACCTCAGTTTGAAACTTTAACCTTAAGAGTTCAAGGACTAGTAATGATCAATTTTTATTGACAAGTTATTTAGTTATGTAGTAAGCTATGCAAGCTAAGCAGTCAATACCACAACTTCAGAGTCGTGCCAGATTTCATGAGCCTTTATTTAAAATAGAAAAATTATTGTGCATTCAACGGAAGTTTACATAAGTAGCAATTTACTTACTTTTTCTAATGTTTCAATGTGCTGTTTTAGTAGTCTATTTTCTGTGCGTAACCTCTGCAGAAAAAGAAAACAAAGGTTTGCTTGCAAACATTCCTGAGAAGGAAAAATGATACCTAAATCATAGTCGATAAAATGTACCACCTTTTATAAATAGGAAAGAGTCCAAGAAATGGCTACATTATCATCTGTGAAATTCTTAAAGGGTCAGAGTAAGAAATGCATGGCAAAGGAAATGATCACATTCATCATTCCAGCTGTGACTGAATTTTAAATATAAGCTAGAATACATACAAAATAACCCCCTTCTTTTCTGTACCTAGCATAATGACTCATAATCAGTATTTTCTTTTTCTTTTTTTCCTGGCTGCACCTCACCACTTGCAGGATCTTAGTTCCCCGACCAGGGATTGAACCCGAGCCCTCGGCAGTGAAAGCGCAGAGTCCTAACCACTGGACCGCCAGGGAATTCCCAGTATTTTCTTATATGTCTTAATATCCCTATTAGATAGAAAAGATTCTAACTCATTTATCTCCTACAAAGACTACACAAATAATATTCAAATGTCTATCAAATAAACAAGAAATCTGAAAAATGCATGTTCATAGGATAAATATCAAATTGTCAGTTTAGAACTAGATCAGCCTCCATTTATAATGTGTTATATATGCCAAGTTGCAAAGTTCCATTCTGAAAATATGAATGAGTTATTTTCATTGAATGAATTATTTATCATGAGTTGTTTTCAATTTAAGAAAATTACTAGCATTTTCTTGTAAAGAGTAAAACCAGATTTAAAAAAAAAAAACAAACACTTCACCTAATTGCTCAATGCCCAACTCCAAAAACCCTGTTGAATTACTGCTATTAAGTATTAAATCTAAAACACCCTACACTATAAACTGGTGCAGCCACTACGGAAAACAGTATGGAGGTTCTCAAAAAAACTAAAAATTGAGTTGCCATATGATCTAGTGATCCCACTCCTGGGCATATATCAAGACAAAACTATGATTTGAAAAGATACACACACCCCTGTGTTCATAGCAGCACTATTTACAATAGCCAAGACATGGAAACAACCTAGATGTCCATCGATAGATGAATGGATAAAGAAGATGTCACACACACACACACACACACACAATGGAATACTACTCAGTCATAAAAAGAGAATGAAATAATGCCATCTGCAGCAACACAGATGGACCTAGAGATTATCATACTAAGCAAAGTAAGTCAGAAAGGGAAAGACAAATACCATGATATTACTTATATGTGGAATCTAAAATATGACACGAATGAACATATCGATGAAACAGAAACAGACTCACAGACATAGAGAACAGACTTGTAATTGCCAAGGGGGAAAGTGAGGTTGGGGAAGGGATGGATTGGGAGTTTGGGAATAGCAGATGCAAACTACTATATATAGGATGGATAAACAAAAAGGTCCTACTGTATAGCACAGGGAACTATAGTTATATCCTGTGACAACATAATGGAAAATAATATGAAAAAAACAAAACACTCTACATTAAAAAATCATCTCCTTTTTGTATAGTTCACCAATATAAGTTATCCCTTCATTTTGCCATCATTATAATTTCAAACTCCCTCTTACCTTTTTGTACCAACTTGCTCTAGCGTGCAATCCAGCCTTCTTCCAACCCTGCCTTCCTCTAAATTCCTGCTAAAAATGTCTTCCTCAGAAAATTCTTCTATTAATTCAATCTATTATTTTGCCAGTAAAGACTAAAATATAGTTTATATAACATATAAAATCTCAGAACAAAGCAAATAAAAGACTATGAATTATTGTTGTCTTATTAAGTGGACCACAAACTGGAATAAATAAATCTTATTTATTACAAAGACAGTTTGTGAATTAAATATTTTGCTCTATTCACTAGAATATATTTGGATGATTTGAAATAGGTAGTACTTTATGTGTGATCTCAAGCTACAAAATAGTTTGAGAAAAAGAAAATATTTCTCATTTCTTGGCTACTCACATTATGTACAGCATAATGGTCTATACAAATAAGCAATTATTAAATGCTCTTAAAGTCTGGAAAGCCAAAGAAATAAATGTGATTCTCAAAATCTTCTCAACATACTTCATGAAAAAAAAAGTAGCATTTTGTTTTTCTAAAAGACTTAGGAAGTTAAGTTCAACCAGACAATTGAGTGAATAAAGTTAATATTTCAATAGAAATAATGCTTAAAATTTAAAACTAAAAACATTCCCTTGGATTTCCCTCTCCACCCCCTTTAAATCTTCTGAAATTTTGCTATAAAAACCTGAATTCATTTTCCCCCCAAACACTTACACAAATGTCTTAATACCACTTTTTAAATAAATCATCAATTCCTCATTTGTGTGATACCCACTTCATTATGAGTTGAAAAATATAATAGACTTTATCAGTTATTAAAGACTGTTTCAGGGTTACCTTCACAGTATTTGGTAAGTAGAGCTTTGTAATCTCTTTTAACATCTGGTATAGGTAATTTCCCCCCTTCTTATATTGTGTTTTTTATCCTCCGCAAACCTTAACTACTAGTAGACTAGTAGTTTAGAGACTAGGTTTTGAAATGAGGTAGGTTTAGGTTCAAATCCTCACTCTATATTTAACACCTGTGGATATCATTCAGTGCCCTGGAATCTCCATTTCCTCAACTAGAAAATTACACTAATAAAACCTACAATGATGCTGCAAGAATTCAACAAGATAGCATACTGCCTAATATATACCAAATACTTGGTTAATGATAAGCATTGTTATATTTTTAAAGTTAGGGCATGAATATAATTTATTACTTTTGTCTATTTTTTTTGTGTGTGTGTGTGTGTGGTATATGGGCCTCTCACTGTTGTGGCCTCTCCCGTTGCAAAGCACAGGCTCCGGACACGCAGGCTCAGCGGCCATGGCTCACGGGCCCAGCTGCTCTGCATCATGTGGGATCTTCCCAGACCGAGGCACGAACCCGTGTCCCCTACATCGGCAGGCGGACTCTCAACCACTGCGCCACCAGGGAAGCCCTGTCTATTTTTTAAAATAATTATTCTTGAGATTGTTTTCATACAACACATAGTTACTTTTGTCTCTCCCCTTTATTCATCCTTTAAAAACACCCTTTGCAAAGTTTTTTTGGTGTTTGTTAGGTTTTACGCTATTTTTCATTTAGGCTATTCTTAAATATGCTTTTTTAAAAAATTAGTTCATTAACTAATTAAATTTTGGCTGCATTGGGTCTTCATTGTTGCACGAGGGCTTTTCTCTCTAGTTGTGGCGAGTAGGGGCTACTCTTCACTGCGGTGCGCGGGCTTCTCATTGGGGTGGCTTCTCTTGTTGTGGAGCATGGGCTCTAGGCACGCGGGCTCAGTAGTTGTGGCTTGTAGGCTCTAGAACGCAGGCTCAGTAGTTGTGGCTCGCAGGCTCTAGAACGCAGGCTCAGTAGTTGTGCTGCATGGGCTTCGTTGCTCTGTGGCATGTGGGATTTTCCTGGACCAGGGCTTGAACCCGTGTCCCCTGCATTTGCAGGCGGATTCTTAACCACTGTGCCACCAGGTAAGTCCCAAATATGCTTTTATCTTTATTTCAAATGGAATTTCTTTTTTCCAAGATACTTTTGAAATGTTTATTGCTGCTATATAGGAAAGTTAATGACTAAAATCTATCACTTGACTGATTTCTCATTAATTTTTTATTTTTTTTATTTTTTTGCGGTACGCAGGCCTCTCACTGTTGTGGCCTCTCCCGTTGTGGAGCACAGGCTCCGGACGCGCAGGCTCAGCGGCCATGGCTCACAGGCCCAGCCGCTCGGCGGCATGTGGGATCTTCCCAGACCGGGGCACGAACCCGTGTCCCCTGCATCGGCAGGCGGACTCTCAACCACTGTGCCACCAGGGAAGCCCTTCTCATTAATTTTTGAGTATCCTTACTTTTAATCACATTTCCTAGAATTAATTAAAAAGGTGTTTTCTAAACTTTAAAGTGAAAACCACAAAGAGAAAGAGCAACAGATACATACATTTAAAAAGAGAGACTTTTTTGACCTACCAAATTAGAAAAGAAAATGAGACTAAGAGTGAGGGCAAGTATGAAGTACCTAATGTATGCAAGGTATTAGTGAAATGGAAACGCTGCCAAGAACATATCCTGGAAATATTCTTTAGGAAATTTACTTAGTACATATTGAATGTCGTAAAAATACTAATATCCTATAATTCAGTAATTCTACTTTTTACAACTGACTATAGAAATAGAAGGTACCACAAAACTTTATATACAAAGATGTTAACATGAGCATTATTTTTTAATGATGAAAAACGAAAAGCAACCTAAATATGCCAAAATAGGGGAATCTCAGTTTCAAACAAACCACTCTATTCTTTCCAGCTTACTCATTTTATGAAGTAACCCAAACTCAATAATCCTCCTTCTTGTTGGTATAATCCATGGATCCTACCAACTTTTCACTGTCCCTCACTGCCTGATATCCTCTCTTCCCAAACAAAGTTTAATTTCCAATCACTGCAGACCTTCCCTTGCTTTTATCCCCCCTTTCCCTTCTCTTCTTTAGTAGTGAGCATACTTGCCTGGGAAACCACTAGTCTGGGTCAACACACTAACAACTCTTGAGTCTGCACCTCAGCCAGTAAATATGACCAAAGAAAAATAAAACCGTAAAGTTTATTTCAATTAACAATCACTAAATTCAGCTGGACTCTTAATGCATCCTAGCAGTAATGTGTTTCCTTAGTCCATTCCTTCTCCCACCTTCTTAGATCACTATTTCATACTTTCTCCTCTTCCTTCAAACCAGCAACCCTCCACCCTACTGTCACTCTCAGATGATAATCTTGTTTCTGATTTCAGCGAAAAAATTGAAGCAATCACAATAGAACTTCACAACATCCCACAACCAACATCTTACCTACATTTTTGCCCATATATTTTACATTCTCTCTTGTTCTTTTTTAAAATAAATTTATTTATTTATTTATTTTTGGCTGCATTGGGTCTTCATTGCTGCACGCGGGCTCTCTCTGGTTGCAGTGTGCTCATAAGATGTGGTTGTTTTGGTGTTGATTCTTTTTTTGAGCTGGGGCTACTCTTCGTTGCGGTGCACAGGCCTCTCATTGTGGTGGCTTGTCTTGTTGTGGAGCATGGGCTCTAGGTGCGTGGGCTTCAGTAGTTGGGGAACGCGGGTTTCAGTAGTTGTGGCTCACTGGCCCTAGAGAGCAGGCTCAGTAGTTGTGGTGCACAGGCTTAGCTGCTCCATGGCATATGGGATCTTCCCAGACCAGGCCTCGAACCCGTGTCCCCTGCATTGGCAGGCGGATTCTTAACCACTGTGCCACCAGGGAAGTCCCCTTTCTTTAGCATTTGACACAGTAAATGGCCCTCTCTTTCTGAAACACTCTTTTCTCTTGGCTTCTAGGACATTATATTTCCCTGGTGTTCTCCGACTTTGCTGATTGGCTCTTGGTCTTCCTAACTTTTAAATGTTGGCTTACTCTCAGGCTTAATTCTTGTACTCTTCTGTTTTATCTACATCCATTCCCCAGGTAATCTCATCTATTCTCATGGCTTTTAATATGATCATGTCAATAACTGTCAAATTTTTATTTCCAGCTTGTCCTCTCTTAACTCCAACTTTAAATAAAGTCCCCTACATATGAACCTTCAAGTTGTGAACTTTCAAAGATTTGAACATGCGTTCTTAAAACTGCAGCTTGCCCTCTGTTTCCTATTGCTGACAATCCTTCAGCTCTACCATCTTCCACCTCCTCTCCCTCCTCCAGTCAGTAATTCTTCTTGCCTGTTCACTCAAAGCCAGCCCCTGTATGCCAGCTGTGGTACTGTACTACTGCACTTTGCAAGGTACAGTCCTATAAGATTAAAAATGTTTATTTTTTTTTGTTTTATGTATCATTTGTGTGAAAAGCATTATAAACCTACAGTAGGTACTATATAGCCGACTGTGTTAGTTGGGTACCTAGGCTAACTACGTTGGACTTTACAAACAAACTGAACTTACAAACGCGCTCTCTGAACAGAACTCGTTCATACACAGGGGACTTACTGTATTTCGAGGAGCTACTTGAACAGCTCCTGGGCATCTCATACTTAATATAACCAAAACTGGGGCTTTTGGTATTCCTCCTGTAGACTTTCCCATTGCAGGTACTGGGAACTGCATTCTTCTAACTGCTCAGGCCAAAGTCCTTGATTTCTGTCCCTCTGACACCTCCACAATCAGCTATACCTTTAAAACCTATTCAGAATCCAATAACTTCTTAACACCTCAGTCCAAGCCACCACCACCCCTTGCCTGCATTACGTCACCAGCTTTCTACTTAATACCCCTGCTTCTGCTCTTACCCCCTGCAATATACTCTCAACACAGCAGCCAGAAGATGCACTGAAAACTTAAGTCAGATCTTGTCCTTCTCTACTGAAAACCCCAGTGGCTCACCAGAGTAAAAGCTAAAGTCTTTACATGTTCAGCAACTCCCTACATTATCTGCAATGTGCAACCCCTTACCTCCTATCACTTCCCTCATCTTCACGCTGTCCCATCACTACTCCTCATCAGCACGCTCCTGACCAGACCCTGCTCTCCTTATACATCTAGCTCCCTCACTTCCTTCAGGTCTTTATTCAAAGGTAACCTGGTCAACTTCTCTAAACTTTTAATCCGAACACTATCATTTTATTTTCCCTTCCCTAAGATATTTTTTTCCTCTGTATAACACTTATCACCATCTAAAACACTGTACATTTTACTTATTGTCTGATTTCCATACTAGAGTAAGTACCACAAGGGCAGGAATTGGTCTGTTTTATAAACAAATATCAAGTGCCTACAACAGTGTTTGGGCATGTAGCAGGCACTGTAAATATCTGTTAAATGAATGACTTCTTAAATAAATTAAGCTATTACATCCCCATTGGATTTTATTAAGTAGCTATTCATTTTTTAATGAAAAGTTTATAATGCCACAAAAAATGGGCATCCAAATCCTTCCTATATCACAATACATTAAAGTCTCTCTTGCAAAGTGGTAGTGTGTATACACTGAAGAACATGTATGGGTCTCAGACTAACCCAAATCAGAGTTCAAACTCTTGACTTCTACCACTTTCTGTCAGTATGACCACTATCTTATTATTTGAGCTTTCTGAACCTTAGTTTCTTCATAGGAAGATAAACAACCCTTTCATAAGGTTACTGGAAGAATAAAAGGAGATAATGTATGTAAATTATCCTTCATATATTAAGTGTTGAATAAATGTGTCAGTACTAGTACTTTATATTGATTGTTCAATATAATTCCTGGATGATTTAGATAATACTTGTCATGTTTTTTTACGTTAGGCAGTGAAAACACAGATGTTTTTATATTACGCTCTAGTTTTCAGCATATCTGGAATATTCCATAATTTCTGAAATAAGAAAAAAATATCCAAATTCTGACTAAAAACCAGTCAGAATTTCTAACTCCTCTTCACAGGGCTTAAATCTCTATACTCCAAAACACAAATTTAAACATAAATTCATGTCTATCTTAAATAGAGTAGGGGATAAAGGCTCTTCTTTTTTAAAGATCTGTGGTTTATCCCAATATAAGCTAGAATTTTAATATTTCTTACCTCCTCCCCCTCAGGTGGAACATCAAGAGATTGGAAGAAGATACTGACAAAGGTGTTTCTATTAACAAAAAATTTCGCACAGTAAAATGTAAGATCTACTGTATGAAATCGTTATTATCAAAATCTTCCTGTAACACTTTCAGAGAAGGAATGGAAAATACTTGAAAGTCACCGTCTTGATCAGGGAGCTGACAGGTATAATTCTTAGCCTAAAGGTCACTGACCCAAAGGTCAAACCTTAAACACATGTCACAGCATCAAAGGCTGATTTTTTACTTCTATATCAAAACATCACATAATTATGATCATACTATTTGTGTAAAGAACAGTGTAAGATTATCTCCCTGAAGGCTTTTGAGGAGAACCAAGGCAAGAAAGTACTAGTTTAACAGAATTCATTCCCTTGTAAAAGGGCCCTTGGGGGAGGGGAAGGGAATTGAATAAGGAAGTAACATTTCCCAACAAAGAGAGAGGCTCCCTGATACATGGCTAATTAATTGTAAATAAGGTGGTCTTCTGGTTGCGAATGAGATGAATTGCCAGGTCCAAATTAAAAATCAGACATATGCAAACATGAAGTTAAAAAAGTACAGTTACAGGAAAATTGTTTTGGCTTTGCCCTTCAGAGGGCAGGAGGAATGAAGAAAGGAATGAAAATGGTACAAGAGTAAAAAAAGAACTATGTGGAAACAAGATTTTATAAAAGGAACTATCTCTGAGATCAGCGCATTTATTTACCTAATGCACTCCACTAACTTTTTAAACTTTTTCCCCCCAGATTCTTCTCTATTATAAACAACTTTGTGCCATCTGTTTTTGCCTAAGACATACTCAAAAGTATTTTGTGCGGTATATGAACTATAACTTTCCCCAAAAATCAAAATTTGAAAAAAACTGCAAATATAAGCTAATGTCTGCTAGATCTTTTTGAAAAGGCCTTTGCTATTCCTACATTCATGTGACTTAATTTTAAAAAAACTTCTTCAAGAGCAAGGATTGTTCACAGAACTGTTAATTCATTTTTATTTTTTTATTTTTTGCAACTACAAGCATGATGAAATGAACAGGATGGCTTCCCCATCCTCAGATTCTTGATTTGCAGTTCCAAATATTCGTGGTATGCAATAACCCATACTCTCTCCCCACTCATCAGGATGATGTACTTTTTACTTTCAGTAGGTTGAAGTGGAGCGTATGATTTAATATTACCCTTACTCATGGAACCTAAAAGAAAAGCAAATGGTAGAGCAGCAGGTGGGTGCCAGAACAAAAAAAACAAAAAAAAAAAGAGGGAAAAACATCCACAGGGATCTTTTCCTTCTCTCCTCTCTCTCTCTGAAAAATGTGTATCTATTTCCAACAGATAGTGAGTAGGTGATAGAAACGGAAATAAAACATCTATAAAAGGGAGACAGAGTTGATGAGGGAAGAGACTGTCTCCCAGGAGGCTTCTGAGCAGGATTATGGTAAGAAGGAGTAGTAATTTAACAGAACCCATTCCCTAGTAAAAAGACATGTGGGGTGTGAGTAATGAAGTGTTATTTTATAGCAAGGCTAAATTAATACACGGGTAGGGAATTGTAAATAAGATGGTCATCGAATGTCTTGCCAGGTTGAAGTAAAAAATCAGACACATCCAAATATACAGTTTTTTTTAAAAAGTGGAGTCATCCAATAAATTTGTTTTGTTTCTTTTTTTCTTTTCTTTTTCTTTTTTTTTTTTCAGGCAGTCGGGGGGAAAATAAAAGGTAAGGAATTGGATCAGCCAGTCACTGAGTTTCTTCACTAACTCATGCTTCTACTCATTATCCCCATCCTGAAATATCAGCATAAATGCCAGTTCAATTTTCCTTAACACCCAGCTCACACAATGCCAAAGATCCTCAACAATTTCTGGCCTACAGGGATACAAACAAGAATTTCAAGGTACACGTGGGAATTTACATGTCCTTCAAAGTGAAAATCTACATGTTTCTCTGAACAGTAATTCAAAAATAATCTTTGGTTAGCGATGAGAAAATTTAATTAGTCAAAGCTTTCTGCATCTCTAAGGCAGCCATAATTAGTTCTAATGCAATGATCTACTCTATTTGGTCTCCTTTATACTATACTGCTGTTAGTCTCAGCATGTTACAGATTATCTTCTCTATAACTTTTTAAACCATGCTTAAATGAAATAATTATCTTCCCCAAAGAAGTATTTTCTCCTGATGACCCACAAATAAATCCAGAAAAAGGAAGCTGCTTTCTTTCACACTAGAAAAAAAACCACTTCAGATCACACTTTTTGAAATGTCTGTTTTTAACTATAATCTAGTGGGATGGTAAATTTATCAATAAATAAATACAAACATCATTGCTAAATTTATAACAGGTAATAAATATATCAACATAACATCTATTGCCAAATAACTGACTTTAATGAATTTATGCTCAGTACTTTTAAAAGTCCTAAGATGCTTACTTTAATTTCAACTTGTTCTTCCATTTCTTTAGTTTTTATTGTAGTATATTCCTTTTCAAGCCTGAGAAAGGAAGAAAAAAAAAAGTTAAAGGTATGCTTTCATTCCAAACTAGTTATGGAAATTAAAAAATTTAAAACTAAATATTAACACAACATACAATTTTGCTATGTTCCCCCAAATTATGACTTGAGATACTTGAAATCAGAAAAATCATCTCAATAGTTATACAGGTTATCACGAAAAAAAAATTACTTCAAAAATAACAAATATAAGAACCACACAAAAGTAAACTTTATTTATTTTTATTTTTTTATTTTTTTATTAGTTTCTGCTTTATAACAAAGTGAATCAGTCATACATATACATCTGTTCCCACATCCCTTCCCTCATGCATCTCCCTCCCTCCCACCCTCCCCATCCCACCCCTCCAGGCAGTCACGAAGCACCGAGCTCATCTCCCTGTGCTATGCGGCTGCTTCCCACTATCTATCTACCTTACGTTTGGTACTGTATATATGTCCATGCCTCTCTTTGGTTTGTCACAGCTTACCCTTCCCCCTCCCCATATCCTCAAGTCCATTCTCAAGTAGGTCTGTGTCTTTATTCCCGTTTTACCCCTAGGTTCTTCATGACATATTTTTTTAAATTCCATATATATGTGTTAGCATACGGTATTTGTTTTTCTCTTTCTGACTTACTTCACTCTGTATGACAGACTCTAGGTCCATCCACCTCATTACAAATAGCTCAGTTTTGTTTCTTTTTATGGCTGAGTAATATTCCATTGTATATATGTGCCACATCTTCTTTATCCATTCACCCGATGATGGACACTTAGGTTGTTTCCAGCTCCGGGCTATTGTGAATAGAGCTGCAATGAACATTTTGGTACATGTCTCTTTTTGAATTATGGTTTTCTCAGGGTATATGCCTAGTAGTGGGATTGCTGGGTCATATGTTAGTTCTATTTTTAGTTTTTTAAGAAACCTCCATACTGTTCTCCATAGTGGCTGTACCAATTCACATTCCCACCAGCAGTGCAAGAGTGTTCCCTTTTTTCCACACCCTCTCCAGCATTTATTGTTTCTAGATTTCTTGATGATGGCCATTCTGACTGGTGTGAGATGATATCTCATTGTAGTTTTGATTTGCATTTCTCTAATGATTAATGATGTTGAGCATTCTTTCATGTGTTTGTTGGCAGTCTGTATATATTCTATGGAGAAATGCCTATTTAAGTCTTCTGCCCATTTTTGGATTGGGTTGTTTGTTTCTTTGCTATTGAGCTGCATGAGCTGTTTATAAATTTTGGAGATTAATCCTTTGTCAGTTGCTTCATTTGCAAATATTTTCTCCCATTCTGAGGGTTGTCTTTTGGTCTTGTTTATGGTTTCCTTTGCTGTGCAAAAGCTTTTAAGTTTCATTAGGTCCCATTTGTTTATCTTTGTTTTTATTTCCATTTCTCTAGGAGGTGGGTCCAAAAGGATCTTGCTGTGATTTATGTCATAGAGTGTTCTACCTGTTTTCCTCTAAGAATTTGATAGTTTCTGGCCTTACATTTAGGTCTTTAATCCATTTTGAGCTTATTTTTGTGTATGGTGTTAGGGAATGATCTAATCTCAAACTTTTACATGTCCCTATCCAGTTTTCCCAGCACCACTTATTGAAGAGGCTGTCCTTTCTCCACTGTACATTCCTGCCTCCTTTATCAAAGATAAGTTGGCCACATGTGCGTGGGTTTATCTCTGGGCTTTCTATCCTGATCCACTGATCTATCTTTCTGTTTTTATGCCAGTACCACACTGTCTTAATTACTGTAGCTTTGTAGTATAGTCTGAAGTCAGGGAGCCTGATTCCTCCAGCTCCATTTTTCGTTCTCAAGATTGCTTTGGCTATTCGGGGTCTTTTGTTTTTCAAAACAAATTTTGAAATTTTTTGTTCTAGTTCTGTGAAAAATGCCAGTGGTAGTTTGATAGGGATTGCATTGAATCTGTAGATTGCTTTGGGTAGTAGAGTCATTTCGACAATGTTGATTCTTCCAATCCAGGAGCATGGTATATCTCTCCATCTATTTGTATCATCTTTAATCTCTTTTATCAGTGTCTTATAATTTTCTGCATACAGGTCTTTTGTCTCCTTAGGTAGGTTTATTCCTAGATATTTTATTCTTTTTGTTGCAATGGTAAATGGGAGTGTTTTCTTGATTTCATTTTCAGATTTTTCATCATTAGTGTACAGGAATGCCAGAGATTTCTGTACATTAATTTTGTATCCTGCTACTTTACCAAATTCATTGATTAGCTCTAGTAGTTTTTCGGTAGCATCTTTAGGATTCTCTATGTATAGTATCATGTCATCTGCAAACAGTGACAGCTTTACTTCTTCTTTTCCAATTTGGATTCCTTTTATTTCCTTTTCTTCTCTGATTGCTGTGGCTAAAACTTCCAAAACTATGTTGAATAAGAGTGGTGAGAGTGGGCAGCCTTGTCTTGTTCCTGATCTTAGTGGAAATGGTTTCAGTTTTTCACCATTGAGGACAATGTTGGCTGTGGGTTTGTCATATACGGCCTTTATTATGTTGAGGAAAGTTCCGTCTATGCCTACTTTCTGCAGGGTTTTTATCATAAATGGGTGTTGAATTTTGTCGAAAGCTTTCTCTGCATCTATTGAGATGATCATATGGTTTTTCTCCTTCAACTTGTTAATATGGTGTATCACGTTGATTGATTTGCGTATATTGAAGAATCCTTGCATTCCTGGAATAAACCCCACTTGATCATGGTGTATGATCCTTTTAATGTGCTGTTGGATTGTGTTTGCTAGTATTTTGTTGAGAATTTTTTCATCTATGTTCATCAGTGATATTGGCCTGTAGTTTTTGTTATTTGTGACATCCTTCTCTGGTTTTGGTATCAAGGTGATGGTGGCCTCGTAGAATGAGTTTGGGAGTGTTCCTTCCTCTGATATTGTTTGGAAGAGTTTGAAAAGGATGGGTGTTAGCTCTTCTCTAAATGTTTGATAGAATTGGCCTGTGAAGCCATCTGGTCCTGGGCTTTTGTTTGATGGAAGATATTTAATCACAGTTTCAATTTCAGTGCTTGTGATTGGTCTATTCATATTTTCTATTTCTTCCTGAGTCAGTCTTGGCAGGCTGTGCATTTCTAAGAATTTGTCCATTTCTTCCAGGTTGTCCATTTTATTGGCATAGAGTTGCTTATAGTAATCTCTCATGATTTTTTGTATTTCTGCAGTATCAGTTGTTACTTCTCCTTTTTCATTTCTAATTCTATTGATTTGAGTCTTCTCCCTTTTTTTCTAGATGAGTCTGGCTAATGGTTTGTCAATTTTGTTTATCTTCTCAAAGAACCAGCTTTTAGTTTTATTGATCTTTGCTATCGTTTCCTTCATTTCTTTTTCATTTATTTCTGATCTGATCTTTATGATCTCTTTCCTTCTGCTAACTTTGGGGTTTTTTTGTTCTTCTTTCTCTAATTGCTTTAGGTGCAGGGTCAGGTTGTTTACTCGAAATGTTTCCTGTTTCTTAAGGTGGGATTGTATTGCTATAAACTTCCCCCTTAGAACTGCTTTTGCTGCGTCCCATAGGTTTTGGGTCGTCGTGTCACCACTGTCATTTGTTTCTAGGTATGTTTTTATTTGCTCTTTGATTTCTTCAGTGATCACTTCGTTATTGAGTAGTGTATTGGTTAGCCTCCATGTGTTTGTATTTTTTACAGATCTTTTCCTGTAATTGATGTCTAGTCTCACAGCATTGTGGTCAGAAAAGATACTTGATACAATTTCAATTTTCTTAAATTTACCAAGGCTTGATTTGTGACCCAAGATATGGTCTATCCTGGAGAATGTTCCATGAGCACTTGAGAAAAATGTGTAGTCTGTTGTTTTTGGATGGAATGTCCTATAAATATCAACTAAGTCCATCTTGTTTAATGTATCATTTAAAGCTTGTGTTTCCTTATTTATTTTCATTTTGGATGATGTCCATTGGTGAAAGTGGGGTGTTGAAGTCCCCTACTATGATTGTGTTACTGTCGATTTCCCTTTTTATGGCTGTTAGTATTTGCCTTATGTATTGAGGTGCTCCTATGTTGGGTGCATAAATATTTACAATTGTTATATCTTCTTCTTGGATTGATCCCTTTATCGTTATGTAGTGTCCTTCTTTGTCTCTTCTAATAGTCTTTATTTTAAAGTCTATTTTGTCTGATATAAGAATTGCTACTCCAGCTTTCTTTTGATTTCCATTTGCATGGAATATCTTTTTCCATCCCCTTACTTTCAATCTGTATGTGTCTCTAGGTCTGAAGTGGGTCTCTTGTAGACAGCATATATATGGGTCTTGTTTTTGTATCCATTCAGCCACTCTGTGTCTTTTGGTGGGAGCATTTAGTCCATTTACATTTAAGGTAATTATTGATATGTATGTTCCTATTCCCATTTCCTTAATTGCTTTGGGTTCATTATTGTAGGTCTTTTCCTTCTGTTGTGTTTCTTGCCTAGAGAAGTTCCTTTAGCATTTGTTGTAAAGCTGGTTTGGTGGTGCTGAACTCTCTCAGCTTTTGCTTGTCTGTAAACGTTTTAATTTCTCCATCAAATCTGAATGAGATCCTTGCTGGGTAGAGTAATCTTGGTTGCAGGTTTTTCTCCTTCATCACTTTAATTATGTCCTGCCACTCCCTTCTGGCTTGTAGAGTTTCTGCTGAGAGATCAGCTTTTAACCTGATGGGGATTGCCTTGTGTGTTATTTGTTGTTTTTCCCTTGCTGCTTTTAATATGATTTCTTTGTGTTTAATTTTTGACAGTTTGATTAATATGTGTCTTGGTGTATTTCTCCTTGGATTTATTCTGTATGGGACTCTCTGTGCCTCCTGGACTTGATTAACTTTCCTTTCCCATATTAGGGAAGTTTTCAACTATAATCTCTTCAAATACTTTCTCAGACCCTTTCTTTTTCTCTTCTTCTTCTGGAAACCCTATAATTCGAATGTTGGTGCATTTAATGTTGTCCCAGAGGTCTCTGAGACTGTCCTCTGTTCTTTTCATTCTTTTTTCTTTATTTTGCTCTGCAGCAGTTATTTCCACTATTTTATCTTCCACCTCACTTATCCGTTCTTCTGCCTCAGTTATTCTGCTATTGATCCCATCTAGAGTATTTTTTATTTCATTTATTGTGTTTTTAATCGATGCTTGATTCATTTTTAGTTCTTCTAGGTCCTTGTTAACTGTTTCTTGCATTTTGTCTATTCTATTTCCAAGATTATGGATCTTGGAAATAGAATCTTGGATCAGCTTTACTATCATTATTCTGAATTCTTTTTCAGGTAGACTGCCTATTACCTCTTTATTTGTTAGGTCTGGTAGGTTTTTATCTTGCTCCTTCACCTGCTGTGTTTTTCTGTCTTCTCATTTTGCTTATGTTACTGTGTTTGGGGTCTCCTTTTTGCAGGCTGCAGATTCGTAGTTCCCGTTGTTTTTGGTGTCTGTCCCCAGTGGCTAAGGTTGTTTCAGTAGGTTGTGTAGGCTTCCTGGTGGGGGGGACTAATGCCTGTGTTCTGGTGGTTGAGGCTCGATATTGTCTTTCTGGTGGACAGGTCCACGTCTGGTGGTGTGTTTTGGGGTGCCTATGGCCTTATTATGTTTTTAGGTAGCCTCTCTGCTAATGGCTGGGGTTGTGTTCCTGCCTTGCTAGTTGCTTGGCATAGGGTGACCAGCACTGTAGCTTGCTGGTCGTTGACTGAAGCTGGGTGCTGGTGTTGAGATGGAGATCTCTGGGAGATTTTCGCTGCTTGATATTATGTGGAGCTGGGAGGTCTCTTGTGGACCCGTGTCCTGAAGTTGGCTCTCCCACTTCAGAGGCACAGCACTGACTCCTGGCTGCAGCACCAAGAGCCTTTCTTCCACCCGGCTCAGAATAACAGGGAGAAAAAGTAGAAAGAAAGAATTAGTAGAAGAAAGAAAGAGAGAAGGAAAGAAAGGAAGAAGGGAAGAAAGGAAGGAAGAAAGAAAGAAAGGAGGGAGGGAGGATGGAAAGAAAGAAGGAAAGAAAGGAGGGAGGGAGGAAGGAAAGAAAAAGTGGAAAGAAGAAGGGTGGGAGGGAGCGAGGGAGGAAAGAAAAAGAAAGAAGGAAAGGAGGAGCGGAGGGAGGGAGGGAGGAAGGGAAGGTAGGAAAAAAAGAAAGAGCAGGTAAAGTAAAATAGAATAAAGTATGAAATATAGTAGCGTTATTAAAATTAAAAAGTAATTATTGAAAAAAAACATGGACCGATAGAACCCTGGGACATATGGTGGAAGCAAAGCTATACAGAGAGAATCTTACACAGAAGATTACACATACACATTCACAAAAAGAGAGCAGGGGGAAAAATCAAAAATCTTGCTCTCCAAGTCCACCTCCTCAATTTGGGATAATTCGTTGCAAAAAGAGGAAAAGGGTGAGAAGTCTGAAATCTTGCTCTCTAAGTCCACCTCCTTAATTTGGGATAATTCGTTGTAAAAAGAGGAAAAGGGGGAAAAGTCTTAAATCTTGTCCTCAAAGTCCACTTCCTCAATTTGGGATGATTCGCTGCCCATTCATGCACTCCACAGACGCAGGGCACATCAAATGGGCCGTGGAGCTTTAATCCGCTGCCTCCGAGGCTGCACAGAGAGATTTCCCTGTCTCTGCTCTCACAGCTCCCAGGTCTCAGCCTTGGACCTGGCCCTGCCTCTGCGCGTAGGTCGCCGGAGGGCGTCCGTTCTTTGCTCAGACAGGACGGGTTTAAAGGAGCCGCTGATTCGGGGGCTCTGGTTCACTCATGCAGAGGGGAGGGAGGGGCGTGCAGTGTGGGGCGGGCCTGCGGCGGCCGAGGCCGGCGTGACGTTGCAGCAGCCTGTGGCGCTCCGTGCGCTTTTCCGGGAAAGCCGTCCCCGGGTCCCGGGACCCCGGCAGTGGAGGGGTGCACAGGCCCCCCGGAAGGCGGGGCAGACAGTGACCCGCGCTCGCACACAGGCCCGGCGGCGGCGGCGGCGGCAGCCCCAGCGTCCCACGCCCGTCTCCGAGGTCCGCGCCTTACCCGCGGCTCGCGCCTGTCTCTGGCACTTCCCCAAGCAGCCCTCTTAATGCCGTCTCCTTGCGCACCAGGAAACAAAAGGGAAAAAAGTCTCTTGCCTCTTCGGCAGCTCCAGACCCTTTCCCCGGACTCCCTCCGGGCTAGCCGTGGTGCACTAACCCCTTCAGGCTCTCTTCCTGCTGCCAGCCCCAGTCCTCTCCCTGCGCTCCGACTGAAACCCGATAACAGCGCCCAGCCCCGCCCGCCCCGGTGGCCGAGCAGACAAGCCTCTCGGGCTGGTGTGTGCCTGAGGGCACTGATCCTCTGTGCCAGAATCTCTCTGCTTTGCCCTCCACACCCCTGTTGCTGTGCTCTCCTCCGCTACTCCGAAGCTTTCCCCCTCCACCACCTGCAGTCTCCGCCCGCAAAGGGGCTTGTAGTGTGTAGAAACCTTCCCTCAAAAGTAAACTTTAGAAAGTAAAATGCTATAAAGCACCAAACAGAGAACTGAGTTTGGAGATTCTATTCAGCCCATAACTTACAGAAGAAGCACAAACCCTTCCCTCTCAAATTAAAATACACTGATAAAGTTCAACTGGATCTTAACTAAACTTGACTAGAAATTTGTAAGGGGAGAAAAGGAACAACTCTTCCTAACAAAAAATTCCAGTTAATAAATGTAGAAAGAATGAGGCAAATATAAAAATCGCCATTAGAACTCCACAATAAATAACTGCCATAGGCAAGAAAAATGAATGAATGCTAAAATTAGTGGGTAAAAGTTTAAGCACAGTCTGAAAGTATCTCTCCCCAAATATTTACTAATTACAAAGGAAAAAATAGTAAATTTATAGTACAGGATCTTAGCAGACAGCATCTGAGCTAAATGATGAAGGTTAACATCACCAGTAATGCATACTGACATGACAAACCCCCTGTTAAAAAGTACTGAGAAAGGCGGCACCTCACCTCTGTGGTATCCTTCCCAATAATGCATATCGTCAATCTAATCAAGAGAAATTATCAAACCCCAATTGAAGGACATTCTAAAAAATATTTGACCAGCTCGCATCAGAAGTGCCAAGGTCAGAAAAGACAAGAAAAGACTGAAGAACTGTCACAGACTGTAGGAGAGTAAGAAATGACAAACAAATGCAATGTACTATTTTTACAACTCTACTATAAACACAAAATTATCTTAAAAAATTATCGCCCATCCAAAAATTAGTCCTTCCAAATTATTTTTATATCTTACTCTCAACCAAAAATGTTAATAACAAGTTAAACCCTCCAAATAATAACCAGGCCCCACATAGCTTATAGCTTCTTTTAAAAATCAAGTTCTCCCTCAAAGGACAAGAATCTATTATTTACTATGTATAATTGCATTTATCTCACAGAACATTTTTTTATTGTGGTAAAATACACATAACAAACTTTACCATCTTAACTATTTTTAAATGTACAATTCAGTGGTATTAAATACATTTATAATGTTGTGCAGCCATCACCACCATCATGTCCACAGCTTTTTTTATCTTATAAAACGGAAACTCTGTACCTATGAAACAATAACACCCCATTTCCCCCCCTCACCAGGCCCTGGCTACAACCATTTTACATTCTGTCTATGTGAGTCTGAGAACACTAAGTATCTCATATAAGTGGAATCATACCCTATTTGTCCTATTGTGACTGGCTTATTTCACTTAGCATACTGTCCCCATAGTTCACCCATATTATACCATACATTGAGCGTCTCTTTATGTGCTAATTGACCATTTATATCTCTTCTTTGGAGAAATGTCTATTCAAATCCATTGTCTATTTTTTAATCCAGCTGTTTAGTTTTTCGCTGTTGAGTTTTAAGAGTTCTCTATATATTCTAGATATTAATCTTTTATCAGATATGTGATTTGCAAACATTTTCTCCCATTCTGTGGGTTGCCTTTTTCTGTTGAGTGTCTTAGAATACACAAAAAATTTCTCAAAGTACAGTAATATTTTATTTTTAAATTTTATGAGCCTCTAATGGATAGAACTTTTCTGAATTTTTTATTTTTATGTTTTCTTCCAGTTTTATTGAGATATAACTGACATACAGCGTTGTACAAGTTTAAGGTGTACAGCATAATGATTTGACTTATATACATCATGAATCATTACCACAATAAGTTTAGTGAACATCCATTACCGCATATAGATTTTAAATTTTATTTTTTATTTACTTTATTTATTTATTTTTGGCTGCATTGGGTCTTCCTTGCTGCCTGCGTGCTTTCTCTAGTTGCGGCAAGTGGGGGCTACTCTTCGTTGCGGTGCATGGACTTCTCATTGTGTTGGCTTTTCTTGTTGCAGAGCACGGGCTCTAGGCACGCGGGCTTCCGTAGTTGTGGCTCACGGACTCTAGAGCACAGGGTCAGTAGTTGTGGTGCATGGGCTTTGTTGCTCTGTGGCATGTGGGAACTTCCCAGACCAGGGCTTCAACCCTTGTCCCCTGCATTGGCAGGTGGATTCTTAACCACTGCGCCACTAGGGAAGCCCCAACCTGTTACATTTTTAAATTAAAGTTGTTCCGCTCTAGGGCTTAAAATAGAAAAAAAAATTTTTTTTTCCTTGTGATGAGAGGTCAGAATTTACTCTCTTAACAACTTTCATATATAATGTACAGCAGTGTTACCTTATACATTACATCCCCAGTACTTATTTATCTAAAAACTGGAAGTTTGTGCCTTTTGACTGCTTTTATCAATTCCCCCTCTCTTGGCCCCCACCTCTAGTAACAACAAATCTGATCTCTTTTTCTATGAGCTTATTTGTTTCTGAAATATAGCTGACCTACAACACTATGTTAGCTCCTGGTACACAACATAGTGACTTGACATTTCTATACATTTCAAAAGGATCACCTAATAAAGCTATTTCATAACTACTGACCATAGTCTCCACACTGTACATTTCACACTGAGGACTCATTTTGTAACTGAAAGTTTTTACCTCTTAATATCCAAATTTTAAATTTTTCATGAACTTTAGTTTGTCTATTTTTTCTTTTGTCTGTGCTGTTGGTGTCATATGCAAGATATCATTGCCAAATCCAATGTCATGAAGCTTTTGCCCTATGCTTTCATCTAAGAGTTTTAGTTTTAGTTCTTATATTTAGATCTTTGAGCCATTTTGACTTAAATTTTGCATATGGTGCTAGGTGAGGGTCCAACTTCATATTTTCGCATGTGGATATCCGGTTTTCTCTGTACCATTTGTTGAAAGACAGTCCTTTCCATATTGAATGGTCTCAGCATCCTTGACAAAAATCATTTGATCACGTATGTAAGGGCTTATTTCTGTCTTTATTCCAGTGCCAACCTGTTTTGATTACTGTAGCTTTGCAGTAAGTTTAGAAATCAGGATGTGTGAGTCCTCCAGCTTTGTTGTTCTTGTTCAAGATTATTCTGGCTATCTGGGGTCCTTTAAGGTTCCATATGAATTTTAGAATGGGGTTTTCTATCTGCAAAAAAAAATGTCATCAGTATTTTGATAAGGACTGCACTGAATCTGTAGATCATTTTGGGTAGTACTGACATCTTAACAAGATTAAGTCTTCCAATCCTTGAATATGGGATGTGTTTCCATTTGTTTATATATTTAATTTCTTGCAGTAATGCTTTGACGTTTTCATTGTACAAGTCTTTCGCCTCCTTGGTTAAGTTAATTGCTAAGTATTTCTTTTGATGCTACTGAAAAATAAAACTTTTTCACTGATCCACTGGTTGTTTAAGAGTGTGTTGTTTAATTTCCAAAAAATTTCTGTTTCCGGTTTTACTTCTGTTATTGAACTTCAACTTGTTACAGCTGGAGAAGATATTTTGTACATCTCTTAAAATCTACTGAGACTTAATAGTGTTGTTGTTATTGGGTAGAGTGTTCTGTGTATCTCTATTACATATAGTTGGTTTATTGTGTTGAGTCCTCTATTTCCTTACCTATATTCTCTCTGGTTCTTCTATCCATTACTGAGAGTGGGATATTGAAGTCTCCAACTACTACTGTAGAACTGTCCATTTCTCACTTCATCTGTCCATTTTTGCTTCATATATTTTGATAGTCTGTCATTGGTGTATAAATGTTTATAATTGTTACACCTATTGCTATATTGAACCTTTCATTAATATGTATTACCTGTCTTTGTCTCTTGGAAACTTTTAAAATTTAAAGTCTGTTTTGTCTGATATTACTATAGCTACCTCTGCTCTCTCTTGTTTACTATTTGCATGGAATATCTTTTCCCAACCTTTCGCTTTCAATCTATTTGCATCTTTGGATCTAAAATGAGTCACCTGTGGATAACATGTAGTTGGATCATGTGGTTTTCCCCATTCTGCCAATCTATGTCTTTTGGAGAGTTTAATTCATTTACTTTTAAAGTAAGTACTGATAACGAAGGACTTACTGTCATTTTGCTATTTCTTTTCTATATGCCTTGTAGCTTTTTTGGTTCCTCATTTCCTGCATTATTGTTGTCTTTAGTGTTTAGTTGGTTTTTTTGTAGTGAAATGCTTAAATTCCTTTCTAATTTCTTATTGTGTATATTCCATTGTTATTTTCTTTGTGGTTCCATGGAGATTATATTAACATTCTGAAGTTATAATACTCTAATTTGAATTTATAGCAGCTTAACTTCAATAATATACAAGAACTCTGCTCTTTTATAGCTTCTTTCCCACCCCTTTTGGTCACTGGTCACAAAAACATGTATTTATACATTGTGTGCCCCAAAACACAAACTAATGATTCTTTTAAATCTATTAGTCTCCTAAATAATGTAGAAAACAAGATTTGGAGCTACAAACAAAAATTACAATACTAGTAGCTTTTAGACTAATAATTGCTTTTTTAAAAAATGTATTAATTTATTAAATCATGTAGATAACAAAAAGTGGAATTACAATCCACTGTTATGATAATAATAGCTTTCATAATTGCCCATGTGTTTGCCTTAAGACCTTCATTTTGTGAGATGACTTTGAGTTACTGTTTCGTGAGTGTCCTTTCATTTCACCCTGCAGGAATGAGTATTTCCAGAAGGGCAGATCTAGTGATAACGAGCTTAGCCTTCATTTACCTGGGAAGGTCTCAATTTTTCCCTCACTTTTGAAAGACAGTTTTGCCAGATACAGGATTCCTGTTTTTCCTTTTAGCACTTTGGATATAAAGGCCCACTTGTCTTCTGGCCTCCAAAGTGTCTGATGAGAAGTATGTTTATAATCTTATTGAGAATCCCCTGTACATAATGATTGGCTTCTCTTTTGCTGCCTTCAAGATTTGCTCTCTCTTTGCCTTTTGCAAGTCTGATTATAATGCGTCTTGGTGTGGGGTCTTTTTTACATCACTTTACTTGGAGTTCAATGAGCTTCTTAAATGTTTATATTCATGTCTTTCAACAAATTTGTTAAGTTTTCAGCCATTATTTCTTCAAACATTCTATCCCGCCACCCCATCTTCTCAGATTCCCAAAATATGTATGTTGGTCCACTTGATGGTATCCCACAGATCCCTTAGGCTCTGTTCACTTTTCTTGGGTCTTTTTTGTTGTTGCTGTTCCTTGAACTCAGTTATTTCCAGTATCCTATCTTCAGGTTCACTTATTCTTCTACCTGCTCAAATCTGCCTTTCAATCACTCCAGTGAACTTTTCATTTCAGTTATTGTACTTTTCAGATCCAGAATTTCTTTTTGGTTTCTTTTTAGATTTTCTATCCCTTTACTGATATTTCCATTTTGTTCATACATCTTTTTTACTTTTCCCACATCTTCCTTTACTTCTTTGAGCATCTTTTAAAGTCTCTATCTACCAAATATGCCATGAAGTTTCCTTCAGATACAGTTTATTCTCTTCCTTTGAATGGGTCATATTTTCCTGTTTCTTTACATGCCTTGATTTTTTTGTTGTTGAAAACTAGACATTTGAATCTAGTAATGTGGTAACTCTGAAAATCAGATTCTCCCCCTCCCCAGGATTTGCTGGGGGTTTTTTTGTTATTGTTTTTGTCTTTTTTGATTGTTATAGGCTGTCTCTGTGTTGATGACCAACCTAAGCTGTAAACTTATGGTATCCGCAGGTCTTTTCTGAGCCTCTCCCTTGGGCATGCACAGTCACGTTTTAATTTTCTCCATATATGCAGTTGTTTTTGAACGTCCTAGTCTTTTGTGTCTGGCTCCCAAAAGCGGAAAAAGAAAAAAATGAAGGGGAGAAAAGGGCACGAGCCCTTTAAATCTCTTGGCAGTCTCTTCAGCCAGAGGAAGAGGTGCAACAACAGTGGAGAGAGGTGCGACAACAGTGGGGAAATGTGCAACAACAACTTCTTTGCACCTGTCCGATCATAAACAGTGATCAGGAATCAGAGCATAGATCCTCAATATGTGGAGGACATGGTCTTTTTTGCCCACCCTGACTCCCATAAGCTGCATGCAGGCTGTTCCAGGAATACAAGCACAGCTGCCTGTCAGTGGCTAAGGGGTAGAGAATGGGTAATGTGCTAAGAGCTGAACTGATCAAATTAACTGCAATTTACCATGCCTACCCCTAGAAGTTACAAGTCTTCAATAGACTTCAGAGTTCCAAAATAGTTAACATCAGACAGATTCTGCCAGTGCAACTACTGTCTAGGTGGCAGACAGATTCCTGGTGCTTCCTACTCTGCCATCTTTTCACAATCTTCTGTCCACAGTGACTATGTAATATGCCAATTTTGAGGCTTAGAAAGAAGGAAAAACTTGCCTAAGGTCACACCCTTAACTGCTACGCTGCTACGTCTCTTACTTTGGTATGTCTAAAAGAATACAGGATATCCAAAAAAATTTTGATTCTAAAAAGGTGCGAAACATTTTGAACAATGGCTGCGCCGTTGAAATAACTTCATAGCATTCACAAATGACCACTGTGAAGTAGATATTTTGTAATGTATTGTGATAAATCTCATCATTACTCATGCACAAACCTAAAACAAAACACTATGAGTTATCATTTAATCCTTGTCTCCCAATTCAGTCACCAAGCATGTTCAATTCAACCACCTTAACACTGCTCTAAAATTCAATATTACTTTTTCATCTGCATTGATAATTTTTTAAAATAAACTTTATTTTTTAGAACAGTTTTAGATTTACAAAATAATTAGAAGAGTATAGAGTTTCTATAAACCCCATCCCCAGTTTCTCCTAGGTTTACACCTTACATTAGTATAGTACATTTATGACAATTAATGAACCAATATTAATACATTATTAACAACTAAAGTCCATACTTTATTCAGATTTCCGAAGTTTTTGGCTAATGTCCTTTTTCTACTCTAGGATCCCATCCAGGATACCACACTACATTTAGCTGTCACGTCTTCTTAAAGTCCCATGGTTAGGACAGTTTCTCAGACTTTCCAAGTTTTTAATGACCCTGACAGTTTGAGGAGTACTGGTCATCAGGTATTCTGTAGAATGTCCCTCAACTGGGATTTGTCTCATGCTTTGCTCATGATTATATTGGTATTATGGGTTTTGGGGGAGGAAGACCACAGAGCTAAGTCCCATTTTCATCAAAGGTATAAACGATCAACAGGATACCACTGTTGATGTTGACCTTGATCACCTGGCTGAGGTATGATCAGGTTTCTGCAAACCTACTTCCAAGTAGCTGCAAAGCTACCTCCCTCTCCCTTCACTGGTGGTACTTTTAGGCCTTTGTTATGGCTTATCTAAATTACTAGAGGAATCTTTTAATTGTTCTTGCTACTTGCCAGTTTCTTAACTCAATCTTTTCTAAACACTATTACCAGAGTGTTATTTTGGGGGGACTTCCCTGGTGGCACAGTGGTTAAGGATTGGCCTGTCAATGCAGGGGACACGGGTTCGAGCCCTGGTCCGGGAAGATCCCACATGCTGTGGAGCAACTAAGCCCATGCGCCACAACTACTGAGCCCGCACTCTAGAGCCCGTGAGCCACAACTACTGAGCCCACGTGCTACAACTACTGAAGCCCATGCACCTAGAGCCCGTGCTCCACAACGAGAAGCCACCGCAATGAGAAGCCTGCGCACCACAAGAGTAGCCCCCACTTGCCTCAACTAGAGAAAGCCCATGCACAGCAACAAAGATCCAACACAGCCAAAAAATAAAAACAAATAAATAAATTAATTTAAAAAATCAGGGCTTCTCAAAAACCAGTCTGAAAACCACCTAGTAGTTCTTTTTTTTTTTTTTTTTTTTTAGCTAATTGGGCCTCTCACTGTTGTGGCCTCTCCCATTGCGGAGCACAGGCTCCGGATGCGCAGGCTCAGCAGCCATGGCTCACGGGCCCAGTCGCTCCACGGCATGTGGGATCCTCCCGCACCGGGGCACGAACCCGCGTCCCCTGCATCGGCAGGCGGACTCCCAACCACTGCGCCACCAGGGAAGCCCTACCTAGTAGTTCTTAATTTAAAAAAAAAATAATAAGACTCAGTGGATTCACACAGATATAAATAAATAAATAAGCAAGCAAGCAAAGAGATAACTAAAAAGAGAAAGAAGGGAAACCTCTTCCTTATACTAGAATGCCAATTAATAAAGAAGGAATCAGGGAGAGAGACAATCATAAACAGAGCCAAATATGGGGAGGGAAAGTTTGGTAAGGAACAGGATGTTATATAATCTCAAAGTACCTTGACACAAATTACTTACTCACAAAAGACAAAATAATAACTATAGTAGTGAAATCTGGCAGACATCACCTTATTAACCAAGTGATCAAAGCTAACATCATCTTCCTTAAAAAAGTAAAAGTAGAGCTACCATATTATTCTGCAATCCCACTCCTGGGCATATATCTGGAGAAAAACATAAGCTGAAAAGATACATGCACCCCAATGTTCATAGCAGCACTATTTACAATACAAGACATGGAAGAAACCTAAGTGTCCATTAACAGATAAATGGATAAAGAAGATGTAGTATATACATACTATGGACGCTTTAAAAAAAAAAAAAAGAAAACAACCTGAATCTTCATCTTCTGCCATCCTCCTATACAACCATGTCAGTGGTCTTCAACTTTTTTTTCTCATGTACCTGCTAAAAGAATGTTGCCCCTTATATACTTTAAAGAAGTCTAAAAATTTTTTGTTACTTAAGTGCATACAGTTGCAAAGGATGTGATTTATATATGCTTAAATTTTTTCACTAAAACTTTAAATGAGACTTATTCGATTTATGGATGTCTACTCTATAACCTAAGCAGCAAAGGCAGTCACTGTTCCTAAACCAATGAGTCAAATTATATTTACTTTCTCTATCACTGAAGTTCATGTTCTTTTTCAACACAAATAAGTATATGTTAATACATAACCCCATAACCACCATTCTATTTTTCAATTTTAACTATAAGCAAGATAAGGCAGCCTTGCCAAGCATTTGTCAGCTGGATGAAATAAGAAGCTGCTCCATTTGATTTTTCTTGCCTTGTTCTCTAAGGGCACACTCCTTCTGTAGCAAGGCATTCTGAAATTGTCCTTTTTGTTTGGTACCCCAGAGATTTTTATATCCCAAAGTAATGTACCACAGTAAGAATTGGAGTGTGACAGGTTTGCCTTACTTTTATAAAGTGGTAGAAGGCAGACTGTAAAAGGGGAGCTAGAAAGGAGAACAAAGATACTGTGTAACAAAGAAGAACAAACCTGACTCCATATTGGATCTATTCCTTTAGCTCTAACCTTTGAGCTCTGTTGCCTGTTCTTAGTTATGCTGGCTCTGCACCTTTGTAAAAGGATGTTGCCTATAGCCTAAAATATACATGAGAGCCCATTCTCAAGGCTCTGCCTCCCAGGCTTGATCTTTAAAAGTATCAATATAACACTTTTCCATTCATATAGAAATAAAAAGTTGCAGAACAGAGAACAACATTTGTCTTGTCGAGGGTTGATAGGAACATTGTGACTAGACTCAGGTGGACAGCTGGAAGAACAAAGGATTCTGGCACCAAGAAGTCTGCAACAACCAGCTACACACTCTCCCCTTTTAGTATTAAAGAGACCTAAATCCTAACTTGGGTAAAATGGTTCACTGGGACACCAGTCTACCATCTTCCTGGTCTTCTGGCTTTGCAAATAAAGTCACTATTCCTTGCCCCAACACCATGTCTCTCGATGTATTGGCCTGTCGTGTGGCGAGTACCACAAGCTTGAACTCAGTAAAAATACCTCTACCATAGGAATATTATCAGGGCAGATAAAAGTTAGGAAAGAATGAAAATCTAGTTACCATGCTCTGAACATTTTCCTGGGTCCCAACAGACTAGACTGTGTATATGCAGTTTAAAGACACATAGGTTAGGCATCTCTTATATGTTATATTAATAACATGTTATATTGACATCTACCAGACTGTAAATGTAATAGGCTATTTACTTCTGTTCTGCCACCATCCTACCCACAGGAAATTTGAACCTTCTTCAGAGCCAGGTCCTAGTCTAAGTTCATTACATTCTGAGAGTGATACTTAGTAGAAATGGATGACACTCATCTTTTAATACTGATAAAGTATTATTCTCCAGAATATGTATAAACAACTACTAACCACTAAGAAGTAGTCAATGCAGTAAGAAGTAGATACTGCAATAGAAAAGGAAGGGAAGTACCAACAAAAGAAAAAAAAAGGAAGGGAAAGAAAACAGAAGTATATTTGTTACGGTGATCTATAATCAGTGATCTTTGATGTTACTATTGTAAAAAAGATTACAACTTGATGAAGGCTCAAATGATGATTAGCAATTTTTAGCAATAAAGTTTTTTTCTAATAAATTTATTTATTCATTTATTGATTTATTTATTTTTGGCTGCACTGGGTCTTCTTTGCTGCGCACGGGCTTTCTCTAGCTGTGGTGAGCAGGGGCTACTCTTCGTGGCAGTGCATGGGCTTTTCATTGAGTTGGCTTCTCTTGTCGTGGAGCACAGGCTCTAGGCATGCAGGCTTCAGTAGTTGTGGCACACGGGCTCAGTAGTTGTGGCTTGTGCGCTCTAGAGCACAGGCTCAGTAGTTGTGGCGCACAGGCTTAGTTGCTCCCCATGGCATGTGGGATCTTCCCAGACCAGGGATCAAACCTGTGTCCCCTGCATTGGCAGGCGGATTCTTAACCACTGCGCCACCAGGGAAGTCCCAATAAAGTATTTTTAAATTAAGGTCAACAGGCAGAAATTGAGATGGCTCCTAAGATTTTATCAATTATAGAACAGAACAGCTTTTCGGTCAGTAATGTCTCAAAATGATGGTGTGATGTGACTGGTTATTAGAAATTTCACAGGTAATTTATTAACAATAATAGTTGAATATGATAAATTGTCTTTTTGCAAATTAGAGCCAACTAATTTTAATAACATAATTCTTACTCATATTCTAATATACTTTCTGCAGTAGGAATCTCCATGGGAATACGTTGTACATGTTAATGCAATTTCACCTTGCAGCAGCAGATATACTGAGAACAAGTGTCAGGAATGCTAACAATGACCTCAGGATAAGATTTATTTAATTGCTGGAAGCTAGACGAGTAAGAGCTGTTGTTCTTAATTAACACCTTTATCATATTTCAAAAATTAACCTTTACAGGCCAACACTGCATATCTTGAACTTTTATGAAATATATTCAAAGAAAAGTTTCACTAGAAAGTAATACACAGTAAACAAAATTTTAACTTAATGCATACCTCATGCTTATCTTGCTGGTTATGCTAATCTTGAACTTAAGTGATAAACTGGGATCAACTAAGAGGAAAAGAATGTCATTGACTTAGACCACACCATAAAAGCGGTTTCTAAAATAACAGCACACTCACATATATATACACTTACCAGGTTCCTAATTCTAATCAATGTAGAATGGGAAGGGAGTTTTAAAAGTAATACACAATAATCCCATGCACCACTAGAGCACTATGAAATTCCAATATTAAATTTAGGTTATATTGAAACCAATACCACCAAATAAAACATTACAGCTCTATAAAATGAGGAGGAAATCTGCACTCACCACTAGAATGTTTTGCTTCTTCCGTAATTTCCTAAATGCATCAACAAACCCCCATAACTAAAAAAGCAAGATATAAAATACTTACTTTTTCATTTTTTTTGAGTTATACTTGACTTGGTAAGCTGCCTGGATTAATTTGTCTGGACCACCATCAAACTGATGTGGAATGACCTTCTGAAAGTGCTAAAATACAATAGAAGAAAAACAAAAGAATGACTTAGTACCATTTATTATCAATTAATAGTAAAATCTAGAGACATTCAAGAAATCATGGCCTGGCTTACCTGTAACATCCCTTCCATGTCGAGTTGCATCAGTTCTGCCTGATTCATCTGAAGAAGTGCTAATCCTACCCGAAACACTATTTCTAAACCCTGAGGAATCAAATTATAAAGTCAAATTTGTCTTATTCTTCCAAAACAAAAACTAATCATTCAAAAGAATACTAAGGTAAACATTTAGATATCTAAACAGAGGTGCACACACATTTTCTGTAGAGTTGGAGAACAAATGTTTTAGGCTTTATAAGCCCTACCTATGGTTGCTGTCACAAATAATCAACCCTGCCATTGCAGCTCAAAAGCAGACCAGACATCACATCAGCAAATGGTCACAGCTATGTTCCAAGAAACTTTATTTACAGAAATAAGTGGAAGGACAGATTTGGCATGCAAACCAGAAGAGATCAGTACATGAATCATAGCTTGCTGGCTCCAGACTAACCTAACTTAGCTACATTATACAAACTGATCTTCCCAAGATGTAATTAGTAACAATTAATAATATTCTTAGGTGCTCTCTATCACTGATCACCTATCCTTACCTTCCTACCTTCTCACTCAAAATATACAAGACAAAGGATCACTACTACATATCACTGAAAATTAAAAGGACTGCCTGCAAGGTGTTCATGGGATAGAAGAAACTTAATTATACTCATTACTTCTTCCTCTTTGGGTAACAGATGCATTGCAACAATGTTGATTGTAAGGTAGATTTTACCCCTAATTCTCACTAAATCAAAAAGGAGGTGAAACAGAGGTCTGATTAAGAGTGTGGGCTCCAGATTTTGAATGCCTATATCTGAATCCTGGTTACTATACCACTTATGTGTCCATAGAGGAGCTACTTAATCTTTCTCTAAATATCGGCTTCCTAATCTCTCATCTCTCATCTATCAAATGGGGAGATGAATAGTACTGATAGGGTTGTTAAAGGATTAAATGAGATTATCCAGGTAAGCAGTTTAGCATGGAACACATGGGTCTCCTTTATCGTTCGCCTCATTGCCCGGCTCTCATTAACCCAATGATTCCTTTGCTCAGTCTGCCCATTAACTCACCTCAGACATAAAGATATCAAATATCCTTGTTGCAATTGGTAGTGGAAAAGTTGTAAGGAAGATAGTCAGAAACCAAGATGATGCATACATTGAGGTATGAAAACTCTGAGACTGAAAATGCACAAAGAGCTCTGGAAGATGCTCCTAAAGAGATGAAAAGAATTTCTTAGTTAAAACATGGTAAAAATGAGTATTTTAAGCCAGACCATTGTATACATACTAAAGTAGCCGATAGCAAACACAAACATAAAATTTAGGCATCATATGGAAGAGTTAAGAGGCAGAAATTGACACATTCTGGATAGTGGTTATTGTCTGGAAAAGAAAGAAAGGAAAAAGGATGTGGAGTTGGAACTTTAAAAGTTGGAACTTTTTAATGATTTATTAATAAAAAGAAAAATTACAATAAATAAGTAAAAATTTTATATTTCTTTAGTCTTATTTGTGGGTACATGGGTATCTGATATTTTCTATACTTTTCTACAAACTATAACATTTCCAAAAATTTTTTATTATTATTATTTTTATTTGCGGTACATGGGCCTCTCACTGTTGTGGCCTCTCCCGTTGCGGAGCACAGGCTCCAGACACGCAGGCCCAGCGGCCATGGCTCACGGGCCCAGCCGCTCTGCGGCATGTGGGATCTTCCCAGACCGGGGCACGAACCCGTGTCCCCTGCATCGGCAGGCAGACTCTCAACCACTGTGCCACCAGGGAAGCCCCAAAAAATTTTTTTAAGGGAAAGAAATGTTATCTTGAAATACTTTCAGGTGCTATCTACCATTGGTCACCTATCCTAAGCTTCCTACTTTCTCACCCAAAATACAGATACTTCAACACTCTAGTAATTCAAAACATAAATGACACATTAACTGAAAATAAACCAAGGGAGTTTAAGGGTGATAAAAATAAGCTTACTCGTTCAAAAAAAAAGAAAATTAAGAATCATCAAGACCTACTTTGTCTTTAACTTTAAAACGTAAAAACATTTTGTATATCTCCTTCATCTCATCACACACAGAAAAGATAGAGGATTTTAAAATTGCTGTGGGTAAGGCTGCCAGGGAAAAGTAGACTTGTGAAAATGGCTCTTATGCCAGCTGAATGATTAACCTATATTCTTAAATTCTGCTTACCTAATTGAAATTTAAGTAAATGAAGAATATTTCCACCATTACATTACAGGACAAAATAGTAAATTTATTTATATATATAAATATAAAATTAAATCCAGAAAGATGAAATACTTCAAAGGTATTTTTTACTTGGTTTTGATTCCTCTCTTCCTCCTCTTCACCCTCACACAGTCACTAAGACTCTGACTCTTAAACTAGTAACACAAAAGGATAGAAACAATATTTTTTTAAAAAGATTACAGGCTAGCAAAAAAAGTGATGAAAAGGGAAAGGCAGGGGAGAGGACTGAAAGAGATAAAAGAGATAGTCTCCAAGGAAATGAATTGATGTCAGTGTCCAAATGTCATGGGCTTCTGTAAGACAGCAAAGTCTACGTAAAATAATAGGATGCAATATGGCATAATAAAGAAATTCATGCATCTAGGTTATGATATACTATATTTGGCACAAATGCTTAAGATCTGAATATAAAAACTAGTCAAGTTCCAGACTGTGATCTACCTGCAGACAGCGCCTAACTGGGAAGTAGGTCTAAACTGTGGATTAACTGAACAACAAATGATGATGTGATTGAAACACTGGTTGTTTTTCAATTGCTTTAATGCTTTTAACATTAAATTAGCTTAGTTGTCACTCAAACCAAGATGACAAAAAATATAAAGGCAGTATGTTTTTGGTTAACACCACACTTTTACCTGTATCATGCATTCAAACTGGTACATACAAAGGCCTAATTCTGCCATACTTGGTTTAAAAAGTTCACGAAGTCTATAATCTTGCATTAATTTAACAAATACACAGAAAGCTTCTTCTTCTGGCATCTGCATTAGGAGGAAAAAAGCAACATAGGTTAATGTTCTGTGATACGCAAATAAGCTAAACACATTTAAACTAAGTACCCATCCAACTATAAACAATGTTGTTATTTTGGTTTTTATTGTCACTAACTTTTTCTTTTACTGGAGCATAATTGCTTTACAATGTTGTATTAGTTTCTGTACAATGAAGTGAATCAGCTATATGTATATATATATCCCCTCCCTCTTGGACCTCCCTCCCACCCATCCCCCTCAATCCACCCATCCAGGTTGTCACAGAGCACCCATCCTAGCTTCCTGTGCATTATAGCATGTACCCACCATCTATTTTACACATGGTAGTGTATATATGTCAATCCTGAGTGCCATGTGGTACAATATTAAGAGCAATGCACTAGAAATCAGAAGCTTCTAATTTCCCATTCTATCACCGACAATGAGAAGTTAGACAAATCTTACAGCCTCTGAGACCAGCTGCCTCACTTGCCTAACTCATCAATTCAACCAACAAATATTCATTTAAAGCCAGATACTTCTCTCTCTCTCTGAGTATATACCAGTGAACAAAATAAACAGTATCTACCCTCAAGGAGACTGAACCTTCTACTTGGGGGAGACAGATAATACATGGAATAAATCAATTAACATATATGTCAGATGGTGAGAAGTGCTATGGAAATAAAACAAAGTAGAGCAACAGGGAATCCCGGGGAGCTACACTGCTATTTATATATAGATAGGTCAGGGAAAGTCTCTTGATAAGGTAACATTTGAGCAAAATACTGAAGTAAGGGAACAACTGAGGAAAGAACAGTTCTGGGAAAATAATACAAAGGTCTTGAAATGGAATCACAATTGGCATGCTCAAGGAACAATGAATAGGGGACTACTAAATTAGTAGTAATGTTACAAATGAAAGTATGGTTATGGAGGAGAAATAAAGGGAACAAATTACATAGGATTTTAGAAGCCACTGTAAGGATGTGGACTTTTACATTAAGTGAGATAGGAAGCCTTTCAAGGGTTCCAAGCAGAAACAATATGGCATAAGTGTTAAAAGAACTTGTAAAATAAGTTTTAAAAAAACCTGTAATTAGAGTTTTAAAGGTTTCAATTTCACATTTTATGTGTAACTCCCTAGATAATCATATCAACTAGGATAATGAACGTAAAAGCTCTGTAATAAGAATATGCAGGCACATAACACTTATACAAATTATTTTGTGGGCTTTTTTTTTTTTTTTTTTTTTTGGCCTGCCACACGGCATGCGGGGATCTTAGTTCCCCAACCAGGGATGGAACCCATGCCCCCTGCAGTGGAAGCATGGAGTCCTAACCACTGGAAGGCCAGGGAATTCCCATGTGGCTTTTCTTAAAATAAAATTTTCTAATGTTCATTCACTTACATTATACCAGTGTGTTTCAAAAGACCCTCAAAGGGTCTCTAGGCACTCTTCTTACTGAAGACTACTTTTATTAACAATACACTTTTCCTGGCCTTGACACAGTCATGGACAGGAGCCAAGAGTTATTCTTGGCAAAACCCATACTTCCTTCCTTCCTCCCAAGACACATAGCCACAATTTTGCCTTGGAGACCATCCTTATTAATCCTGTCAGGGTTTATAGCCCCACTGATTTTTATATCAGTTACTACAAGAAACCATACCTCCCAGAACTCTCATCCCATGTGCTTGGTTCTATTGCTCCCATAATTTAACCCCATTTCCAATATTCCCGAAACATTTCCACAGTACTTTCTGAAACTGATAATACGCCATCAACAAAATATCCTACCTATACCCTCAATCTGTTTACCAAATGTTCTTTCACTGTCTTTCTCTAAGTGAAACCTGATTCCCCCGAAGAATAGTTCAACACTGAAACCTGGCTCTCTCCTGAGGTGACTGTTTTCTCTCCCAGAGCACTGGAAGAGGCCTGGGGTAGAGAGGTTTATGTCCCTCCTTGGACCTCAGTGCCTCACTGCCATTGCATTAACTGCCCCTTCTCTCTGAAACATATACCAGCAGATATTACCCTTTACTCCTCTTTTTTGCAGCATCTACAAACCTCTGGATCAACCCCCAACCCTAAACTCCACTCATTTTCATGAGGATTAATTCCCTGGCCTAGCAGATCTTTGACTCCTTTCCTCCAATGATCCTGGCAGGTAGTTACTAAATGCAGGCTCTAGGGCCACACTACCTGAGGTTCAAATCCCAGAGTGATACTTTTAAAGTATGAATCAGGTCACATCACTCCACTGCTCAAAAAACTCTAGTGCCTCCCCATATCCTCAGTAAAAATCAAAATGCTTACAAGGTTCTACATGATGTGGCCCCTTACTACTTCTCCAAACTCATCTCCCACAACTACCTTCCGCTTTCCACTTCTCCCTCCACCCCTCAACTCCAGTCACAGTGAGAATGAGTCAATTTATCTCCCTTTTTTGCCTTCTAAGAACTTCTTCTCCTCTGAACATATCAAATAATTCATTCCCTCTCTCCTCCACAATAGCACTGATATAGAAATTGGGAGAAGGTTTTAAAAATGGTGATATTTTAAAAAATAAGTTGAAATGATTGAATAAAAGACCAAAAGGAGGTTAAAAAAAAAAATACTATCACTGGATCCCTCTCAAAAAGATTGAAAGGGGCCTCCCTGGTGGCGCAGTGGTTAAGAGTCCGCCTGCCGATGCAGGGGATACGGGTTCGTGCCCCGGTCTGGGAGGATCCCATATGCCGCGGAGCGGCTGGGCCCGTGAGCCATGGCCGCTAGGCCTGCGCATCCGGAGCCTGTGCTCCGCAACGGGAGAGGCCACAACAGTGAGAGGCCCACATACCGCAAAAAGAAAAAAAAAAAAAAAAAAAAGATTGAAAGGATAGTCACAAAATGAAAAAGTGTGACACCAAGTAAAATATAAACATGAAGAACAATCACCCAGTTGTTTTACAGTCATTCCCTTTATTATAAAGAAATCTGCACACTTGAGTCTTACAGCAATGTGTTGCTACCTACTTTCTCTCTGACACTGAGTTAATAAGAATCACTGAGTTCTGAACTCAGTGCAGAAATGAGTTGCAAAAACAAGCCTACATGACTCAAATGAAGTTATCTCCAAGGTTTCTTTTCAGATCATATTTTAGTCTAAGACTAAATATAGAGTATGATAGACTTTTTTTTTTAATTTCGATAAGGCTGGAGAGGTAACACAACATGCTATTTCCCTTCAAAGTTATGACTGATTGTCCCTGTCCTTGACTTCTGAAAACACCCCACCCAAAATAAGTCACTGCCAATGGAAATACATGTTATATCTCCAGGGCAGTAAAAGTGACTGAGTACCTCTATTTTAGAGCCTATAGTAAAACAGGCATAACAAGCCCTCAGCTCTGTGATAAATAAAATTACTGTATAAATTTCCAAAGACATTGCACATCATAAGTAAGATTTTCTTTTCTTTTCTTTCTTTTTTTTTTGTGGCTGCGCCACACGGCATGTGTGATCTTAGTTCCCCAACCAGCGATAGAACCCGCCAGGGAAGTTCCATAAATAAGATTTTCATACCAACACTTTAATCAATCCTCCTTGGCTGGGAAAAGATTATTCTTCATTAAATATTGACATATAAGTTAAGATTTAAAACTAGATACAGGCTTTAGAGAATATTATGGTCCAAATGTAGATAAGGTGAAATTTGATTTAATGGCAGGATATCTACTGTATGCTATTTTCAACACTTTTAATATTTTAAAATGCAAACTAAATGTTCCTATTTAGACTATGTTTAGGGGGAAGTACCCAATATCCACTTACTAAAACAAGGATGATATTTAAGTTCTCCAACTTTAATAAAGAACTTAATTGGACATTTAATACTTATACTAACTTACCTGCATAAGCAACAATCCAACTATAAAAGCACTTCCTTGACAATAACCAACCTCACGATCCACTAAAGAATATGCCTAAAAAGTAAAAAATGTTGTTCAAAATACTTTAACATGATATATCATACCTTCCTTCTCTAAAAGCCTAAAGACAGTAAGAAGGTGGATTAAAGACCATTTATTTTTTAGAGAAGCTCTTGCTTGCTTTGTTGTAGATGTTATCCTATCCTGTAAGTATTTTAAAAGCAAATGATTTATTACATAAAATTTTATTTTGATGATTTCCCAATTAGGAACTGACAACTCCTAAGGACAAGAAAATAAAGGAATTTATACTCAGGAAAATGACAAAGCTTAAAAATCATTAAAAATATATATGTGACAAAGATCAAAACTAGAGTAGAATGAAGGTAAAGCACTGACAAAACTGAAATGATTTAATAAGAAATCAATATTCCATGGAGGTAGCTAGAAGGAAAAGGAATTATGCAAAGGGAAAAGGCAACACTGGAGAAAAAATTACAATGGCACACACTTTTAAGGGCTAAGAGCTCTTAGCAATGCTGGCCACAGCAAGCAAAAAATTTGCTCCCAGATTGTGAAACTCATAGAAGGTGAATTATTCATTCTCATGGAAGATCTTCTCTATGGTATGTATAGTGGTTTATAGGTTATTTGATTTCAGTCAAGTAATACCAAGCAATGTGAGGAATTTTCTAAGAGTTCTCCAAACTAGACAATAATCTAGCGTCAGAATTAAAGCCAGAATTATGCTAAAGTCAAATTTATTGCCAAAGCAACTGATTACTAGGGTGAGTTCATACTTCATTATGAGAAATGTTTAATTTCAGCCTCCTGAGAATTCATTTCATCTCAAAAAATGAATAAATCGAACTTACCTTCATTACATTAAACAAAACCTCCTGTCCAAGACTATCTTTTTCCTTAAAAAAATTGTGTTCAGGATAAGTTCTAGCAATGTCCCTTCGGATCAATTTTTCACAAGGTGAGGTCATTTTCAGGAGTTCTGAATACTGATCCTTAATTGGCATACTTTGTGCACTGCACAAAAGTTGCCAAACTATTGCTCTAAAATGATGGGGTATCCCTTTACGAACAAGTTCCTACAAATAAAAATAAAAATAAAAATGTTTAAGTGACTTATTTAGACTTCCTACCTTGAAAGCCAAAGAAGACTTATTGGAGGTTGGAGTAGAGTAAATGACTTTCTCAAATTTATAATTCACAACTACTTTTATAATAAGACTAGGGAACTTTTTAACCAAGGCTAAGATTTGGCTAAGATACGGGTATATTCTGTTCTGATCAGAGGGACAACAATGCCATGGATAAATTCTTGTCATTTCACTCAGAGTATGGCTTCTAAAGGCATCAAGGACCTGATAATCTGCAGAGCTGTGGATGATGGCACTGTAACCATCATCTTTCAAAGGGTTGTTTTATGTTTTAAAATAAAACAAGTAAAATACTGGTAACTGAAGGATGTAGGATGTCACAACTTCCATTTCTGAATCTATAAAATAAGAGAATTTAATATCTAAAATAATTTTCAGTTATATATATATTTCTACAATTAGGAGACCTCTATAACAATTGATAGTTACAAACCAAAACTTCTATGGGCACAAATATATAAAGCAGACCTCTTCATCATAGCACTTGGGAAGTACTAGTATCTAATTTTTTTTAATCCTCTATTAATTGATGCCTCATGCCCTTTGGGATAAGAGGAAGGACTTAAGCAAAGAATATGAATACCTTAACTTGCTTTTCCTTCTTTTTGCGCACATCTTCCCATTCATTAACAATTCTTCCCCAAAGAATCCAAGAGTCTTCTTCAAGGTGACTGAGGTTGCTGGAGGCTGATGAACTTGATACAAGGGAGGAGCCACTGTTTCTTCTTGATCCATTTACAGATCTTAAAGATTTACTATCTGTTTCTAACAATCTAAAACATAATTAAAAATTGCTCAACATCTCACTGTGACACTAGATGACATGATGATACTTAAGAGCTTCACTACTGCAATTTAGCCATGGTTTTAAAATATATATAATTTCAATAATATTTGGTCAGCATCTATAAAATTAACTGCTGTATTTTTTCTACTAAGCATAGCAATTTCAAAATTTGAAATAGTAAATTATGTTAAATATTTTACTATTAGTCCCCTCATAATTTCCCTTCATCACCACTAAACATTCAACTTAAAAGGAATCTTCTGGTGAGAAAAGTGATTGGGAGGGCTTCAGGAAAAAAAAAACTACTTGGAAGAGGTATAACCAATTCTATGGAAGAACTAACCCTATCATGTTTACAATGTGTCTAGGGCTAAAACAGTAAGGCAGACACACAAATTAATCAAATCCCTAGTCTTTTTTCATTTTGCTTTTACCGAAGCATAACTAACCTGCCCAAACAAAAAGTGTTTTGTTTGGCCCATGCAATGTTTGAGTAAAAAAATGAATTATTACTAAAACTAAAATGAGGAGATTTCATTTATCTGTTTATATACACATATATTTATATTTATTTACAATTCTGGATTTTCTTGAAAAATAAAAAGATAGGGCAAAACTAGGCCCACATTCCTAAACAGAAACAACAGGATGTAGCAGAATAGGAGCTTCTCCCTTTAAATGAGAAAGGACTTTAATCCACTAACTCTCCATAATCCCTACTATCTCCCAAAAACTCAGGCCAACTAACAGCTGTCACTTATTATTGGACTTGAGCTTTTAAACTGAAACGTCTTTACTCTTAAGGCCCTGTTTAAGGCCTCTTCCTTATCTGTAGAATGATGGGTTAAGATAATTTCAGAGATCCATTCCATGACTCATTACAACATCAAATCCATTATTTCTTTCACATGTACACAGGCTATTTAAAAAAAAGGCTGGGGGCCTCCCTGGTGGCGCAGTGGTTGAGAGTCCGCCTGCCGATGCAGGGGACACGGGTTCGTGCCCCGATCCCGGAGGATCCCGCGTGCCGCGGAGCGGCTGGGCCCGCGAGCCATGGCCGCGGGGCCTGTGTGTCCGGAGCCTGTGCTCCGCAACGGGAGAGGCCACAGCAGTGAGAGGCCCGCGTACAGCAAAAAAAAAAAAAAAAAAAAAAAAAAAAAAAAAAAAAAAAAAAAAGGCTGGAGGGCCTCCCTGGTGGCGCAGTGGTTAAGAGTCCGCCTGCCGATGCAGGGGATACGGGTTCGTGCCCCGGTCTGGGAGGATCCCATATGCCGCGGAGCGGCTGGGCCCGTGAGCCATGGCCGCTGGGCCTGCGCGTCCGGAGTCTGTGCTCCGCAACGGGAGAGGCCACAACAGTGAGAGGCCCACATACCGCAAAAAGAAAAAAAAAAAAAAAAAAGGCTGGAAAAATGTGGCTCTATCATTATAAAGATGTAAATTATATGTCATTCAATAGATTATTTAACATGGCTACTATTTACTTCCAGTAACTCCTTCAGAAAATAATCTGCTTAGACAAGAAATGCTCCCAATACTAATTTATGATTTATAAAAACTAATTAAGAAAAGAAACATATGAGTCAAATTATACCTAGGAGATTATAAAAACACCCTTTGTGAGCCAGATTTATATCTTGCTCATCTTTATATCCCTTCATATCATCTTTGTATTTAGCTCAATACAAAGTACACTGAACACTGACTGAATTGAAATAAAATCAAAATCCCCATATTAAAAAATACCGTCAAATACCAGATAGTCATATCCAATAACACAGTAATATAAACTGTACTCATTCTATCCTTATTCATGGGATAATTTCATACATTTTTATGGCAACAATAAATTAAATAAAATGTCCCAAATATTCCTAGGAACAGAAAAACTTACAAAACAGCCAAATTCAGGGTCAACTCTTTGCTATAAATATTCTTCATCAGAAAAAACTAATTAGGACTTCCCTGGTGGTGCAGTGGTTAAGAATCCGCCTGCCAATGCAGGGGACATGGGTTTGAGTCCTGGTCCGGGAAGATCCCGCATGCTGCGAAGAAATTAAACCCATGCTCCACAACTACTGAGCCTGCGCTCTAAAGCACGCAAGCCACAACTACTGAAGCCCGCACGCCTAGAGCCCATGCTCCGCAACAAGAGAAGCCACCGCAAAGAGAAGCCCGCCCACAAGGAAGAGTAGCCCCCGCTTGCCGCAACTAGAGAAAGCCCGCATGCAGCAACGAAGACCCAATGCAGCCAAAAATAAATAAATAAAATAAATTTGTATAAAAAAGAAAAAACTAATTAATGATAATGTTTTGCTTTAAATACTATTTTCCATGTTATTTTAGTAAGTCCATAATATAGCTTATGAAAAAATTAGTGTATGTATATAAGTAATTTTATGTATGACTCTAAACCTTAAGAATTATAAATGGAATACAGAAACAAACTTTACAGAAATAACCTGAACCTAAGTTCTTCATTTCACTTACTCACTGAATGCTTGCTATATGCCAAATAATTAAATTGCACCACTACCATTAACAAAGAGACATGCAGTTAAAAAGAAAATAATGGTATTTCCTAAGCTAAACATAAATTTGAGATATAATGAAAGTATAGATGAAAAAGTACCCAAATAGAAGTTTTCTTTTTTTTTTTTTTAAGAGTCAGAAGGGTCTCAGAGATCCCCACATTGTAACTTTAAGTATAAGCAGGAAAGCCAAGAATTCATGAGCAGATTAGACAAAAGGGTTAAGCAGTTCACCTTCAGAGGACAATGAAATAAGTAACATAAACAAATATACAAAACTGTGAAAAACATTTACAAATGAAATATTCCAAGTAAAGACATTACATTATATTGTCTCTGCCTTAATTCACATATTAAAAAAATGACTCAAAATGGACAATAGACCTGAATATAAAACCTAAAACTATATAACTCTTAGAAGAAAACAGGAAAAAGTCTTCACAACCTTGGAACAGGCAAAATTTGTTAACGGGACACAAGGATACACTAACAATAAAGGAAAAAAATGATTTAAGAAATACTAAATTGGACTTCAAACTTAAAAAGCTCTGTTTTAAGAAAATGAAAATGTATGTCACAAACTGAAAAAAAAAATCCTCAACATATGCATATAACAAAAGATTGGTATCCAGAGTACATGAAGAACACTTAAAATTGATAATTAAGAAGGCAAACAACACATCTTTTTTAAAATGAGTAAGAGACTTAAACTGACACTTTCCAAAACAAAACAGTCAAGTGGTCAATAAGCAACTGAAAAACATTCAACATCCTTAGTCACCAGGGAAACCCAAGTTAAAACCACACTATGTACACATTAGAATGGCTACAATTCTACAGATTGGTCATACCAAGTGTGGCTAAAGATTGGAGCAGTTGTGACTTTCATATAACCATGTCAGGAGTATGTAAGAGTTCAACCACTTTGAAGAACTGTTTGGTAATTCTTTTTTTTTTTTTTTTTTACATCTTTATTGGAGTATAATTGCTTTACAATGGTGTGTTAGTTTCTGCTTTATAACAAAGTGAATCAGTTATACATATACATATGTTCCCATATCTCTTCCCTCTTGCGTCTCCCTCCCTCCCACCCTCCCTATCCCACCCCTCTAGGTGGTCACAAAGCACCAAGCTGATCTCCCTGTGCTATACGGCTTCTTCCCACTAGCTATCTATTTTACATTTGGTAGTGTATATATGTCCATGCCACTCTCTCACTTTGTCACAGCTTACCCTTCCCCCTCCCCATATCCTCAAGTTCATTCTCTAGTAGGTCTGTGTCTTTATTCCTGTCTTACCCCTAGGTTCTTCATGACATTTTTTTCCCTTAGATTCCATATATATGTGTTAGCATATGGTATTTGTCTGTCTCTTTCTGACTTACTTCACTCTGTATGACAGACTCTAGGTCCATCCACCTCACTATAAATAACTCAATTTCGTTTCTTTTTATGGCTGAGTAATATTCCATTGTATATATGTGCCACATCTTCTTTATCCATTCATCTGATGATGGACACTTAGGTTGTTTCCATCTTCTGGCTATTGTAAATAGAGCTGCAATGAACATTTTGCTACATGACTCTTTTTGAATTATGGTTTTCAGTGTATATGCCCAGTAGCGGGATTGCTGGGTCATATGGTAGTTCTATTTGTAGCTTTTTAAGGAACCTCCATACTGTTCTCCATGGTGGCTGTACCAATTCACATTCCCACCAGCAGTGCAAGAGTGTTCCCTTTTCTCCACACCCTCTCCAGCATTTATTGTTTCTAGATTTTTTGATGATGGCCATTCTGACTGGTGTGGGGTGATATCTCATTGTTTTGATTTGCATTTCTCTAATGATTAATGATGTTGAGCATTCTTTCATGTGTTTGTTGGCACTCTGTATATCTTCTTTGGAGAAATATCTATTTAGGTCTTCTGCCCATTTTTGGATTGGGTTGTTTGTTTTTTTGTTATTGAGCTGCATGAGCTGCTTGTAAATTTTGGAGATTAATCCTTTGTCAGTTGCTTCATTTGCAAATATATTCTCCCATGCTCAGGGCTGTCTTTTGGTCTTGTTTATGGTTTCCTTTGCTGTGCAAAGGCTTTGAAGTTTCATTAGGTCCCATTTGTTTATTTTTGTTTTTATTTCCATTTCTCTAGGAGATGGGTCAAAAAGGATCTTGCTGTGATTTATGTCATACAGTGTTCTGCCTATGTTTTCCTCTAAGAGTTTTATAGTGTCTGGCCTTACATTTAGGTCTTTAATCCATTTTGAGTTTATTTTTGTGTATGGTGTTAGGGAGTGTTCTAATCTCAAACTTTTACAGGTAGCTGTCCAGTTTTCCCAGCACCACTTATTGAAGAGGCTGTCCTTTCTCCACTGTACATTCCTGCCTCCTTTATCAAAGATAAGGTGACCAGGGCTTCCCTGGTGGCTCAGTGGTTGAGAGTCCGCCTGCCGATGCAGGGGACACAGGTTCATGCCCAGGTCCGGGAAGATCCCACATGCCACGGAGCAGCTAGGCCCGTGAGCCATGGCCGCTGAGCCTGCGTGTCTGGAGCCTGTGCTCCACAGCGGGAGAGGCCACAACAGTGAGAAGTCCGTGTACCGCAAAAAAAAAAAAAAAGATAAGATGACCATATGTGCGTGGGTTTATCTCTGGGCTTTCTATCCTGTTCCACTGATCTATATTTCTGTTTTTATGCCAGTACCATACTGTCTTGATTACTGTAGCTTTGTAGTATAGTCTGAAGTCAGGAGCCTGATTCCTCCAGCTCTGTTTTTTGTTCTCAAGATTGCTTTGGCTATTCGTGGTCTTTTGTGTTTCCATACAAATTGTGAAATTTTTTGTTCTAGTTCTGTGAAAAATGCCAGTGGTAGTTTGATAGGGATTGCATTGAATCTGTAGATTGCTTTGGCTAGTAGGGTCATTTTCACAATGTTGATTCTTCCTATCCAAGAACATGGTATATCTCTCCATCTATTTGTATCATCTTTAATTTCTTTCATCAGTGTCTTATAATTTTCTGCATACAGGTCTTTTGTCTCCTTAGGTAGGTTTATTCCTAGATATTTTATTCTTTTTGTTGCAATGGTAAATGGGAGTGCTTTCTTGATTTCACTTTCAGATTTTTTTGGCAATTCTTTACAAAGTTAAACATATTTTTATATGACACAGCAAGAGAAATGAAAACCTACATCCAGAAAAAGACTTGCAATTGAACATTCAGAAGAGCTTTATTCATAATAGCCAAAGCCCAGAAACAACCCCAATATTCAGAAAAATAATCAAATTGTGATATATTCATTCACTGCAACACTATTCAGCAATAAAAAGAAACAAACTTTGATACATACATGAATCTTATAAACATTAGGTGAAAGAAGCCTGATGCAGACAAATACATGCTATATGATTCCACTTATAAGAAGTGCAAGAACAAGTCTTCACATATTGTAGAAGAAAAGCCTTCCTAAACATGACACCAAAAGCATAAGTAACAATAAAGAATATATATAAATTGGACTCATCAAAGTTTTAAATGTTTTGTACCTCACTGGATGCCATCAAGGAAGTGAAAACAGGGACTTCCCTGATGGTGCATTGGTTAAGAATCCACCTGCGAATGCAGGGGACACAGGTTTGAGCCCTGGTCTGGGAGGATCCCACATGTTGTGGAGTGACTAAGCCTGTGCGCCACAACTGCTGAGCCTGCGCTCTAGAGCCCATGAGCCACAACTACTGAGCCCACGCGCTGCATCTATTGAAGCCCACGTGCCTAGAGCCCATGCACTGCAACTAGAGAAGCCACCGCAATGAGAAGTCCGCACACGGCAACAAAGAGTAGCCCCCGCTCGCCGCAACTAGAGAAAGCCCGTGCGCAGCAACGACGACCCAACACAGCCAAAACTAATAAATAAATAAAAATAAATAAATAATTTAAAAAATGAAAAAATAGGGCCTCCCTGGTGGCGCAAGTGGTTGAGAGTCCGCCTGCCGATGCAGGGGATGCGGGTTCGTGCCCCGGTCTGGGAGGATCCCATATGCCGCGGAGCGGCTGGGCCCGTGAGCCATGGCCGCTGGGCCTGCGCGTCCGGAGCCTGCGCGTCCGGAGCCTGTGCTCCGCAACGGGGGAGGCCGCAACAGTGAGAGGCCCGCATACCGCAAAAAAAAAAAAAAAAAAAGAAAAAATAATAAAAAATAAATAAAATAAAAAGAAAGTGAAAAGAAAACCCACAGAATGGGAAAAATATTTGTAACCCATGAGTCTTGTATCTAGAATACATAAATAACTCTTACAACTCAATAAGAAAAAGACAAACAAACCAATTTATAAATGGGTACAGGGACTTCCCTGGTAGCACAGTGGTTGAGAATCCACCTGCCAGTGCAGGGGCCACGGGTTCGAGCCCTGGAAGATCCCACATGCCGTGGAGCAACTAAGCCCGTGCACCGCAACTACTGAGCCTGCGCTCTAGAGCCCGCGAGCCACAACTACTGAGCCTATGTGCCACAACTACCGAAGCCCGTGAACATAGAGCCCATGCTCCGCAACAAAGAGTAGCCGCCGCTTGCCGCAACTAGAGAAAGCCTGTGCGCAGCAACGAAGACTCAAGGCAGGCAAAAATTTATTAATTAAAAAAAATAAAGCAATCATTAAAAAAAATAAAAAATAAATAAAACGGGCACAGAGTAAGAATAGACGATTCTCCAAAGATATAGAAATGGCCAATAAACACATAAAAAGATGCTCAACATCACTAATGATTAGGGAAATGTCAATCAAAACCATAACAACACACCACTTCACAACCACTAGTATGGCTATAATCGAAAGGACAAATAATAAGTGTTGGTGAAGATATGGAGACACAGGAACCCTCAGACACTACTGATGGGAATATAAAGTGGTTAAAACCACTTCGGGAAATAGTCTGGCAATTCCTTAAATGGTTAAACATAGAATTACCATACGAGTCAGCCATTCCACTCTTAGGTATATATTCAAGAGAAATGAAAATCTATGTCCATACAAAACTTATACAACTAATTTTCATGGCAGCATTATTCATAATAGCCAAAAAGTGGAAACAATTCAAATGTCCATCAAGTGCTGAATGAATAAAAACACTGGTATATCCATAAGGTGTAATATCATTCAGTCTTGAAAATAAATGAAGTAGTGATACATGTTACAACATGGATGAACCTTGAAAACACTATGCTAAGTGAAAGAACCAGTCACAAAAGGAAACATATTGTATGATTCCATTTATAGGAAATAGCTAGAATTCAGAAAGTAGATTAGATGTTGCTGAGGACTGGAGTGGGAGTAAGGGGAACAAGGAGGAATGGGCAGTGGCTGCTAATGGATACAAAGTTTCTTCTGGGGGTGATGAAAATGTTCTAAAATTGATTGTGGTGATTGGTTGCACAACTCTGTGAATATATGAAAAAACACTCAATTGTACACTTCATATGTGTGAACCCCCCCAAATGCTGTTATATCGAAAAAAGAACGAAATATATCCATGGCAATAAAAATCAGATGAAAAGTTTCAGGTGGTGGGGTTGCTAAAAAGGGCACAAATGAATATTCTAAGATGACAGAAATTGTCTCCCTGTTAATGGCCTGTGGGTTATACACAGGTGTATACATCTATCAAAGCTCTAACTGTACACTTAAGAATTGTGCATTTCTCTGTTGCAAATTATACATCAACTTTACAAAAATGTATTAAAAATACTGTCTCTGGTTAATGACATTAGGGGTAGTGAGAATTAGGTGAGAAACTACTACTTTTTATCACTAGAAGCCCTTCAGAATTGTTTTAAAAACCATGACTATTACTATCACAAAAAACAGTAACTGTTTTTGATATATTAAGTGTATCTATTTCATAAAGAAAGGTAAGTATGAATACTACTTCCTTTCTCTTTTTTCAAATTTGTTGGTCACTCTATCAAAATTTAGAATTTTCTAAGGAAAAACTTTATAATTTTTTTCCAGTGCTATGGATACAATGAAATCCTTCTGAGAAAACGTTAACATTTTCCAAAAGTAGTAACACTTGAATTGATACTATCAAGTCTCTCCCCACTAGCTACTTAGTCATGGTATGCAGGAGAAGAATTTACATACTAATTAAGAATAGGTAGACCTTACAGAATGTGTAATTAGAATCATATACTTTTATTTCTTTTTCCTAAAAGCAGTGATTTAAAAAAAAAAAAAAAAAAAAAAAAAACACCTCAGGAAGACTCCTAGACAGGTTGCCACCTAGTTTAAATTGAAGTAAAATACTCTTGACATGGTAGTAGAGGCACACTGCCTGAAAATGTTTCCAAAGACTTTAGCCTGGCAATTGAGAAAGTGGTAATACAACATTACTCATGATCCATGGGCTAGTGAGAAGTCTGTTCAAAACTTATTCAGTTATCTTCCTCTTCCCAGAGCACATGAGTTCACTGCCTTGCATGGATTTACTGTAATTAAAAAAATAAATAAATAAAAGGAAACTACCTTCCCACCCCATCATAATTTCCTTATGACTAATAAGAAGAAATTTATCAAATTAAGGAAAAGAATACTGGCCTGGTAGGAATACTGTATGCTATAATCAAAGGCATTCCCCATAGGTATGTGTGGCCTGCTGCTATACAATAATTCAGAGGCCCAAATTTATTCATCCTCCTAGAATGCTGCCAGACTACGACATCAGAGTTGAATCTCTACTGACTGGAGAATAAATACATAGTCCTCGGTCTCCTAGCTAAGCAACTCCAAATCTCTGTACCTCCAGCTCTAAGGGCCACATTCAAAATGGTTACAGCTCCACATTATCTGAGGTGGAGGTGCTAAAGCCAATTATCAGTTGGACTTCAAATAGTATCAAGGATGGAAAAAGTCTAGGATTGTTTGCTTGCAGAAGCTTAGAATACTTGGCAGAGAGAAAGCATTTCCAGTTCCCTAATAGATAGGACTAGGGACTAAAGTGAGAACAAGGGAATATGCCAACAAAGAGAGTAATCAGGGTCTTTGGGTCTTATTTTAGAGAGATTACCTTCACCATATTCCTGCTACTGAGAAGTGAACCTTCACCTCACCAAGGGATCACCTATCTGAGGAAAATGGTACTCTGTGCACTTCAATGATGGGTACATGAAAAAAAGAAGTAGCTTATGTATATAGCAGGACATATTTGATAAACATGAAAGAAAAAAAAAACCCTCTACTTACTACAATACTATGAAAAATACAAAGGAGGAGAAGATAAAGAATGGGTTCTCTTTTGGGTTATTTGGAATAGAAGTACTTGTGACACTTATCCATATAGATAAGAAGCCCAGAAGTTGAAAAGTCTACAAATGGAAATTGGGCAATTATTTGACAAACTTTTGGAATATCCTGCTGTACTCAGTATAATGCCTTCCTATGGATACCAGAAATAAGAGAGCAGGATACAAAAACGACAGGTCAACATGCCATTTGGGAATGTGTAAACTGCTAAGTTAATTTATAAAGAACTAAGGGAAGATCTAAGAAAGCTAAGGAAGAAAGCTGCTATACAAGAAAAACACTTGGAAAGCTAAATACACTGGCACTTTATTGCAGAGGGAGCAACTTTTCAAACATAGGGTTCAAACACTCTTGTAATGTTACACCAAACAAACAGGATATGAAAGTGCACGGAGAAAGACAGCAGCTTGCTGGCTAAAAGAAAGGCAAATCAATAGCAACAAAATACACGTCTGACTCACAGGAGTCACACCCTTTCACAGCAACATCATCAAGCACATATACAAGTCTCAGAACAAGAGAAACAAGAAGGGACAATTAAGAGAAAAGACAAGGAATTAGCGCAGGAAACAATTCAGAGACAACTCAGGAGGGAGGTGCCTAAACGACAAGAATCTCTCCAGTTCTGAAAGCATAAGGGTTTTCTTTGGCTTTTGTTTCTTTAAGATGAGATCTCAGAGAAGGGGAATGCAGGAGTCTTGCAGCCCCCTCTCAAATATTCTGATCAGAAACTGATGGTTGGCAATCTGTATATATTCTTGGGAGAAATGTCTATTTAAGTCTTCTACCCATTTTTGGCTTGCATTGTTTGTTTTTTTGATATTGAGCTGCATGAGAGGCTTGTAAATTTTAGAGGTTAATCCTTTGTCAGTTGCTTCATTTGCAAATATTTTCTCCCATTCTGAGGGCTGTCTTGTTTCTTGTTTATGGTCTCCTTTGCTGTGCAAAAGCTTTTAAGTTTCATTAGGTCCCATTTGTTTATTTTTGTTTTTATTTCCATTTCTCTAGGAGGTGATTTATGTCATAGACTATGTTTTCCTCTAAGAGTTTTATAGTGTCTGGCCTTACATTTAGGTCTTTAATCCATTTTGAGTTTATTTTTGTATATGGTTTTAGGGAGCATTCTAATTTCATTCTTTTACAGGTAGCTGTCCAGTTTTCCCAGCACCACTTATTGAAGAGGCTGCCTTTTCTCCATTGTATATGCTTGCCTCCCTTATCAAAAATAAGGTGACCATATGTGCATGGGTTTATCTCTGGATTTTCTATCCTGTTCCATTGATCTATATTTCTGTTTTTGTGCCAGTACCATACTGTCTTAATTACTGCAGTTTTGTAGTATAGTCTGAAGTCTGGGAGCCTGATTCCTCCAGCTCTGTTTTTCTTTCTCAAGATTGCTCTGGCTGTTTGGGATATTTTGTGTTTCCATACAAATTGTGAAATTTTTTGTTCTAGTTCTGTGAAAAATGCCATTGGTAGTTTGATAGGGATTGCACTGAATCTGTAGATTGCTTTGGGTAGTCTAGTCACTTGCACAATGTTGATTCTTCCAATCCAAGAACACGATATATCTCTCCATCTGTCTGTATCATCTTATTCTTTCATCAGTGTCTCATAGTTTTCTGCATACAGGTCTTTTGTCTCCTTAGGTAGGTTTATTCCTAGGTATTTTACTCTTTTTGTTGCAATGGGAAATGGGAGTGTTTCCTTAATTTCTCTTTCAGATTTTCATCATTAGTGTATAGGAATGCAAGAGATTTCTGTGCCTTAATTTTGTATTCTGCTACTTTACCAAATTCATGGATTAGAGAACAGTATGGAGGTTCCCTAAAAAACTAAATATAGAACTACCATGCGACCCAGCAATCCCACTACTGGGCATAAACCCTGAGAAAACCATAATTCAAAAAGAGACATGTACCACACTGTTCACTGCAGCTCTATTTACAATAGTCAGGACATGGAAGCCACCTAAGTGTCCATCAACAGATGAATGGATAAAGAAGATGTGGCACATATATACAGTGGAATATTACTCAGCCATAAAAAGAAATGAAATTGAGTTATTTTTAGTGAGATGGATGGACCTAGAGACTGTCATACAGAGTGAAGTAAGTCAGATAGAGAAAAATAAATACCTTATGCTAACACATATATATAGAATCTAAAAAAAAAAAAAAAAGGTTCTGAAGAGCCTAGGGGCAGGACAGGAATGAAGATGTAGATGTAGAGAATGGACTTGAGGACACAGGTAGGGGGAAGGGTAAGCTGTGACCAAGTGAGAGAGTAGCATGGACATATATACACTACCAAATGTAAAATAGATAGCTAGTGGGAAGCAGCCCCATAGCACAGGGAGATCAGCTCCGTGCTTTGTGACCACCTAGAAGGGTGGGATAGGGAGGGTGGGAGGGAGATGCAAGAGGGAGGAGATATGGGGATATATGTATATGTATAGCTGATTCACTTTGTTATAAAGCAGAAACTAACACACCATTGTAAAGCAATTATAATCCAATAAAGATGTTTTAAAAAATTGAAAAAAAGAAACTTATGGTTTACTGATTGCCTTACACAGACATTCCAGACAGAAAGCATAGACATTGCAGACTGAAGCTAAGCTAGCTGCAACAGAAATAGTAAAATAAATTCTTTTAATTAATCATATCATCAAACTCCTCAGGAAATCAGACAATGGATTAAAAATTTAAAACAATCCTATGAAAAGAAAAAGAATAAAGAGTGCGAGTGAAGATCTAAAGGCTTCTCCTATGATTAAAAATACATGAATTTTTAACGCAAAGACTTGAAAATACATGTTTTTTTCAGAAGCTTTTTACTACTTCCTTAAATGTTCATGGCTGTGTTATAGAGAGTATCCTTAGGAAAACTGAGGTAATACTGTGGTGGTAAAATTATAAACATAAAAGTTAGATCACCTAGATCAGCACTGTCCAACAGAAATATAATGCAAGCCCCTACATAATTTTAAATATTCTAATAGCCAAATTTAAAGTATAAAGAAATAGTTGCAATTAATTTAAATAATTTATTTTATCAAATATAGTCAAAATATTACATATTTTTAGTATGTAATCAAAACTTTTTTAATTAATGAGATTTTTCCCCCCAAATCAGCTTTTCAAAATCTAGAGTATATTTTACTCTTACAGCCCATCAGAATTTAGACCAGCAACATTTCAGGAGCTCAACTGTCACATATGGCTAATGGCTTCCATATTGGACAGTGTAGACTTAGATATTGGTAGGATACAAAGATATATAAATTGAGGTTTCAAAGATTCCTGCTTACCATATTTAAAAAAATAAATAAAATACATTTACTTTAGTTTAGAAGAACCATTTCCTCATCCTCATATTTCACCCCCCAAAATCTGCTAAAAAATAAAATCTGATTCTAAATAACAGAATGCAAAAGGAAACAAACATGGTTGCAATGTCAAACTTTTAAACCACAAAAATAATGGCCCGTTTAAAATTTAAATTAGCACTATTCCCCTCCTTAATTAAAATGCATTGCTATTACGCTTGAACCTTACCTTCTTAAATTCATCTCAGCCAAAGCCTTTGTATTTTGAAAATGAAAAACACATTTAACACAGAAAAAAAAATAGCTGTCCCATTTCAACTTCAAGGCTATCAATAATTAACTTTCATCAAACAGATCTTTGACATTGTATTGAACCATTTCTTCACATTTTCCTGGGGTTGCCAGATGCACTGATTTTTAAAAAGTGATAACTGCAGTAAAACTATGGGAAGGAAAAACAGTTTCTTTATAGAATTTGGTATTTTCATGTTTCTTCAATTTTAATTTTCTAAAATACTGCCAAAGTATTTTACTCTTTCTCATTCAAAGATGGTTAAGCAACACAAGAGATTCATCTACATTTGCAAAAGAGAAGAAATCCTAAATAAAAGCATCTCCCCTGTTAGAAGTAACAGTAGTGTCTCAATTTTTACTTTAGATACATAACTTGCATATCTATGTTACAAACCACAGAAGTGGTCAGAGAAAATTTAGTTTATTATTCTTGCAATTTTTTCTTGGACTTAATACATTGCTGGGGTACTAGAGCAGAACAGAGGAAGGTGAGCTAGATCTTAGTGTTTGTCATTTTATTTTTTATTAAAGTCAGAAAGATGTGTTTTTCCACCAGGATTGTTCTCCTAAGGCAAAACAAAATATTGCTACATTTACCCATTCTCTACACATAAATCCTTCCCATGGATTCTGAGTTTTAATGATTTTTTAAAAAGAGTGAGAGACTCAAAATGTGAACTCAAAAAAGTACAAAGTTTTGAGTAATTCCACACAAGAACAAAGGGTGAAAACCTTCTGCCTCTTTTACTTCTTCAAAGTCTTACTTGTCAAAATCTCTTTTCTAGACATCTTTAAACAATTCTAACAATTATTATTTAATTGTTAACCTATATGCCAAGCACATCTAGTACTCTGGAATAAATTGTGAATTACTTGAGAAAAAGTTCATCTATACACACATCACTTGCAACAATTTTTATATGGTGTTTTCTATATTTTAGTTATACAGTAATTATTGATCATAACCATAAAAATAAATTCAACTTTGGTCACTTACAAACTCAGGGCCAAAGTTATCTTTTGTGTGAACTACTTTTCCATGTAAGAACCAATTCAAAACTTATGAATTCTTTACATCCTTTAGCACTATCTATACGTGTTTTACTTCGCCAGTCCTGCCCTGGTTTTATATTCCACTAAGTTTTCCACACCATACACCTCCTTTTGTTCTCTTTAAGAGTCCCCGCCACTTTGTTTTCTGTGAGCATCTATTTGCTCATAACTGCCTTCACACAACCCAACACTCCACTTTGCTCTTTCATGAGCCACTTCCAAATTCATCTTACCCAAGAAACTTTGCCAGTCTACATATTATGCTAGAAAACTACCTCCTCCTAAAACCTCAACCAAAAGACTTTGCTCTAAATCTTTCAAATGTAATAAGCAAAGGGGCATAAAGTTAATACCAATACACACATAAAACCCACAAAAAGTTATCATCATGTGGCACACCAAGCTTTCTATCTTACCCATCAAATGCTGAGAGCCGAAGAAAACCCTTTAAAAGCACTTTCTAGGAAACAATAATCAGAAGGGGACAATTTCTATTGCCAGGTTTGAATGGGCTAACATTAGGTCTTCTTCTAGGCGTTCATTTGGGCCAGGTTCAAAATCTCTAGCTTGTAAATTCTATTTCCAGGTAATTTCTTTCACATCTCTATTTTCTGTCTCCATATCAACAGAAAGGGACCAAACCTGAGGACAGGTCATTTGAAAGCAAAAATTTCAACAACTACCTCAGCAATAAATTATTTTAAAGCTGAGCAGAGTTAATATTCAGAATATATAAGACTTTGGCCAACAGGCAACAATGGACAGCAATTTCTGAAACTCAGGAGAAAAGTGGGGTAAGACCTTTGACTGCCATCTTACCTGCCATGAAAGAGTTTCCAGATTCTGGCATGCGTAGGAAGAATTCAACAGAACCTAGTGAACTTTCTCAACTGAGCAGAGCTGAGTGCATGAGGAGACCAAAGCGGCTAGTGTCCAAGGAACAGAGTATCAGAGAGGTAAGAAGTACACAAACAAGACCTTCAGAGATTGACAGAGGATACCCATTAAGTATTCAGCTGGGAACTGATCAGCACATGTTTGTAAGGAAACTACCCAAAGCTAGAGAAAAAAACCACCAGAAAAGATTAGATTTAACAGTGGCCACCATTCACACAGGGCCAGGAATAGTATCTGTCCCCACCGTCCAGACTGGAAAACCTGTTTCAAGGCATACTGGGTAAAGTACACAAAGGGTCGTGCCTCAGTAGGAGGGAGTAATAGCCCTAGGCTGTACATTACTCCAGAGCAAATTCTTTCCAAGTAACTTAACTGCATTCTTGAACAAAGCTCAAGAATATTTATAGGAAAACAGCCAAACCAAGTGAGGTAAAATTCACAATGTGAGACATCCAATCAAATATTATCAGGCATGCAAAGAAGCAGAAAAATATAACCAATCAGAAGAAAAAGCAATTAATCAAAAGCAAACTGGTATTGATAGAAATGTTAGAACTACCAGACAAGGCCATTAAAAGTTATTAAGACTATATTCCTGTATATTCAAAACTTAAGTAGAGACATACAAACAACACTCAGCTCCACCTTCTAGAGATGAACAATGTGACAGATGGAAAAACACACTGGATAGGATTAATGGCAAATTAGACATGGCAGATCATAACATAGAGAACTTGAATACAAAACAATAAAAATTTTCCAGAAAGTGAACACGATATCAGTGAACTGTGGAACAACTTCGAGTGGCCTAATATTTGTGTAATTAAGAGTCACTGAGGAGGAGGATAGAAAGGAACAAAAAAATTTTGAAGGGGCTTCCCTGGTGGCACAGTGGTTGACAGTCCGCCTGCCGATGCAGGGGACACGGGTTCGTGCCCCGGTCCAGGAAGATCCCACATGCCCCAGAGCAACTATAGGCCCGTGAGCCATGGCTGCTGAGCCTGCACTTCCGGAGCCTGTGCTCCACAATGGGAGAGGCCATAATAGTGAGAGGCCTGTGTACCACAAAAAGAAAAAAAAAAAAGAACCAAAGAGCACCAGAAATAGAAGCTATGTAGGCAAATATAAGATTTTTTTCTTATTATTTCAATCTCATTTCAAAGATAATTGACTACTGAAGCAAAAATAATACTGTAGTATGGGGTTTATAACATATACAAAAGCAAAACTCATGATAAAACTAGCACAAAGGATTGGAGAGGAGAAATGGAAATGTACTATTCTAAGTTCTTACACTACGTGTGAAATGGTATGAGATCTCTTGAAGGCATACTGTGCTAAGTTAGTTAAGGATGTATACTATGAACCGCAAAGCAACCAGCAAAATAACAAAAAGTTATAGCCAATAAATCAACAAAAGATAAAACAGAATCATTAACATTTCACTCAGTCAAAAGGCCGAAAAATTAAAAGATAAAGAATAGTAAAACAAGATGACAAATATAAACATAACCATATCAAGAATTACATTAAATGTAAATGATCTATTTTCCTCAAAACCTAGAAAATACTATGTTAAGTAAAAGAAGCTAGTCACAAAAGACTACCAATGAAATGTCCAGAATAGGCAAATCCATGGAGACAGAAAGTAGATTAGTGGTTACCAGCAGCTGGAAGGAGGGAGGAAAGGGGAGACTAATGGGTACAAAGTTTCTTTTGGGAGTCATAAAAATGTTCTGAAATTGGATAGTGGTAATGTTTGCAGAACTCTGTGAGTGTACTAAAAATACCACTGAATTGTACACTTTAAAGGGATGGATTTTATGGTATGTGAATAATTAAGAGCACAATAACAATACAATAAAAATACTGGAAAAGGTGCTGAAATAATAATAAGCATATATTTTCTAAGATCCAGCAAGAAGATTCTAATCCCCACTTCACTCTATAAGGAGTGTGAGTATGTGATCTGCTTTGGCCAATAAAATGTGAGTTGAAGTTATGTGTATCACTCTCTAGCAGATGCTTTAAGATATATTTCCACTATTTGCCATGAGTCTGGTTTATCCTGCATAGGGGCTGGTCACTGGTCCAGAAATGAAGAAGTGTGCAGCAAAAATGTACTCAGCCTGCAGTTCGAGATAAACATTAATGTGAGCAAGAAATAAAATTCTGTCATAATTTTTTTTTAAAGTGATCTAATTACTGTAATTAAAAGGCAAAGCTTGGGGCTTCCCTGGTGGCGCAGTGGTTGAGAGTCCGCCTGCCGATGCAGGGGACACGGGTTCGTGCCCCGGTCCGGGAAGATCCCACATGCCGCAGAGCGGCTGGGCCCGTGAGCCATGGCCGCTGAGCTTGCGCGTCCGGAGCCTGTGCTCCGCAACGGGGAGAGGCCACAGCAGTGAGAGGCCCGCGTACCGCAAAAAAAAAAAAAAAAAAAAAAGGCAAAGCTTGTCAGATTGTATTTTAAAAAGCAAGAGCCACTATATGCTGTCTAACTGACAAACTTTAAAGATAAAGAAAAAAATAGAATAAAAGTAAAGGATGGAAAAATATATAAAATTTTAACATTATTCAAAAGAAAGCTACAGTGACTAGATGAGATAAAGTAGATTTCTAAGCAAACAATATTACTAGGGATAATGAGTGCATTTCACAACAGGACATAACAATTCTGAATGTTTATATACACAATAATAAAACTTCAAATTACATGAAAACAAAGACTGATAAAATTTAAAGAGAAATAAATCCACAATTATAGTTGGAGGTTTCAATACTCCTCTCTCAACAGCTGACATCAATATCTGATACAACAAGTAAACATAAAACCAGCAAAGATACAGCAGACTTGAATAACACTATCAATCAATTTGAATCAATTAACATTTATAGAATATGCCACCAAACAACAGCTAAATACACAATCTTCTCAAGTGCACATAAAATATTTATCAAAACGGACCACACTCAGGACCATAAAATTTAAAAGGATGTTGCTAAAGCAGAGCTTTAGGAGAAACGTACAGCACTAAACACTTATATTAGAAAAGAGGAAAGATCACAAAGACATTACAAGGACACAAGACATTACAGATAAAGGTCAAAGACATCGGAAGACAACTACAGAACAATTTCCCTCCTGAACATAGATGCAAAAATTCCAAACAAAATTTTAGCACATCAAATCCAACAATATTTTATAAAGACAGTAAACAATACTTTATAAAGACAGTATATAGGGCCTCCCTGGTGGCGCAAGTGGTTGAGAGTCCGCCTGCCGATGCAGGGGATACGGGTTCGTGCCCCGGTCTGGGAGGATCCCATATGCCGCGGAGCGGCTGGGCCCGTGAGCCATGGCCGCTGAGCCTGCGCGTCCGGAGCCTGCGCGTCCGGAGCCTGTGCTCCGCAACGGGGGAGGCCACAACAGTGAGAGGCCCGCATACCGCAAAAAAAAAAAAAAAAAAAAAAAGACAGTATATAATGACTAAGAGGGGTTTATCCTAGGAATGCAAAGTTGGTTTAACATTTAAAAATCAATGTAATTTGCTATATTAAACTAAAAGAGGAAAACAATGTAATCATTTCAAAAGATTCAGGAAAAGCATTTGACAAAATCCAACTTCTGTTTCTTATAAACTCTCAGCAAATGAGAAATAGAAAGGAACTTCTTCAATTTGATAAAAGTCATCTACAGAAACCTACAATTAACTTCATATTTAATGCTTTCCCCTTAAGATCAGGAAAACAAGGCTATCTGTTCATCGCTTACACTCAAATGTGTACTGGAGGTACTAGTCAGTTGCAATAAGGCAAGAAAAAGATATAAAAGGCATCCATATTGTAAAGGAAGACACAAACATGCTTTTATTCACAGACCACATGCTCATCTATGTAGAAAATCTAATGGAATCTAAAAAAAACAACAAAACCTACCAGAACAAGTGAATTTATCAAGGCAGCAGGATACACGAATGACAAAAGAAAAATGATTGTATTTCTATATGGTAGCAATGAACAATCAAAAATTAAATTTACGGGCTTCCCTGGTGGTGCAGTGGTTGAGAGTCCACCTGCCGATGCAGGGGACACAGGTTCGTGCCCCGGTCCGGGAAGATCCCACATGCTGCGGAGCGGCTAGGCCCGTGAGCCATGGCCACTGAGCCTGCGCGTCTGGAGCCTGTGTTCCGCAATGGGAGAGGCCACAACAGTGAGAGGCCCGCGTACCACAAAAAAAAAAAAAAAAAAAAAATTAAATTTACAAAAACAATACCATGCACAAGTAATAAGTAAATGAGAAATATATTGTGTCCATGGGAGGAAGGCAATACTGTTAAGAATTCAAGAGCATTCTGTATAAAATCTCAGCAAGCATTTTTGCACAAATTACTTCATGTAAAATTCACAAGGGTATGATACACAGCAAAAATAGTCAAAAGAACAAAGATGGAGGATTAACACTATCTGATTTCAAGACTTATCAGAAAGCTACAATAATCAAGACAGTGTCATACTAACATTAAAGTAGACAAATAGATCAGTGGAACAGAAAAAGAATCCAGAAATAAGCACATAACGTATACAGACAGCTGACTTTTGACAGAAGTGCAAAAGTAATTAAGTGGAGAAAGGACAGTCTTTTCAACAAATACAAAAACAATTAAACATGCATATTCAAAAACTGAACTTTGATCTATGTTCTGTTTCATACAAATAAATTAACTCAAATGTACAACAGTAAATCTAAAACTTAAAAATATAAAACTTCTCTAACACAGGAGTCTACCTGTGTGACCTTGAGCCATCAAAAGCAAATTCCATAAAAGAACAACTTCAAATTGGACTTAATCACAATTTTAAACTTTTGCTCTTCAAAAGATAATGCTGGGCTTCCCTGGTGGCGCAGTGGTTGAGAGTCCGCCTGCCGATGCAGGGGACACGGGTTTGTGCCCTGGTCCGGGAAGATCCCACATGCCGCGGAGCGGCTGGGCCCGTGAGCCATGGCCGCTGAGCCTGCACGTCCCAAGCCTGTGCTCCATGACGGGAGAGGCCACAACAGTGAGAGGCCCGCGTACCACAAAAAAAAAAAAAAAAAAAAAAAGATAATGCTAAGAGAATAAGCCACAGACTGCAAAAATATATTTGAAAAACATATATATGGATAAAGGACTTGCACCTGAAATATATAAAGAACTCTTAAAACAATAATAAGAAATAATAATACGAAAGCAAACAACCTAATTTTTTTAAACAGGCAAAAATTTCAGACAGACATTTAATCAAAGATGACATATCAATGGCAAATAAGCACATAAAAAGATGCTCAACACCATTAGGGGAATGAAAATTAAAACCACAAGATACAAATACCTATTAGAATGGCTAAAATTAAAAGACTGACTGTACCAAGCATTGGTAAGGATGTAGAAGAGCTGACATATTCATACACTGATGATGAGAATGTGGAAAACTATAGGCCCTTTGGAAAACAGTTTGACAATTAAATGTACACCTACCATATAAACCAGCCATCCCATTACTAGGTATCTACTCAGGAGAAATGAAAGCATAAATCTATACAAAGGTTTATACACAAATGTTTATAGCATTTCACAACAGGTGAGTAGGTAAACTGTGATATATCCATACAATGGAATACTACTAAGCAAAAAAAAGGAATGAAGTATTCATATGTGCTACAACATAAAAATTATGCTAGTGAAATAACCCATTAAAAAAGAGTACATACTGTATGATTCTATTTCTATAAAACTGTAGAAAATGCAAACTCATCTACAGTGACCAAAGGCAAATCAACGGCTATCTGGGGATAGAAAGGCAGATAATAGATATGTTCATTTTCTTGATTTGGTTGATAATTTCACAGGTACATACATATGTCAAAACTTATCAAATTGTACACCTTAAGTATGTGTACTTTATTATGTACATTATATATCAAAAGAGCTGTTAGAAATTCTCTCTCTTATTACCCTTAAAGCCAGTGGTGGTTTTACTGAATGTAAAAGGACGCTTTTCCAATAACTCTTTAATAGCTGATGCCCTAGAGAACTTCTGATAGTAATATTAGTGAAGGGGCACCCAGGGTCCACAGTACACAGTAATAACAGAGTAAACAAGTATTCTATGTCACACCATTAAAAGAAAAGAATACTCTGCCTTCCATGAATAAATTTATGAAGAGATTTCCCACTCTATATCACAAATCAGATATCCATCCTAAATTAAATAATTCTACAGCTTAACCAAAGGGGACTATTTAGAGAGTTTAAAAAACAAAAATGGTAGTTTTATTTGCCTTAAAAATCTTTTCTAAAATTCAGGAAAAATTTAGATAATTTGCTATATTAAGAAAACAAATCTCTACAGCTATCCAAGGCAGAAGAAAATTTTAGTCCAACTTTAGTTTTAAGACCCAACTCCTCCAAAAAAGACTTGAATACTTTTGTTAAGTAGCTTTGATAAACAACGAGCCAAAAACTAAACATTTTTTTTTTCCTTTGGCCACGCCACACAGCTTGCGGGACCTCATTTCCTGACCAGGGCTAGAACCCGGGCCACAGCAGTGAAAGCCCAGAATCGTAACCACTAGGCCACCAAGGAACTCCCCTAAACATTCTTAATTTGAACAAATATTTAAATTTTTGATTATGCCATATATACGTACATGAATGGTTGAGTTTGTATGATAATTAAAAGAAAGAAAACCCAAGCAACCTTACTTACCTATTTTGTTCCTCCAGTTTAGCCAGGAGTTCTAAGTCGTCTGGACTCAACTGTGACGGGGAAGATGGTGAAAGGGCTGGCGTTGACAGTGTGGTAGACGAGGATGTAGTGTGTAATGAAGCAGATGGACTTGCCACCTGACTGGCCATCTGACTGACTGTATGTGACACTGTGTTCTTCACCCATGAGAGAGTAGAACTCAACTTTTCTGCAACCTTGTCTGTCGCCACCTAAGGATAAAAATAACAGTTGCATACATCAATTGTATTGTATGCATTACCAAGAACTTGATAATCCTGGTTAGTTTTACTTTATAACCACCATCAGAATATTCTCTTTGAGTTAATAAAGGTAAAACCTGTTTTAGCAATGACTGTCCTAACATACAGCTTTTGGAAACTCCTTATTTCAGTTCTGCGACATGAACAAATTAGAACAATGTTTTCCAAACTACAGGCTAAAATCCATCAGTGAGTGATAAAATCAATTTAATAGGTAACACCACCATTTTTTAAAAATGAAAAAGAGCAGAAAGTGTCAATGTAAAGGTATGTTGTCTTATAAAATTTATGTCTCAGTTGCATATATGTATTAAAACTACATACTACATGTATGTTCAGTTGAGATATGAAATATATTCTTTATTTGGGTTACAGTCAAAAACATTTGAAAGCCGAGGAACTAAAACATGTCCATTGGGTGATGAGGACAGGGAAATCCTATAATATGACCAACAATTCAACAAAAACTGGGCTTAGCATAAATAAGATGAAATGAGACTCATGATGTATCTTCAAACCACTAAAGAGTATTTTTATTGAAGAGGATTTAGCTCTAGAAGAACAAAATTACGATAAATGATTGATTTAACAGAGTAAGAGAGTTTCAGGGTACAATTTTCAAATAGCTAGAACTAGTCAGAAATAGAATGGGATGCCTAGAAAGAGTAGACATTCTCTACCAATGGCTACAATTAAGAATTCATAACACAACACTGTAAAGCAACCATACTCCAATAAAATTTTTTTTAAAAAAAGAATTCATTATAAGAGTCAACATGGAAACCTAAATGTCCATTGACAGATGAATGGATAAAGAAGATGTGGTACATATATACAATGGAATACTACTCAGCCATAAAAAGAATGAAATAATGCCATTTGCAGCAACATGGATGCAGCTACAGATTATCATACTAAGTGAAGTAAGTCAGAAAGAGAATAACAAATACCATATGATATCACTTATATGTGGAATCTAAAATATGACACAATTGAACATATCTATGAAACAGACTCAAGAACATAGAGAATAGACTGGTGGTTGCCAAGAGGGACAGGGGAGGGGTGAAGTGGAGTGGGAGTTTGGGATTAGCAGATGCAAACTGATATATATAGAATGGATAAACAACAAGGTCTTACTGTATAGCACAGAGAACTATATTTAATATCCTGTGATAAACCATAATGGAAAAGAATATGAAAAAGAAGGTTAAAAAAAATTAATTATAAGAGTCAAAAGTCAAGAGTTGGTTGAAGATGAGTTTCCGTTTTAGATGGGCAACTAGGACTAAAAAAGCCTTTCAAATCCCTCCCATCTCTAAGATTCAATGAACTATACAAACGTCTAATATATTCTTCATAAATCATGCCAAAGTCCTAAGCAGATATGCCTACAGCAAATTCATTTGAAACACAAAATATACATAAGTAATATTCAAACAGGCATTATCACTTCAGTAATGAAAAACAATGTGAACAATAACCATATTTGAATATCTATATAAAACTAAACATTCTTAATTTGAGTTTACAAAATAAGGTACAGTAGTTTTTTTAAGGGATTATACTTTTTTGAAGCTATCACAAAAAGAGCTTCTTTCTTTTTTTTTTTCTTTAAGAGACGGGGTCTCACTATGTTGCCCAGGCTGGAGTGCAGTGGCTATTCACAGGCGCGATCCCACTATTGATCAGCATGGGACTTTTGACCTGCTCACCTCTCCTTAGGCAACCTGGTGGTCCCCCGCCCCTAGGAGGTCACCATATTGATGCCGAACTTAGTGCGGACACCCGATCGGCATAACACACTACAGCCCAGAACTCCTGGGCTCAAGTGATCCTCCGGCCTCAGCCTCCCGAGTAGCTGGGACTACAGGCGCATGCCACCGCACCCAGCTTCTTCTTCTTTTTTTTTAACAGATCTTTATAGGAGTATAGTTGCTTCACAAATACTGTGTTAGTTTCTGTTGTACAACAAAGTGAATCAGCCATATGCATACATATACCCCATATCCCCTCCCTCTTGAGCCTCCCTATCCCACCCCTCTAGGTCGTCACAAAGCACCAAGCTGATCTCTCTGTGCTATGTGGCTGCTTCCCACTAGCTAACTATTTTACATTTGGTAGTGCATATATGTCGATGCTACTCTCACTTCACCCCAGAGTGAAGATAAGTCAGAAAAAGAAAAAGAGCTTCTTGATTGTGAAGTTCTTAGACAAAAACTATGAAGTGCTTTTACGTGCTTTGAGAAGATCTTAAATTTTATGCAACAGAAAATGACTAAGCACTATAAAGTTATTTTCTAGACATATTCTCAGCTAACCTTGGTTACATATAGCAACTTATACACACAAAAATTAAACACCAACTTATATACACAAAAAAAGATGCCACCCAGACTATCTTAGCAGATACTACTCTCCCCTCATGGGTTGTCCAAGTCTTTCCTTCTCACTTCATCAACACATACATGTCCCCACTTCCTCCTCACCCCACCCAGCAGCAGAAAAATTCAGTGTAGGGAAAAGGGATTCTAAGGTCATAGTTATGCCACTCAATGTGAGGCTGGAACTTCTGAGACAAAGATTTGATTACAAGTGAATAGGGGCAAGAGTTTTATTAACGTAAAGATACCTCTCATTTTCTTTTCATTTTCAATAACTTTTTCGTTTTAGAACTTACTTCCCTTGGAATGGCATTATAGAAGGGATCAGGGAGCTCTTACTGTTGAGGGAAGAACCCCCAAGAAAGACAAGCAGGATGAAGTAGGGGAACCAAGGAAAAGAAGTATGGGGACGATCATTTAGGCTTCCAGGCCAAAAAAAAAAAGTCCTCGCCAATGAAAAGACCAGCAGCACAGTTCATTAAGGCGAAAGGCCAGATAGTAACCAAATAATTTAGCCAGAACTTCCTTTGTACCAGGAAATGGTAAGAGCCATGGCAGACAACAAGATAGCCTGTTGTAGTTTGTTATCCTATTGATTTTCTCTACTCAGTTACAACTACAAATTCAATTGTGAAGATGGCACTAATTTGCATCCCACAAGCACACTATATTGTAAAACAGAAAACCTAACATGTAAAATTTACAGAAAAATGTTACCCTTTACTAACACTGATGACTAATTTCAAATATACTCACAACTTTCAAAAATTAATGCTTACAATAAGGACCTACTGTATAGCACAGGGAACTATATTCAGTATCTTGTAATAACCTATAAGGGAAAAGAATCTGAAAAAAAATAATAATCAAAGGATCACTTTGATTTATACACCGGAAACACTATAAATCAACTATACTTCAATCTTAAAATTAAAGTATATGGAAATAAATACAGAAAAAAAATTTTAAAGAAAGAATTAATGCTTTACATTTCCATTATATAAAAGTTCTCTACTCGAGCTAACTTTAGCAAAGCAAAAGACACCTATTATTTGCTTTAATTTGTTTTTAAAAATAAATTTATCATACCCTTTCTGCACACTGTAGCAACAGGCTTCCATTTAAAAAATTTGGAATAACCCAGAGCACAATCCTGACATCCTTTCAACCTTGATGAAATGAGATTGTCTATAACTACTGAAGGTTCAACAACCCATCTTTACAATTTAAAATTCTTAAATATAACTGGAGTATTTAATTGCAGTTGCACTTTAATAAAGTTTAATTCTCATGATTCTAGAAATCCCACAGGACTGAGTTATTTTTCATATATCATCATGTCTTATTTTTCCTTTAACTCTACTTTTCCAAATCTCTAACCTGCCACTTCTAAACCTCTTTCCCTCATCCTATGGTCATGAGGACACAATAAATCTGACAATGCAATTATGTCACAAAGATTGTTACAAAGTTCCTGTCTACCTCATAGAGGTGTTATGCATTTATTTTTAAACATGAACATACTTTGAAAAGATTAAGACCATCATTAAAAAGGCTTAGTAATCAGACACAAAAGGCCATACATCGTATGATTCCATTTACATAAAATGTCCAGAACAGGCAAACCCAGAGCCAGAAAATAGTTGGGTGGCTTGGAGGGACTGTAAGAGGGGGGATGGGGAATGAGTGCTAATAGGTACAGAGTTTCTTCCTAGAGTGATGAAAATGCTCTGGGATTGGACTGCAGTGACAGTTATATGACCCTGTGCATATACTAAATGCCACTGAATTGTACACTTGAAAGGAGTGAATTTTATAGTATATGAATTATATCTCAATTTTAAAAGAGCTTAGTCAATCTGAAAAATCTACATAATGTATAATTCCAACTATATGACATTCTGGAAAAGGCAAAATTATGGAGACAGTAAAAAGATCAGGATTTGGGCGAGGGAAGGGACAAACAAGCAGAACACAGAGGATTTTTAGGGTAGTGAAAATGCTCTGAATGATACAATAATGGTAGATACATGCCATTATACATTTGTCCAAGCCCACAGAATGTAAACCATCAAGCATGAACTATAATATAAACTATGGACTGGATGATTATGATGTGTCAACATAGTCTCATCAACTGTAACACAGGTACCACTCTGGTGGTGAATGTTGATAATGGGGGATGGGTCTGCACGTGTAGGGGTAAGGGGTAGATGGGAAATCTCTGTGCTTTCCACTCAATTTTGCTGCGAACCTAAAACTGCTCTTAAAAAATAAAATACTAGTAAAATAAATTAAATAAGAAGTTTAGAAAAAGCCTTAGATATTGCTATAATATTTGAATAGGATCTCCCATGAGAAACAATCATGGTTCCTTTATCACTTTATATTTTTTTAGAACTTATAAAGATGCTCTTAACTCGCCAAAAGGACTGTTTTTAAAGATTCCAATTTTAGATCCAAAATCTAAAATACTCTAAAGCAGGTATCACTACTTTCCCCATCTTAAAAGTGATGACACTTTTTAAATGATGACCCAGAGAGGTTACACAACTTTTATATTAGAAAGCTATTAAGAGAGGAACGTAGACAGTCTGGTTTGAGATTCTCTGCTCTTAACCACTGTCAAGAGTGAACAAAACCTGTGATTTCCCTGGTGGTCCAGTGGGTAAGACACCACACTCCCAATGCAGGGGACCCAGGTTTGATCCCTGGTTGGGGAACTAGATCCCGCATGCATACCTCAACTGAGAGGTAGCATGCCACAATTAAGAGTCAGCGTGCTGCAACTAAGAAACGTGCGTGCTGCAACGAAGATCCTGCAATGCCTCAACTAAGACCCGGTGCTGCCCAAATAAGTAAATAAATAAATGTTAAAACAACAACAACAAAATAAAGTGTACAATTCAATGGTTAAAAAAAAGAAAAAAAAAAGAGTGAATTAGACCAAAAGTTGGCAAGAGATGAAGTCACTAGTGACCTCAATTAATCCATTCCACAGTGAAGGAAGCAGAAACCAGATTACAGAAGGTTGAGGACCATCTTAGAGAATTAGGAGCTGCAAAATAATCCCATTTCAATCACTATGACCTTTATTCTTGAGACACCTTGATTCAGACTGATTCCTGAAGGCTGGAGGCTCCAGTAAGTTGGTCAGGATTTTACTATGTAACAAACCTTACTTTCCAAAAATGCCTTCAAACACGCTAACTTCAGTTGACTTTATGAAACAAAGAAAAAATTGATACAATTCAGATAACTAGACTCTCTTTTTTTTTCCTATCATTTTGCGGTTACTTTGTTTTATAGTATCAAGGCTGGGACTTCCCTGGCTGTCCAGTGGTTAAGACTCCACGCTGCCAATTCAGGGGGCACGGGTTCGATCCCTGGTCAGAGAACTAAGATCTCACATGCCGTGTGGTGTGGCCAAAAAAAAAAAAGAAAAGAAAAAAAAAATCAAGGCTGATTCAACAATTTAGCATATTTTTTTAGGATTTTTCACAACAATCAGTATTAACTCTTTGTTTTTTTGGCGATGCCAAACATATATATATATATATACACACACATATATATATATAAATGTATATGTGAATATGTATATGTGTATATATATGTATATCTACATATACACATATATATGTATATATTCACATATATTCAGAATAGATAAGGAACTCCTAAAATCAACAACTCAAACAATCCCATAAAAAATGGGCAAAGGACATTTCTCCAAAGATACACAAATGGCCAATAAGCATAATAGGCATATGAAAAGATGCTCAACATCACTAATTAGGGAATGCAAACCAAAGCCACAATAAGATACCACTTCACACACATTAGGATAGCTGTTTTTTTAAATTTTTATTTTATACTGGAGTATAGTTGATTAACAATGTCGTGTTAGTTTCAGTTGTACAGCAGAGTGATTCACTTACACAATGATTACATATACATGTATCTATTCATGTACACACTGCTATATTTAAAATAGATAACCAGGGCTTCCCTGGTGGCGCAGTGGTTGAGAGTCCGCCTGCCGATGCAGGGGACACAGGTTCATGCCCCGGTCCGGGAAGATCCCACATGCCGCCGAGAGGCTAGGCCCGTGAGCCATGGCCGCTGAGCCTGCGCGTCCGGAGCCTGTGCTCTGCAACGGGAGAGGCCACAACAGTGAGAGGCCCGCGTACCGCAAAAACAACAACAACAACAAAAAAAAACCAACAAGGACTTACTGTACAGCACAGGGAGCTCTGCTCAATACTCTGTATTAACCTAAATAGAAAAGGAATTTGAAAAAGAATAGGACAGCTATTATAAAAATTAAAATTAAAAAAATAAAAACGTAAAATAACAAGTATTGGCATTGCTGATAGGAATGTAAAGTGGTAAGAAGGTGCAGCTGCTGTGGAAACAAATATGATGGTTCCTCAAAACACTGAACATAGGATTACCATATAACCCAGCAATTCCACTTCTGGGTATGTACCCAAAAGGATTAAAAGCAGGGATATTTTTATATCCAAGTTCGTAGCAGCATTATTCACAACATCCAAATGGCAGAAGCAACTCAAGTGTTCATCAATGGATAAATGGATTTTTTAAATGTACTATAGGGGGCCTCCCTGGTGGCGCAGTGGTTGAGAGTCCGCCTGCCGATGCAGGGGATACGGGTTCGTGCCCCGGTCTGGGAGGATCCCATATGCCGCGGAGCGGCTGGGCCCGTGAGCCATGGCCGCTGGGCCTGCGCATCCGGAGCCTGTGCTCCGCAACGGGAGAGGCCACAACAGTGAGAGGCCCACATACCGCAAAATAAATAAATAAATAAATAAATAAATGTACTATAGGGACTTCCCCAGTGGCGCAGTGGTTAAGAATCCGCCTGCCAATGCAGGGGACACGGGTTTGAGCCCTGGCCCGGGAAGATCCCACATGCCACGGAGCAACTAAACCCGTGCACCACTACTGAGCCTGCGCTCTAGAGCCCACAAGCCACAACTAGTTAGCCCGTGTGCCACAACTACTGAAGCCCGCACACCACCACAAAGAGTAGTCCCGGCTCACAGAAACTGGAGAAAGCCCGCGTGCAGCAATGAAGACCCAACACTGCCAAAAATAAATAATTTTTTTTAAAAGTACTATATACACATTGTTACATGTAATGGAATATTATTTGGCCTTAAAAAGGAAGAAAATTCTGACATATGCTACACGAATGAACCCTAAAGGCATTATTTTAAGTGAAATAAGCCAGTCACAAAATGACAAATATTCTATTATTCCACTTATATGAGGTACTGAGAGTAGTCAAATTCATAGAGGCAGAAAGTAGATTGGCTGCCAGGGAAGTGGGGAATGGGGAGTTTAATGGGTACTCTGGAGATGGAGTGATGACGGTTGTACAACAATGTGAATGTACTTAATGCCACTGAACTGTACACTTAAAAATGCTTAAAATGTGGAACTTCCCTGGTGGCGCAGTGGTTAAGAATCCGCCTGCCAATGCAGGGGTCACGGGTTCGAACCTTGGTCCAGGGAGATCCCACATGCTGCGGAGCAACTAAGCCCATGCGTCACAACTGAGTCTGCACTCTAGAGCCCATGAGCCACAAGTACTGACCCCGCGTGCCACAATTACTGGAGTCCGCGTGCCTAGAGCCAGTGCTCCACAACAAGAGAAGCCCACGCACCACAACAAAGAGGAGCCCCTGCTCACCACAACCAGAGAAAGCCCACGTGCAGCAACAAAGACCCAACGCAGCCAAAAATAAATAAATTTATTTTTTTAAATGCTTAAAATGGTAAATTTTTTGTTATGTACAATTGGTCCTTGAACAACATGGATTTGAACTGCATGGGTCCACTTATACACAGATTTTTTGCAATAAATATGTACTACAGTACTACAAGATCTGCGGTTGTTTGAATCCGAGGATGCAGAACCATGAATACAGAGTTCCAGCTGTAAAGTCATACTTGGATTTTCAACTGTGGGAGGGTCGGTGCCCTTAACTCCTGTGTTATTCAAGGGTCAACAGTGTATTTTATCATAATTAAATGAAAAGAAGAAATTTACATCTTTCACTCCTTATATTAGTAATCTGTTTCTTTCTCTCTTTTGGTCTTTGTTAGACTGGCTAGAGGTCTATCAATTTTATCAATCTTTTCAAAGAAACAGCTTGTCGTTTTGTTGATTTTCTGTTATTGTCTTCCTGTTTGGGGTTTTATTTATTTATGCTCTAATTTTTACTTCTTTCTTTCACTTCCTTAAAGCTTATATTGCTCTTTTTCTCTGGTGCTCTAAGCTGGAAGCTTAGGAACTCATTTTATATCTTTCTTCTTTTCTAACATATACATTTAATGCTCTAAACTAATCTCTAAGCACTGCTTTTGCTGCTTTTCATTTTCCTTTATTTCAAAATATTTTAAATTTTTCTTTGGACTTTTTTTTTGATCCATGTGTTATTTAAAAGTGTGTTGTTTAATCTCCAAATACTTTCAGATTTTCCAACTATCTTTCTGTTATTTCTAACTTAATTCCATTGTGGTCTAAGAGCACATGTTCAGGTATGTTTTATGACCCAGAATATAGTGCATCTTGAAGACTGTTACATATGAGCCTGAAAAGAATGTATATTCAGTGGTTGTCAGATAAACATCATTAAATACACTTGACTGATGGTACTGTTCAGCTATATCCTTACTGATTTTCTGCCTCTGCTGTATCTATAAATTACTGAAAGACAGGTGCTGAAGTCTCCAACCATAACAGTGAATGTATCTATTTCTCCTTAAAGTTCTATCAGTTTTTGCCTAATAAACTATGTCTTTTAGGAGACTTGACCCCTTTATCAATACATAATGTCTGAAAATTTTCCTTCTCAAGTCTGCTTTGTCTGAAATTAATATAGCTACTCCAGCTTTCTATAGATTATTCAAAAAAGTAAATAAATAACTCATACAATACATGGGTGGGTTTGAAGGCCATCTGGTTTCCAGTTTCTGGCTGTTTTTGCCTGGGTTATTTCCCTTACTTTCCTGGAAATACAATTTTGCATTTAAAAAGATGTTTGCCTTCCTAGATGCTTTATACAGGAAGAGTTTTTCCAAGCTATGTAGTGAACCGTACTGCTAAAAGCTGAAGTCCTGTAGATTAGGTGAATTTTTTTTTTATTATAGAACTTCTCAGAGACATAACTATAGAAGGCAGAGGAATGTACTTTCCAAACTTAACTGCCCGTAAATCCTTTTTTCACCATTATCTGCAAAACGTATTCTGAGAAATGCCGTTTCCAAACAGTATTCATTCTTTAAGGCGTTTGTAACTTCGCGTTCTCACCTTTCCCTTCATTTCTATGGTACATTTCGTCTATAGAGTCAGTCCTCTGTAAATGGTGGTCCCACATCCACCAATTCAACCAACCATGGATAGAAAATATTGAGGGGAAAAAAAATTCCAGAAAGTTCGAAACAGCAAAACTTGAATTTGCCCCTCACTGGCAACTATGTACACAGAATTTACATTTTATTAGGTATTATAAATAATCTATATACAATTGAAAGTATTCAGAGATGTGCACAGGTTTTATGCAAATACTGCGCCACTGAGTATCCCAGAATTTTGGTATCTACAGGGGTCCTGGAATCAATCCCCTGCAGATACTGAGAACGACTGTATTGAATATTTTGATATTCATTAGTAAAGTAATACCAGTTAATATTTACTGAGTGGTTATACTCAGATACTTGATATCACCTAATTTAACCTCCAACCCTATGGTATACGTGTCATATCGTCCTTATATTGTTACATTATTAACCATTTAGATGTACTGCCTCTTAGTTTCTTATGAAATAAAAAGAATATTTCATATATATTCATATTGTCACCAAAAAGAGTATAATAGGTCAAAGAGACTACTCTTTACTTTTCATGAATCCTCTTGATGACTTAAGAACAAAGCTATGTATACAGTAATCAAAACAGAATGGTACTGGCACAAAAACAGATACATAGATCAATGGAATAGAATAGAGAGCCCAGAAATAAACTCATGCACCTATGGTCAATTAAACTATGACAGGGCTTCCCTGGTGGCGCAGTGGTTGAGAGTCCACCTGCCAATGCAGGGGACACGGGTTCGTGCTCCAGTCCGGGAAGATCCCACATGCCGCGGAGCGGCTGGGCCCGTGAGCCATGGCCGCTGAGCCTGTGCATCCAGAGCCTGTGCTCCGCAACGGGAGAGGCCACAACAGTGAGAGGCCCGTGTACCACACACACAAAAAAAAAAACTATGACAAAGGAGGCAAGAATATACTATGGAGAAAAGACAGTTTCTTCAACAGTGATCCTGGGAAAACTGGACAGCCACATGTCAAACAATGAGATTAGAACATTCCTTCATACCATACACAAAAATAAACTCAAAAATAAGACCTGAAACCATAAAACTCCTAGAAGAGACACTCTTTGACATAAATCGTAGCAGTATTTTCTTGGAGCACTCTCCTAAGGCAAAAGAAATAAAAGCAAAAATAAACAAATGTAACTTGATTAAACTTAGAAGCTTTCGCACAGCAAAGGAAACCACTGAACAAACAAAAAGAACACCTATGGAATGGGAGAAAATATTTGCAAATGATGTTAACGACAAGAGGTTAATATCCAAAATACACAAATAGCTCATACAACTCAAAATCGGAAAAAAAACCCAACCCAAGCAAAAAATGGGCAGAAGATCTGATTAGACATTTCTCCAAAGAAGTCATACAGATGGCTAACAGGCACATGAAAAGATGCTCAGCATTGCTAATTATTAGAGACATGTAAATCAAAACCATAATGACATACATCATCAAAAAGTCTACAAATAGGGACTTCCCTTGCGGGCCAGAGGATAAGACTCCGTGCATCCAATGCAGGGGGCACGGGTTCGATCCCTGGTCTGTGAACTAAGATACTACATGTCACACAGCACAGCCAAAAAATAAAGCAAAAATTTCTTGTTAAATAGTTGAGTTGGGGGACACCTTCAAGATGGCAGAGAAGTAAGGAGATCACCTTCCTCCCCACAATACATCAAAACTACAGCTATAGGGCTTCCCTGGTGGCACAGTGGTTGAGAGTCTGCCTGCCGATGCAGGGGACACGGGTTCGTGCCCCGGTCTGGGAAGATCCCACGTGCCGCGGAGTGGCCAGGCCCGTGAGCCATGGCCGCTGAGCCTGCACGTCCGGAGCCTGTGCTCCACAACAGGACAGGCCACAACAGTGAGAAGCCCGCGTACCGCAAAAACAAACAAACAAACAAACAAAACTACAGCTACATGTGGAACAACTCCTATAGAACACCTACTAAATGCTGGCAGAAGACCTCAGACTTCCCCAAAGTCAAGAAACTCCCCACGTACCTGGATAGGGCAAAAGAAAAAAGGAAAAACAGAGACAAAAGAATAGGGATGGGACCTGCACCTCGGGGAGGGAGCTGTGAAGGAGGAAAAGTTTCCACACACTAGGAAGCCCCTTCACTGGCAGAGACAGGGGGTGGGCAAGGGGGAAGCTTCGAAGCCACGGAGGAGAGAGCAGCAAGAGGGGTGCAAAGGACAAAGCAGAGAGATTCCTGCACAGAGGATCACTGCTGACCAGCACTCACCAGCCTGAGAGGCTTGTCTGCTTACCCGCCAGGGCAGGTGGGGGCTGGGAGCTGAGGCTCAGTCTTCAGAAGTCAGATCCCAGGGAGAGAACTGGGGTTGGCTGCGTGAAGACAGACTGAAGGAGGTTAGCGCATCACAGCTAGCCAGGAGGGAGTCCTGGAAAAAGTCTGGACCTGCCTAAGAGGCAAGAGACGATTGTTTCGGAGTGCATGAGGAGAGGGAATCCAGAGCACTGCCTAAACAAGCTCCAGAGACAGGTGTGAGCCGTGGATATCAGCGTGGACACCAGAGACGGGCATGAGACCCGTCTGCTTCTTGGTCTGCTGCAGCCACCAGGAAGCCTGTGTGCAAGCACAGGTCACTATCCAGACCTCCCCTCCCGGGAGCGGGTGCAGCCTGCCACTGCCAGGGTCCCATGATCCAGCGACAACTTCCCCAGGAGAATACACGGCGTGCCTCACGCTGTTGCAACATCACGCTGGCCTCTGCTGCCGCAGGATCGCCCCACATTCTGTACCCCTCCCTCCCCAGGGCCTGAGTGAGCCAGAGCGCCCTAATCAGCTCCTCCTTTAACCCCGTCCTGTCTGGGCAGGGAACAGATGCCATCAGGCAACCTACATGCAGAGGCAAGGCCAAATCCAAAGCTGAACCCCAGGAGCTGTGCGAACAAAGAAGAGAAAGGGAAATTTCTCCCAGCGGCTTCAGGAGCAGTGCATTAAATCTCCACAGTCAACTTGATGTACCCTGCATCTGTGGAATACCTGAACAGACAATGAATCATCCAAAATTAAGGCGGTGGATTTTGGGAGCAACTGTAGGCTCTCAGTTTCCTTTCTGAATATAATTTTTCTGGTTTTATGTTTATCTTAGTTTAGTATTTAGAGCTTATTATCATTGGTATATTTGTTTATTGACTTGGTTGCTCTCTTCCTTTTTTTAAAATATATATATATTTTTTTTTCCTTTTTTACTTCTTGTGAATGTGTTATGTGTATGCTTCTTTGTGTGACTTTGTCTGTATAGCTTTGCTTTTGCCATTTGTCCTAGGGTTCTCACCATCATTTTTTTTTTTTTTTTTTTCAGTACGCGGGCCTCTCACTGTTGTGGCCTCTCCCATTGAGGAGCACAGGCTCTGGAAGCACAGGTTCAGTGGCCATGGCTCACGGGCCCAGCCGCTCCGCGGCATGCAGGATCATCCCAGACCAGGGCACGAACCCATGTCCCCTGCATTGGCAGGCGGACTCTCAACCACTGCACCACCAGGGAAAACCTATCATTTTTTGTTTTTTTTAGTATAGGTTTTAGCGCTTGTTATCATTGGCGGATTTGTTTTTTGGTTTGGTTGCTCTCCTCTTTCTCTTTTTTTATTACTTTTTAATTTTTTTATCTTAAAAACTTTTTCCATTTTAATAACTTATTTTATATTATTTACTTATTTCTTCTTCCTTCCTTCCTTCCCTTTCTTTCTTTTCTTCCTTCCTTCCTCCCTCCCTCCCTCCTCTCTCTCTCTCTCTCTCTCTCTCTCTCTCTCTCTCTCTTTCTTTCTTTCTTTTTCTCCCTCTTCTTCTGAGCCATGTGGCTGACAGGGTCTTGGTGCTCTGGCTGGGTGTCAGGCCTGAGCCCCTGAGGTGGGAGAGCCGAGCCGAGTTCAGGACACTGGTCCACCAGAGACCTCCTGGCCGCATGTAATATCAAATGGCAAAAGATCTCCCCGAGATCTCCATCTCAACACTAAGATCCAGCTCCACTCACCAAGCAGCAAGCTCCAGTGCTGGACAACCCATGCCAAACAACTAGCAAGACAGGAACAGAACCTCACCCATTAGCAGAAAGGTGACCTAAAATCATAAGGTCACAGACACCCCAAAACACACCACCAGACACAGTCCTGCCCACCAGAAAGACAAGATCCAGCCTCATCCACCAGAACACAGGCACCAGTCCCCCCGACCAGGAAGCCTACACAACCAACTGAAACAACCTTATCCATTGGAAGCAGACACCAGAAACAACGGGAACTACAAACCTGAAGCTTGCGTAAAGGAGACCCCAAACACAGTAAGTTAAGCAAAATGAGAAGACAGAGAAATACACAGCAGATGAAGGAGCAAGGTAAAAACTGACCAGACCAAACAAATGAAGAGGAAACAGGCAGTCTACCTGAAAACGAATTCAGAGTAATGATAGTAAAGATGATCCAAAATCTTGGAAACAGAATGGAGAAAATACAAGAAATGCTTAACAAGGACGCAGAATAACTAAACAGCAAACAAACAGTGATGAACAACACAATGAATGAAATTAAAAATTCTCTAGAACAAATCAATAGCAGGATACCTGAGGCAAAAGAACAGATAAGTGACCTGGAAGATAAGATAGTGGAAATAACTACCACAGAGCAGAATAAAGAAAAAAGAATGAAAAGAATTGAGGACAATCTCAGAGACCTCTGGGACAACATTCAATGCACCAACATTCAAATTATAGGGGTCCCAGAAGAAGAAGAGAAAAAGAAAGGGACTGAGAAAATACTTGAAGAGATTATAGTTGAAAACTTCCCTAATATGGGAAAGGAAAGAGTCAATCAAGTCCAGGAAGCACAGAGAGTCCCATACAGGATAAATCCAAGGAGAAACATACCAAGACACATACTAATCAAACTATCAAAACTTAAATACAAAGAAAAATATTAAAAGCAGCAAGGGTAAAGCAACAAATAATATACAAGGAAAAAATATATATATATACAAGGGAATCCCCATAAGGTTAACAGCTGATTTTTCAGCAGAAGCTCTGCAAGCCAGAAGGGAGTGGCAGGACATATTTAAAGTGATGAAAGGGAAAAACCTACAAGCAAGATTACTCTACCCAGGAAGGATCTCATTCAGATTCCATGGAGAAATTGAAACCTTTACAGACAAGCAAAAGCTAAAAGAATTCAGCACTACCATACCAGCTTTACAACAAATGCTAAAGGAACTTCTCTAGTAGGAAACACAAGAGAAGGAAAAGACCTACAATAACAACCCAAAACAATTAAGAAAATGGTAATAGGAACATACATATCGATAACTACCTTAAATGTAAATGGATTAAATGCTCCCACCAAAAGACAGAGACTGGCTAAATGGATACAAAAACAAGACGTGTATATATGCTGTCTACAAGAGACCCACTTCAGACCTAGGGACACATACAGACTGAAAGTGAGGGGATGGAAAAAGATGTTCCACGCAAATGGAAATAAAAAGAAAGCTGTAGGGCCTCCCTGGTGGCGCAAGTGGTTGGGAGTCCGCCTGCCGATGCAGGGGATACGGGTTCGTGCCCCGGTCTGGGAGGATCCCATATGCCGCGGGGCGGCTGGGCCCGTGGGCCATGGCAGCTGAGCCTGCGCGTCCGGAGCCTGTGCGTCTGGAGCCTGTGCTCCGCAACGGGGGAGGCCACAGCAGTGAGAGGCCCGCATACCGCAAAAAAAAAAAAAAAAAAAAAGAAAGCTGTAATACCAATCCTCATACCAGACAAAACAAACTTTAAAATAAAGACTATTACAAGAGACAAAGAAGGACACTACATAATGATCAAGGGATCAATCCAAGAAGAAGACATAACAATTGTAAATATTTATGCACCCAACATAGGAGCACCTCAATACATGAGGCAAAAGCTAACAGCCATAAAAGGGGAAATCGACAGTAAAAAAAAATCATAGCAGGGGACTTTAACACCCTACTGTCACCAATGGACAGATCATCCAAAATGAAAATAAATAAGGAAACACAAGCTTTAAATGATATATTAAAAAAGACGAACTTAATTGATATTTATAGGACCTTCCATCCAAAAACAACAGAATACACCTTCTTCTCAAGTGCTCATGAAACATTCTCCAGGACAGATCATATCTTGGGTCACAAATCAAGCCTTGGTAAATTTAAGAAAATTAAAATCTTATCAAGTACCTTTTCCGACCACAACGCTTTGAGACTAGATATCAATTACAGGAAAAAATTTGTAAAAAATACAAACACATGGAGGCTACACAATACACTACTAAATAACCAAAAGATCACTGAGGAAATCAAAGAGGAAATCAAAAAATACCTAGAAACAAATGACAATGAAAACACGATGACACAAAATCTACGGGATGCAGCAAAAGCAGTTCTAAGAGGGAAGTTTATAGCAATACAATCTTACCTCAAGAAACAAGAAACATCCCAAATAAGCAACCTAACCTTACACCTAAAGCAATTAGAGAAAGAAGAACAAAAAACCCCCAAAGTTAGCAGAAGGAAAGAAATCATAAAGATCAGATCAGAAATAAATGAAGAAGAAATTAAGGAAACAACAGCAAAGATCAATAAAAAAAAAAAAGCTGGTTCTTTGAGAAGATAAACAAAATTGATAAACCATTAGCTAGACTCATCAAGGAAAAAAGGGAGAAGACTCAAATCAATAGATTTAGAAATGAAAAAGGAGAAGTAACAACTGACACTGCAGAGATACAAAGGATCATGAGAGATTACTACAAACAACTATATGCCAATAAAATGGACAACCTGGAAGAAATGGACAAATTCTTAGAAAAGCGCAACCTTCTGAGACTGAACCAGGAAGAAATAGAAAATATAAACAGACCAATCACAAGCACTTAAATTGAGACTGTGATTAAAAATTTTCCAACAAACAAAAGCCCAGGACCAGATGGCTTCAGAGCCAAAGTCTATCAGATATTTGGAGAAGAGCTAACACCTATCCTTCTCAAACTCTTCCAAAATATAGCAGAGGGAGGAACACTCCCAAACTCATTCTACAAGGCCACCCTCACTATGATACCAAAACCAGACAGATGTCACAAAGAAAGAAAACTACAGGCCAATATCACTGATGAAAACAGATGCAAAAATCCTCAAAATACTAGCAAACAGAATCCAATAGCATATTAAAAAGATCATACACCATGATCAAGTGGGGTTTATCCCAGGAATGCAAGGATTCCTCAGTATACGCAAATCAATCAATGTGATAAACCATATTTACAAACTGAAGGAGAAAAACCATATGATCATCTCAACAGATGCAGAAAAAGCTTTTGACAAAATTCAACACCGATTTATGAGAAAAACCCTCCAGAAAGTAGGCACAGAAGGAACTTACCTCAACATAATAAAGGCCATAGATGACAAACCCACAGCCAACATCGTTCTCAATGGTGAAAAACTGAAACCGTTTCCTCTAAGATCAGGAAAAGACAAGGTTGTCCAGTCTCACCACTATTATTCAACATGGTTTTGGAAGTTTTAGCCACCACAATCAGAGAAGAAAAAGAAATAAAAGGAATACAAATTGGAAAAGAAGTAAAGCTGTCACTGTTTGCAGATGACATGATACTATACATAGAGAATCCTAAATATGCTACCAGAAAACTACTAGAGCTAATGAATTAATTTGGTAAAGTAGCAGGATACAAAATTAATGCACAGAAATCTCTTGCATTCCTATTCACTAATGATGAAAAATCTGAAAGATAAATTAAGGAAACATTCCCATTTACCACTGCAACAAAAAGAATAAAATACCTAGAAATAAACCTATCTAACGAGACAAAAGACCTGTATACAGAAAACTATAAGACACTGATGAAAGAAATTAAAGATGATACCAACAGATGGAGAGATATACCATGTTCTTGGATTGGAAGGATCAATATTGTGAAAATGACTCTACTACCCAAAGCAATCTACAGATTCAATGCAATCCCTATCAAACTACCAACAGCATTTTTCACAGAACTAGAACAAAAAAATTTCATAATTTGTATGGAAACATAAAAGACACCGACTAGCCAAGGCAATCTTGAGAAAGAAAAACGGAGCTGGAGAAATCAGGCTCCTGGACTTCAGACTACACTACAAAGCTACAGTAATCAAACAGTATGATACTGGCACAAAATCAGAAATATAGATCAATGGAACGGAATAGAAAGCCCAGAAATAAACCCACACACATATGGTCACCTTATTTTTGATAAAGGAGGCCAAAATATATAATGGAGAAAAGACAGCCTCTTCAATAAGTGGTGCTGGTAAAACTGGACAGCTACATGTAAAAGAATGAAATTAGAAGACTCCCTAACACCATACACAAAAATAAACTCAAAATGGATTAAAGACCTAAATGTAAGGCCAGACACTATAAAACTCTTAGAGAAAAATATATGCAGAACACTCTATGACATAAATCACAGCAAGATCCTCTTTGACCCCCCGCCTAGAGAAATGGAAGATAAAAACAAAAATAAACAAATGAGACCTAATGAAACTTAAAACCTTTTGCACAGCAAAGGAAACCATAAACAAGACAAAAGGACAACGTTCAGAATGGGAGAAAATATTTGCAAATGAAGCAACTGACAAAGGATTAATCTCAAAAATTTATAAGCAGCTCATGCAGCTCAATATCAAAAAAACAAACAACCCAAACCAAAAATGGGCAGAAGACTTAAATAGACATTTCTCCCAAGAAGATATACAGATTGCCAACAAACAAATGAAAGGATGCTCAACATCACTAATCATTAGAGAAATGCAAATCAAACCTACAATGAGGTATCACTTCCCACCAGTCAGAATGGCCATCATCAAAAAATCTAGAAACAATAAATGCGGGAGAGGCTGTGGAGAAAAGGGAACCCTCTTGCACTGTTGGTGGGAATGTAAATTGATACAGCCACTATGGAGAACAGTATGGAGGTTCCTTAAATACTAAAAATAGAACTACCATATGACCCAGCAATCCCACTACTGAGCATCTACCCTGAGAAAACCATAATTCAAGAAGAGTCATGTACCACAATGTTCATTGCAGCTCTATTTACAATAGCCAGGACATGGAAGCAACCTAAGTGTCCACTGACAGATGAATGGATAAAGAAGACGTGGCACATATATCCAATGGAGTATTACTCAGCCATATAAAGAAATGAAATTGAGTTATTTGTAGTGAGGTGGATGGACCTAGAGACTGTCATACAGAGTGAAGTAAGTCAGAAAGAGAAAAACAAATACTGTATGCTAACACATATATATGGAATCTAAAAAAAAAAAAAGGTTCTGAAGAACCTAGGGGCAGGACAGGAATAAAGACACAGATAGAGAATGGGCTTGAGGCCACGGGAAGGGGCAAGGGTAAGCTGGGATGAAGTGCGAGAGTGGCATGGACATATGTACACTACCAAATGTAAAACAGATAGCTAGTGGGAAGCAGCCACATAGCACAGGAAGATCAGCTCCGTGCTTTGTGACCACCTAGAGGGGTGGGATAGGCAAAGTGGGAGGGAGATACAAGAGGGAGGAGATATGGGGATATATGTATAGGTATAGCTGATTCACTTTGTTATAAAGCACAAACTAACACACTGTTGTAAATCAATTATATTCCAATAAAGATTTTTTTTAATTATTTGCTTATTTATTTATTTAACGAAGTCATTACTGAGGCTCAGTCTTGGAGCCCAGACACCATGCTGTTGAGAAGCCTAAACTAGCCTACACAGAGATCATATGTAGGTATTCTGGCTAACAGCCCCGCCGAGGTCCCATCATCAACCACCAGACATGAGTGTGGATACATTATCAAATAATTCAAGGCCCTAGATGAAGGGTCTTCCCAGCTTCTCAGCTTCACAAGCATTATGAAGCAGAGACAACCCCTCTTCATAAGGCTCTGTCCAAATTCCTGACCCAAAGAATCTACAGACATACTAAGATGACTGTTTCTAAGCCACTAGTTTTATGGGGGCTTGTTACACAGCTATAACTCACAAAATAAAATTAAAATATTTAATAATGCTTAAAATAAAGCCAGGAAGTTGCAGTATAGTGTATTAGTAAAGACTTCTTACTGCACTTGTTTTTGTTTTTGAGAGAATGGAGGACACACATAATTGAGAAAAAACATCTTTTTACATGCCTGTAGTGTGCTGTAAGTACAAGGACAGTATACTAGGAAAATATAAGTAAATAGTAGAACCAGAAAATTATTTTAATGCTCCAAAGGCCTGAGAACAGCATTTAATTAAGTTAGAAAATGTATCATTGATTTGCACTTCATAGTCAAATGCACCGAAATCATGTCATTACTTTTTCACTGCTATTAAAATGGCATTTTGATTAGTGTGTTAAAGCAATGCCAAGAAATAAGATATTCAAGGAAGCCTTCTGTTTAACAAGTAGGCTATTCTCTTGAAATAGGAATCTTGTTTTTTTGAGTAATATAGGATATAATTAGTTTGAAGATTTAATGTAAATATTTATATTTTAACTAAGACACGTGACTAAAATAGAAGAGAAATCTTTCAGTAAAAATATCCAAAAGAGCTTAGTTCAATGGCATAAGCAGATTTATTTATTTATTCATTCATTCATTCATTTAGCTACACCGGGTCTTAGTTGCAGCGCACAGGATCTTCATTGGCGTGTGCGGGATCTTTGTTGCGGCGTGCGGAATCTTTTTAGTTGCGCCATGTGAACTCTTAGCTGCTGCAGCATGCAGAATCTAGTTCCCTGACCAGGGATCATACCCAGGCCCCCTACATTGGCAGCACGGAGTCTTAGCCACTGGACCACCGGGAAGTCCAGGCATGAGCAATTTTAATTAAATTTACATTTAAAAAAATAGGTCACAGACAGTGAGAGGCCCGCGCACCGCGATGAAGAGTGGCCCCTGCTCGCCGCAACTAGAGAAAGCCCTCGCACAGAAATGAACACCCAACACAGCCAAAACTAAAATTAATTAATTAATTAATTTAAAAAAATAGGTCGCAGCTAAAAAAGGAATGAAGTACTAATACAGTCTATAACATAAATTAATCTTGGGCCTCCCTGGTGGCGCAAGTGGTTGAGAGTCCGCCTGCCGATGCAGGGGATACGGGTTCGTGCCCTGGTCTGGGAGGATCCCATATGCCGCGGAGCGGCTGGGCCCGTGAGCCATGGCCGCTGAGCCTGCGCGTCCGGAGCCTGTGCTCCGCAACGGGAGAGGCCACAACAGTGAGAGGCCCGCATACCGCAAAAAAAAATTAATCTTGAAAACATTATGCTAAGTAAAAGAAGCCAGTCACAAAATACCACATATGATGACTCCATTTATATGAGATGTCTAGACATTACCTATAGACAGAAAGTTGATTAATGATTGCACAGTGCTGGGGAGGATGCAGGGACAGGGAGTGATAGCTAAAGGGCACAAGGTTTCTTTTTGAGGTGATGAAAATGTTTCAAAATTGACTATGACAATGGTTGCACATACCTGTGAATACACTAAAAGCCACTGAATTGTACACTTTAAATGGGTGATTGTATAGTATGTGAATTATATATGAAGAAAGTTGTTTTAAAAATTCAGGTCAGGGAATTCCCTAGTGGTGGAATTCCAGTGGTTAGGACTCTGTGCGCTCACTGCCAAGGGCCCAGGTTCAATCCCTGGTTCAGGAACTAATATCCCACAAGCCACGCAGCACAGCCACAAAAAAAAAAATTCAGGTCAGTACTATTAATACTGGATATATTTTATTCCATACTTGATGTATTTTCAATAAAAATTAGTATAATATTGTATATAAAACAACAACAACAAAATTTAGGTCAGATAAATTTCTCCATAAAATAAAAAAGACCAGGGCTTCCCTGGTGGCGCAGTGGTTGAGAGTCCGCCTGCCGATGCAGGGGACACGGGTTCGTGTCCCAGCCCGGGAAGATCCTGCATGCCGCAGAGCGGCTGGGCCCGTGAGCCATGGCCACTGAGCCTGTGCATCCAGAGCCTCCGCAACGGGAGAGGCCACAGCAGTGAGAGGCCCGCGTACCGCAAAAAAAAAAAAAAAAGACCAGATTATGATGCAGACAGTGCTTGACAACCTTCCTCACCTCTAATCAAATCTCCTATCTTCCTATCTTCATGTCTTTCCCCAACTTGCCTCACCATCTGGTTCTTTAGACATTCCCAAGCAAACGGCCTCACCTTGATGAAGCAGAAGTGGTCTAATATTAAGTTCCTCATTTACTTCTCTACTCACCTCAAAACATCTTTGTCTCTTACTTCAGAACAAGGTACCCCTTCTATCTGCCAATACACCATATCATTTCTAACATTTTTTTAAATAAATTTATTTATTTATTTGTTTTTATTTTTGGCTGTGTTGGGTCTTCATTGCTGTGCATGGGCTTTCTCTAGTTGCGGCGAGCAGGGGCTACTTTTCGTTGCAGTGCGCGGGCTTCTCATTGTTGTGGCTTCTCTTGTTGCAGAGCACAGGCTCTAGGCCCACAGGCTTCAGTGGTTGTGGCAGGTGAGCTCAGTAGTTGTGGCTCATGGGCTCTAGAGCGCAGACTCAGTAGTTGTGGCGCACAGGCTTAGTTGCTCCACGGCATGTGGGATCCTCCCGGGCCAGATCAAACTCGTGTCCCCTGCACTGGCAGGCGTATTCTTAACCACCGCGCCATCAGGGAAGCCTGATCTTTTCCAACTTTTTAAAAGGCAACCATTCTATAATGTGAATAATGAAGCCTGAGCAGTCATAAGTTCTCAGTAAGGTTTTTCTCAGTTTCATCTGCTACTTGACTTCCCCCAAAATAGAGACTGTGTCTTGAATATCTCTATATCCCTAGTACCAAAGACTGTGTCTATCGTAAAGAAGATATTCAAGAAATGTCTGTGCAATAAAGAGTAAGTTATATATATAATAAATGGGAGAGTAATAACTAGTAAATATAATGAGTATTCATTTTAATTAGCCAAATCATGCTGACATCAGACAGCTAGGGGAAAACTCCCTCCCTATTTAGAGCACATGAAAGCATTAAGAAATAAAGTAGTTTGCTAATCACTCAAATGATCATTAAAATGCATATCCAAACTTATCATATGCCATATACCTCCTGCTAAAACTGGGCCCACAGCCTCAAATTTCCAAATACCCATACCAATTCAGGTTCACATAACTGCTCTTGAAGTCTCTTTACTTAAAATGCTCAATCAAGGGGATTGGTTAAGAATCAGCCTGCCAATGGAGGGAACATGGGTTTGAGCCCTGGTCCGGGAAGATGTCACATGCTGCGGAACAACTAAGCCCAGGCACCACAGCTACTGAGCCTGCACTCTAGAGCCCTCAAGCCACAACTACTGAGCCCACATGCCACAACTACTAAAGCCCGTGTGCCTAGAGCCCGTGCTCTGCAACAAGAGAAGCCACCACAACAAGAAGCCTATGCACCGCAACGAAGAGTAGCCCCTGCTCGCCGCAAGTAGAGGAAGCCCGCACTCAGCAATGAAGACCCAATGCAGCCAAAAGTAAATAAATAAAAATAATTTTTTTTAAAAAAATGCTCAGTCAAGCCACCAAAGTCGACCCAGATGGAAATAAGCTCACAATTCAAAAATATAATACACACAGGAAACAAAGCTCAAAAAATAGCAACCGAGGACTTCCCTGGTGGTCTGGTGGAAGACTCTGCACTTCCACTGCAGGGGGCATGGGTTCGATCCCCAGTCAGGAACCAGACAAAAAAAAAAAAAAAGACAACTGAAACACACACAGAATCAGATCAACAATCACTTCGACTATTGGAGTTATCAAATACAGAATATAAACGAAGTACTTCTAAAATGCTGAAAGAGAATATCTTAAGTGAGCAAGAAACAGGATAATAACAGAACAGATAGATTTTGTTAAGTAACCAAATTGAACTCTGGCAATAAAAAATAAATGAAATGGGGAAAAAAACAGGAATGAGGAGGATGGAGAGAGAAAGGGTTAAAGAGGTTATGAGCCATCCATAAAGAGAAAATCAGTGAACTTAGAAGAACTGCACACATTAATTCAAAAAGCAGCACAAAGATACAAAGCAATATTCTGGAGATTTATTTTGATAAATGACCAAAAACGAAATAGTATTTAGTTTCCAAAAGTCATTTTTCACATAAGATGATGAAATAATACATGAAGAAAAAGAATGAATCAAGAATCAACACCAAGGGGGCTTCCCTGATGGTGCAGTAGTTAAGGATCCGCCTGCCAATGCAGGGGACACGGGTTCGAGCCCTGGTCCGGGAAGATCCCACGTGCCACAGAGCAACTAAGCCCGTGCACCACAACTGCTGAGCCTGCAAGCCACAACTACTGAAACCCGCGTGCCACACCTACTGAAGCCCACGCGCCTAGAGCCCATGCTCCACAACAAGAGAAGTCACCGCAATGAGAAGCCTGCGCACCACAACGAAGACTAGCTCCAGCTCAAAAACAGAATCAACACCAAAACAACCACATCTTATGAGCATGCTGAAAAAAAACATCACCGTATCACCCCCTACACATCTCTTATTAAGGCATAAGTTTGGACATTTTAGGGTCACAAATCCCTTTGAGAACTTCATGCTCATATAGACAAAATTTTGCAAATAGCTTTAAGGTTCACGTAATCCACAGATGCAGTAATAAGAATACCGGGCCTTCCTTCAGCTAATGTCTGCTTCATCACTGTTTTTTCCCCTTACTTAAAATTTTTTACCAGTTATATGAGGCCTATGACCAAAAAGAAAGTTTTAAATAATTTATCTATTGACCTCTCACTATGAAAAAGGACAATTTAGTTCTCTTCCGCATCACCCATACCATCCATTCTTTGCCCACCATAACACACATACACTTCTTACATCTCACCATCCCTATATAATTAAAACATACTTTCGGTTGGATCAAGATTCTGTGTATACATTAACATGACTATGTAACTTAAGTCACAGCTATTCTATGAAGTGTGCTGTGATTAGTTTTACTTTCTTAGCGCAACTTTTTACATTCCCTTGAGTTAACAAATGCTTTAATTTTATTTAGCTTTATATGTACATATTATTAATTCATGCCCAATTGTTGCCCAATTCATCCAATTTTATAAGCCTCCACAACACATTTATCACGTGTTATCAATTTTTGAACATGACCATTCTGAAACCTGACCTGCTCCATTCTGGACTGTTTGCTCTCACACCTGGTATACAATTCTCCTCCAGGGACTTCCCTTCAGTGTGATCCACCTTGCACGTGGCTTGGATAATCTGTTTCCTAAATCCTGTCTTCCTTTTTCTCGGTACATACTCTCATTTTGGTGGGTTAACGCCTTCAAAAGCTTCCTGAGAGGGATTGAGCAAGAGGTAAATTTGAGACACTGCATACATGAAAAAAATATAGTCTACTCTCACACTTCAAAATTTGGCTGCACTGCAAACTAGATTAGAAATAATTTTTCGAGATTTTTGAAGATATTGCCCTCAGTTGCCTTTTACCTTTCACTATTCTTATTGAAGAGTCTATAATCACTCTAATTTTATTAATAGCCCATTTTCCCTTCATCTCTGGGAACTTCTCCAACTCTTCTTTGGCTCCTTAGTTGTAAAGGTTTGCAATGAAATGCCTTGACACAAATCTTTTTTCCATCCATTGTGCTTAGCACTATGATGGGTCCTTTCAATTTTTTTTTTAAGATTTTTTTAAATCTATTTATTTATTTTTGTCTGCATCGGGTCTTAGTTGCGGCACGCGGGATCTTTGTTGAGGCATGTGGGATCTTCATTGTGGTGCGTGGGCTTCTCTCTAGTTGTGGTGTGCAGGTTTTCTCTTCTCTAGTTGTGACGCACAGGTTCCAGAGCACATGGGCTCTGTAGTTTGCAGCTTGTGGGCTCTAGTTGAGGTGCGCAAGCTCAGTAGTTGTGGCACGCAGGCTTAGTTGCCCTGCGGCATGTAGAATCTTAGTTCCCTGACCAGGGATCGAACCCGCGTCCACTGCATTACAAGGCAGATTCTTTACCACTGGACCACCAGGGAAGTCCCAGATGGGCCCTTTTAATTTAGAAATTCATATCCTTCGTTCTGGGAAGTTTTCCTGATTTGTTTCTTTGACAATATCTTTCTTAAACTCTTATTATTCAGTTATTGTACTTCTTGGGCTGGCTTTCTAATTTTACCTTTCCTCCCAATTTAATCACTACTTTCTACAAACCCTCATATTGTTGCAAAGCAGGACGGCTTAGAGATTGGGCACTTGGGCTTTGAAGTTAAAGGCCCGGGTTCAACACCAGCTCCTCTACTTACTACTGACATAAGCCTCAGCTTCTTATCTATAAATAGGGATAATAGTAATAAATAAAATGTAAACAAAGCACTTGGCATATACCTAGCACTCAATAAATGCAGCTATTTTCATACTAACAATCTTTCTTTTTTCTTCTCTCTCTTCCCATAGCTTTTATGACGGCATGTCCTTAGGTTTTTCCTTCTACTTCTCAGGTATCTTTTTTGCTGGATCCTTTTTATGCTTTATCCGATGTTGTCCTCTACAAATCCATCTTTGGCCACTTCTCTTTTTACTCTATGCTAGATCAAATACAAACTCTGTACCCAGGTGTTGCTATGTTACCTTGGGCAATTTGTTTTACCACTTGATGCCTCAAACCCTCATCTGAAAAAAAGTGGGTTAATAAGCATATCTCCTATGGTTTTCATGATGGTTTTTTTTTTTTTTATTTTTATTTTTTTTGCGGTACGCGGGCCTCTTGCTGTTGTGGCCTCTCCCATTGCGGACCACAGGCTCCGGATGCGCAGGCTTAGCGGCCATGGCTCACGGGCCTAGCTGCTCCGCAGCATGTGGGATCCTCCCGGACCGGGGCACGAACCCGTGTCCCCTGCATTGGCAGGCGGACTCTCAACCACTGTGCCACCAGGGAAGCCCTCATGATGTTTTTATAGACTTAGAAGGCTACCTGGCATAGTAGGCACTCATTTTTGCCACTATTACTACATTAGTGCTACCGCTACTGCCTCTGCTGCTGCTGCTACTACCACTGCTATTACTGCTATTTAAAAGGCTCATGATGTTCTCCCCACCTATCTCCTAAGCTTTTACAGAGGTTTAAACTAACTACCTATATTGAAATTGTACTTAAATCTTGCTCGTTTCCTTTCCCCATCTCTAAGAGTTTAAAAAGTAAGAATTATCATTCTTCTCCGGATCTCTGCTGCTATTCATGGGCTTATAATCAATATGTTACAAACTATGTTAGTTAACCTTTATTTTCTTAAATACAAATACATAGCTGTGAAATTACTGAAGAACAAAATCAAATTAAATTTTCTTTTTGACAAGAATTCTTCCTTTGGAAGTAATTTCTTAAAGAATTTTATTCTTAAGTTAGCAAAAGTGATACCTGTATACTGACTAGAATACTGAGTTGTACTCTGATAATCTCAGCACATTTAAGGACCAATTTCTTCCGCTTCTCTACATATAACATTGGTACAGCCCTTTACAAAATATTTTCACATATTTGATTCTACAACAGATCAGAGAAGAAGGTATTCCAGTATTACTCCTTTGACAGGTAATTATTTAGAACCTACTCTGAAAAAGCACTTTACTGGTTGATGAATATACATGAATATGTAGTCATAAACAAAAGAGACATGTTCTTTACCCTGATGGAACTAGTTAAGAAGTCAGACAAATAGTGAACAAACAAATGCAGGGAAGGAAATATGGTATGAGGGCAACAAACTAGAACTTAATTTGACAGGGCATTTAAGGGCTGCCTTACTTAGGAGGCAATATTTAAGTTAAGATCTTATAGATGAGCAAGAAGAAGCCAGCGACACAGCGGGCTAGGCAAACAAAGCAATAACATGTACAAAGGCCCTGAGTAATTTAAAAACTCAATGGGTTAGATAAGGGATATCTATCAACAGAAATATCAACAGAAATATAAGGTGAGAACTTCCGGGTAAGATGGCGGAAGAGTAAGACGCGGAGATCACCTTCCTCCCCACGGATACACCAGAAATACAGCTACACGTGGAACAACTCCTACAGAACACCTACTAAACGCTGGCAGAAGACCCCAGACCTCCCAAAAGGCAAGAAACTCCCCACATACCTGGGTAGGGCAAAGTGGAGAGATTCCCGCACAGAGGATCGGTGCCGAGCGGCACTCACCAGCCCGAGAGGCTTGTCTGCTCGCCCGCCGGGGCGGGCGGCGCTGGAAGCTGAGGCTCGGGCTTCGGTCAGAGCGCAGGGAGAGGACTGGGGCTGGCGGCGAGAACTCAGCCTGAAGGGGGCTAATGTGCCACAGCTAGCCGGGAGGGAGTCCGGGAAAGCTCTGGAGCTGCCGAAGAGGCAAGAGACTTTTTCTTCCCTCTTGGTTTCCTGGTGCGCGAGGAGAGGGGATTAAGCGCGCTGCTTAAACGAGCTCCACAGACGGGCACCAGTCGCGGCTGAAAGCGCGGAGCCCAGTGACGGGCATGGGACGCTGGGGCTGCTGCTGCCGCCGCCAAGAAGCCTGTGTGCGAGCGCAGGTCACTGTCCACACAGCCCTTCCGGGAGCCTGTGCAGCCCGCCACTGCAGGGGTCCCGGGATCCAGGGGCAGCTTCCCTGGGAGAACGCACGGCGCGCCTCGGGCTGGTGCAACGTCACGCCGACCTCTGCCGCTGCAGGCTCGCCCCGCACTCCGTGCCCCTCCCTCCCGCCCGGCCTGAGTGAGCCAGAGTCCCCTAAGAGGCTGCTCCTTTAACCCTGTCCTGTCTGAGCGAAGAACAGACGCCCTCCGGCGACCTACATGCAGAGGCAGGGCCATATCCAAAGCTGAGACCGAGGAGCTGTGAGAACAAAGAAGAGAAAGGGAAACCTCTCCCAGCAGCCTCAGAAGAAGCGGATTAAAGCTCCACAATCAACTTGATGTACCCTGCATCTGTGGAATATATGAAGAGACAACAAATCATCCCAAATTGAGGAGGCAGGAGTCAGTGCTGTGCCTTTGAGGTCGGAGAGCCAACTTCAGGACACTGGTCCACAAGAGACCTCCCAGCTCCACATAATATCAAATGGCGAAAATCTTCCAGAGATCTCCATCTCAACACCAGCACCCAGCTACACTCAACGACCAGCAAGCAACAGTACTGGGCACCCTATGCCAAACAACTAGCAAGACAGGAACACAACGCCACCCATTAGCAGAGAGGTGGCCTAAAATCACAAAAAGTCCGCAGACACCCCAAAACACACCACCAGACGTGGATCTGCCCACCAGAAAGACAAGATCCAGCCATATCCACCAGAACACAGGCACTAGTCCCCTCCACCAGGAAGTCTACACAACCCACTAAACCAACCTTAGCCACTGGGGACAGACACCAAAAACAACGGGAACTACGAACCCGCAGCCTGCAAAAAGGAGACACCAAACATAGTAACATAAGCAAAATGAGAAGACAGAAAAACACACAGCAGGAGAAGGAGCAAGATAAAAACCCACCAGACCTAACAAATGAAGAGGTAATAGGCAGTCAACCTGAAAAAGAATTCAGAATAATGATGGTAAAGATGATCCAAGATTCTATTTCCCAGATCCAAAATCTTGGAAATAGAATAGACAAAATGCAAGAAACAGTTAACAAGGACCTAGAAGAACTAAAGATGAATCAAGCATCGATTAAAAACACAATAAATGAAATTAAAAAATACTCTAGATGGGATCAATAGCAGAATAACTGAGGCAGAAGAACGGATAAGTGAGGTGGAAGATAAAATAGTGGAAATAACTGCTGCAGAGCAAAATAAAGAAAAAAGAATGAAAAGAACAGAGGACAGTCTCAGAAACCTCTGGGACAACATTAAATGCACCAACATTCGAATTATAGGGGTTCCAGAAGAAGAAGAGAAAAAGAAAGGGACTGAGAAAATATTTGAAGAGATTATAGTTGAAAACTTCCCTAATATGGGAAAGGAAATAGTTAATCAAGTCCAGGAGGCACAGAGATTCCATACAGAATAAATCCAAGGAGAAATATGCCAAGACACATAGTAATCAAACTGTCAAAAACTAAACACAAAAAAATCATATTAAAAGCAGCAAGGGAAAAACAACAAATAACACACAAGGGAATCCCCATCAGGTTAACAGCTGATCTGTCAGCAGAAACTCTAAAAGCCAGAAGGGAGTGGCAGGACATAATTAAAGTGATGAAGGAGAAAAACCTGCAACCAAGATTACTCTACCCAGCAAGGATCTCATTCAGATTTGATGGAGAAATTAAAACGTTTACAGACAAGCAAAAGCTGAGAGAGTGCAGCACCACCAAACCAGCTTTACAACAAATGCTAAAGGAACTTCTCTAGGCAAGAAACACAACAGAAGGAAAAGACCTACAATAACGAAACCAAAGCAATTAAGGAAATGGGAATAGGAACATACATATCAATAATTACCTTAAATGTAAATGGACTAAATGCTCCCACCAAAAGACACAGATTGGCTGAATGGATACAAAAACAAGACCCATATATATGCTGTCTACAAGAGACCCACTTCAGACCTAGAGACACATACAGACTGAAAGTAAGGGGATGGAAAAAGATATTCCATGCAAATGGAAACCAAAAGAAAGCTGGAGTAGCAATTCTCATATCAGACAAAATAGACTTTAAAATAAAGACTACTAGAAGAGACAAAGAAGGACACTACATAATGATCAAGGGATCGATCCAAGAAGAAGATATAACAATTGTAAATATTTATGCACCAAACATAGGAGCACCTCAATACATAAGGGAAATATTAACAGCCATAAAAGGAGAAATCGACAGTAACACAATCATAGTAGGGGACTTTAACACCCCACTTTCACCAATGGACAGATCATCCAAAATGAAAATAAATAAGGAAACACAAGCTTTAAATGATACATTAAACAAGATGGACTTAATTGATATTTATAGGACATTCCATCCAAAAACAACAGAATACACATTTTTCTCAAGTGCTCATGGAACATTCTCCAGGATAGATGATATCTTGGGTCACAAATCAAGCCTTGGTAAATTTAAGAAAATTGAAATTGTATCAAGTATCTTTTCCGACCACAATGCTATGAGACTAGATATCAATTACAGGAAAAGAGCTGTAAAAAATACAAACACATGGAGGCTAAACAATACACTACTTAATAATGAAGTGATCACTGAAGAAATCAAAGAGGAAATTAAAAAATACCTAGAAACAAATGACAATGGAGACACGACGACCCAAAACCTATGGGATGCAGCAAAAGCAGTTCTAAGAGGGAAGTTTATAGCAATACAATCCCACCTTAAGAAACAGGAAACATCTCCAATAAACAACCTAACCTTGCACCTACAGCAATTAGAGAAAGAAGAACAAAAACATCCCAAAGTTAGCAGAAGGAAAGAAATCATAAAAATCAGATCAGAAATAAATGAAAAAGAAATGAAGGAAACGATAGCAAAGATCAATAAAACTAAAAGCTGCTTCTTTGAGAAGATAAACAAAATTGATAAACCATTAGCCAGACTCATCAAGAAAAAAAGGGAGAAGACTCAAATCAATAGAATTAGAAATGAAAAAGGAGAAGTAACAACTGACACTGCAGAAATACAAAAGATCATGAGAGATTACTACAAGCAACTCTATGCCAATAAAATGGACAACCTGGAAGAAATGGACCAATTCTTAGAAATGCACAACCTGCCAAGACTGAATCAGGAAGAAATAGAAAATATGAACAGACCAATCACAAGCACTGAAATTGAAACTGTGATAAAAAATCTTCCAACAAACAAAATCCCAGGACCAGATGGCTTCACAGGCGAATTCTATCAAGCATTTAGAGAAGAGCTAACACCTATCCTTCTCAAACTCTTCCAAAATATAGCAGAGAGGGCTTCCCTGGTGGCGCAGTGGTTGAGAGTCCGCCCGCCGATGCAGGGGACACGGGTTCGTGCCCCGGTCCGGGAGGATCCCGCATGCCGCGGAGCGGCTGGGTCCGTGAGCCATGGCCACTGGGCCTGCGCATCCGGAGCCTGTGCTCCGCAACGGGAGAGGCCACAACAGTGAGAGGCCCGCGTATCGCAAAAAAAAAAACAAACAAACAAACAAAAAAAAACAAACAAAATATAGCAGAGAGAGGAACACTCCCAAACTCATTCTACGAGGCCACCATCACCTTGATACCAAAACCAGACAAGGATGTCACAAAGAAAGAAAACTACAGGCCAATATCACTGATGAACATAGATGCAAAAATCCTCAACAAAATACTAGCAAACAGAATCCAACAGCACATTAAAAGGATCATACACCATGATCAAGTGGGGTTTATTCCAGGAATGCAAGGATTCTTCAATATACGCAAATCAATTAATGTGATACACCATATTAACAAGTTGAAGGAGAAAAACCATATGATCATCTCAATAGATGCAGAGAAAGCTTTCGACAAAATTCAACACCCATTTATGATAAAAACCCTGCAGAAAGTAGGCATAGAGGGAACTTTCCTCAACATAATAAAGGCCATATATGACAAACCCACAGCCAACATCGTCCTCAATGGTGAAAAACTGAAACCATTTCCACTAAGATCAGGAACAAGACAAGGTTGCCCACTCTCACTACTCTTATTCAACATAGCTTTGGAAGTTTTAGCCACAGCAATCAGAGAAGAAAAGGAAATAAAAGAAATCCAAATCGGAAAAGAAGAAGTAAAGCTGTCACTGTTTGCAGATGACATGATACTATACATAGAGAATCCTAAAGATGCTACCAGAAAACTAATAGAGCTAATCAATGAATTCGGTAAAGTTGTAGGATACAAAATTAATGCACAGAAATCTCTGGCATTCCTATATACTAATGATGAAAAATCTGAAAGTGAAATCAAGGAAACACTCCCATTTACCATTGCAACAAAAAGAATAAAATATCTAGGAATAAACCTACCTAAGGAGACAAAAGACCTGTATGCAGAAAATTATAAGACACTGATGAAAGAAATTAAAGATGATACAAATAGATGGAGAGATGTACCATGTTCTTGGATTGGAAGAATCAATATTGTGAAAATGACTCTACTACCCAAAGCAATCTACAGATTCAATGCAATCCCTATCAAACTACCACTGGCATTTTTCACAGAACTAGAACAAAAAATTTCACAATTTGTATGGAAACACAAAAGACCCCGAATAGCCAAAGCAATCTTGAGAACGAAAAATGGAGCTGGAGGAATCAGGCTCCCTGACTTCAGACTATACTACAAAGCTACAGTAATCAAGACAGTATGGTATTGGCACAAAAACAGAAAGATAGATCAATGGAACAGGATAGAAAGCCCAGAGATAAACCCACAGACATATGGTCACCTTATCTTTGATAAAGGAGGCAGGAATGTACAGTGGAGAAAGGACAGTCTCTTCAATAAGTGGTGCTGGGAAAACTGGATAGGGACATGTAAAAGTATGAGATTAGATCACTCCCTAACACCATACACAAAAATAAGCTCAAAATGGATTAAAGACCTAAATGTAAGGCCAGAAACTATCAGACTCTTAGAGGAAAACATAGGCAGAACACTATGACATAAATCACAGCAAGATCCTTTTTGACCCACCTCTTAGAGAAATGGAAATAAAGACAAAAATAAACACATGGGACCTAATGAAACTTAAAAGCTTTTGCACAGCAAAGGAAACTATAAACAAGACCAAAAGACAACCCTCAGAATGGGAGAAAATATTTGCAAATGAAGCAACTGACAAAGGATTAGTCTCCAAATTTTATAAGCAGCTCATGCAGCTCAATAACAAAAAAACAAACAACCCAATCCAAAAATGGGCAGAAGACCTAAACAGACATTTCTCCACAGAAGATATACAGACTGCCAACAAACACATGAAAGGATGCTCAACATCTTTACTCATTAGAGAAATGCAAATCAAAACTACAATGAGATATCATCTCACACCAGTCAGAATGGCCATCATCAAAAAATCTAGAAACAATAAATGCTGGAGAGGGTGTGGAAAAAAGGGAACACTCTTGCACTGCTGGTGGGAATGTGAATTGGTACAGCCACTATGGAGAACGGTATGGAGATTCCTTAAAAAACTACAAATAGAACTACCATATGATCCAGCAATCCCACTACTGGGCATATACCCTGAGAAAACCATAATTCAAAAAGAGTCATGTACCAAAATATTCATAGCAGCCCTATTTACAATAGCCCGGAGATGGAAACAACCTAAGTGTCCATCATCGGATGAATGGGTAAAGAAGATGTGGCACATATATACAATGGAATATTACTCAGCCATAAAAAGAAACGAAATTGAGCTATTTGTTATGAGGTGGATGGACCTAGAGCCTGTCATACAGAGTGAAGTAAGTCAGAAAGAGAAAGATAAATACTGTATGCTGACACATATATATGGAATTTAAGAAAAAAAAAATGTCATGAAGAACCTAGGGGTAAACAGGAATAAAGACACAGACCTACTAGAGAATGGACTTGAGGATATGGGGAGGGGGAAGAGTAAGCTGTGACAAAGTGAAAGAGCGGCATGGACATATATACACTACCAAACGTAAGGTAGATAGCTAGCGGGAAGCAGCCGCATAGCACAGGGAGATCAGCTCGGTGCTTTGTGACCGCCTGGAGGGGTGGGATAGGGAGGGTGGGAGGGAGATGCAAAAGGGAGGGGATATGGGAACATATGTATATGTATAACTGATTAAATTTGTTATAAAGCAAAAAAATAAATAAATAATAAATAAAAAAATAAAAAATAAAAAATAATAAAAATAAAAATTAATACCATAAATTAAGAGGGGAATGAAAACTGTTGGAAATATTAGAGCAGTTATTTCCTAAGTGAAATATGCGTTGTGTTTATTATACATACATAAATGTACACATTTATATGTATTACATATATATGTTTTTCTAGCTTCCTCTTTGTCTTTTTATATGAATCTCATTATGCAAGATATGGTTACATGGATTTTCACTAAATGCTTGCTTTGGACTAAGTTGTTTCTTTCAAAAAAAAAAAAGAAATATAAGGTGAGCCAAACGCAAGCCACATTAGTTATTTAAAATTTTCTAGTAGCTATACTTTAAAAAGTAAAAGCAAGTGAAATTATTATATCTTTCATTTAACCCAAATATATCTAAAACATTATTTCAACAGAAAATGAACATTTAATGAAATATTTTACATTCTTTCTTTAATACTAAGTCTGAAATTCAGTGTGTACTTTATACAGCACATCTCAATTCAGCCTAGCCACAGTTCAAGTGCTCAACAGTTCCACATGGCTAGTGGCCTCCATACTGAATAGCACAGGTTAGAACTAAGAGGAAATCATTATGGCTAATGCATAGTAGTTTAACGGGAAGTGCAGAAAGATGAAACTAGAAAAGTCAACCAGGGCCCAGTCAGTAAAGATCTTATAAGAAAGGAATTTGGAATCTATCTGGAGTATGACTGAGAGTCACTTACGATTTTAAACATGTGAAGAATAATATGGTCTTTTCTATTTTATAAAAAAGTACTCTCCTGGGACTTCCCTTGCGGTCAAGTGATTAACACTCCACGCACCCAATGCAGGGGGCACAGGTTCTATCCCTGGTCAGGGAACTAAGATCCCTCATGCCACACAGCATGGCCAGAAAAAAAAAAAAAAAGTACTCTCCTATGTAAACAAATTATAGAGAAGCAAGAGCAGAAGTAGGGAGACTAGGCAGGAAACTGTTACAGAAATCTAGGTAAGAAATAATTAAGATTTAAGTTATTATGGGATAGCAGAGACAAAGAAAATAGATGTATCCAAAATAATTTTGTGGAGGTGGAAACAAAATGACTTTCTGATGAAGTGGATAGAGAGAATGAGGGCGAAAGAAGAATCAAGAGTACATTCTATCCTGACTTGAGCAACTGATTGTACCATTTACTAAAACCAGAGAAATTGGCATTTTGTTGTTATTTGGCAGGGGGTGCTAGAGTTCATGAAAATGAAATCAAGAATTTTTCCAAATAAGAAGATAGGTTCAGAGAGGCTCGCACTTACAAATAAATACTAAAAGTGAAACTCAAACCCAGATGTCCTAAAATTAGGTATATTACCCTCTGTGGTAATATACTGTGTCTCCAAAATCTATAAATAAAAATACTCCATTAGGATGTAGCTAAGAACTGCCTCCTGTGACACCATCAGCAAAATCCTCAACTGAAAGGCCCCTTTGGGTCTTTTGTAATTCTTTCATATTTTGAAAAATGAAAAGAAAAAATTTACCTTCAGTTAATACACCCAGAAGGAGTCTGAAATCAAAATCTTCTACAGAAAACATTTTCTCCTAACCCAAGCCCCAGAGAACAACAAAATAGAGGACAAATGCCAAGACCTCAAAATCAGTGTCAAACTCCTACAGCTAAAGTAACAGTAGTTCAGAAGCTTACTGTGACTACTCCTCAGAAGAAACAGGGTTGTCTACACATGTCAACAATGACTCAAAAACCTGGCTATCTCAGCTTCAGGAATTTAATATTCCTTCTAACTTCTTTACCTCCACAAAAACCCTATCAATTTCACTCAACAAATATTTACTAAGCATAGGTATAGGGCTAGGCACTGAGTGGGAGAGGAATATGACATTTGATTCCTGTCTTGCCCTGTCCTCAAGTAGCACCATCAATGGAGTGTGAGGAGACAAACATGGAAACAATTATAACACAATGTGACAAAGGTCACATAAAAGTATATACAAGATAACACAGAAACAAATAAGAGGGGCAACTAATTCTGCAACTTTGGGGAGAAGTAAAGGGTTCAAAGGTATTTTCGAATGGCTTTGGTCACACAGACAGAAGATCCTAGCTGATTTGTATTCCTCCCACTCCATTATTCCCATTCTTGTCATTCTCATCATTTACATTAGTGTTGTACACTCTTGGTGTTGTACACTCTATGGGTTTGGACAAATGCATAAAGATACGTTCGGTATCCACAGTGGATTGGTTCCAGGAACCCCGCATGCAAACCAAAATCCGTGGATGCTCAATTCCCTTATATAAAATGGCATACTATTTGGATATAACCTACACATATCCTCCCGTATACTTTATCATCTTTACATTATTTATAATACCTAATACAATGTAAATGCTATGTAAACAGTTGCTGAGCTGAGGCAAATTCAAGTTTTGGTTTTTGGAACCTTCTGGAATTTTTTTTCGATATTTTTGATCTGTAGTTGGCCAAACCCATGAATGAGAAATCCAAGGATAAAGAAGTCCAACTGTATTATACAGAGTGGTTGCACTGCCCTAAAAACGCTCTGTGCTCTGCCTCTTCATCTCATCCCTCCTCCCAATGCCTGGCAACCTCCGATCCTTTTACTGTCTCCATAGTTTTGCCTTTTCTAGAACGTCATATAGTTGGACTCCTACTGTGTGTAGCCTTTTCAGACTGGCTTCTTTTACTCAGTAATAGGTATTTAAGTTTCCTCCATGTCTTGCATGGCTTGATAGCTCATTTCTTTTTAATGCTGAATAATATCCCATTGTCTGGATGTACCACAGTTTACTTATCCATTCACCTACTAAGGGTATCTTGGTTGTTTCCAAGTTTTAGAAATTATGAATAAAGGTGCTATATAAACATCTGTGTGCAGGTTTTGTGTGGACATTTTTCAACTTTTCAAATCCTTTGGGTAAACACTAAGGAGCATAACTTCTGGATTGTGTGGTAAGAGAATGTTTAGTTTTGTAAAAACTGGACAAACTGTATTCCAAAGCGGCTGTACCATTTTGCATTCCCACAATTAATGAATGAGGGTTCCTGTTGCTCCATATCCTTGACAGCATTTGGTGTTGTCAGTGTTCTAGATTTTTGGCTATTCCAATAGGAATATGGTAATATTTTATAGCTGTTTTAATTTCCATTTCCTGGATGACATATGATGTGGAGCATCTTTTCATATGTGTTTTTTTTTCATATGCTTTTTGCCATCTGTACATAAGGTGAGGTGTCTGATAAGGTCTTTGGTCCATTTTTTAATCGTGTTGTATTCTTATTGTTGAGTTTTAAGAATTCTCTGAATATTTGGGGTAACGGTCCATTAGTGATAGGGATAAAGTAGGATAATTAAATAGCTCATTTAAAAATCCTGCTAGGCGGGGCTTCCCTGGTGGCGCAGTGGTTGAGAATCTGCCTGCCAATGCAGGGGACACGGGTTCGAGCCCTGGTCGGGAAAGATCCCACATGCCCCGGAGCAACTAAGCCCGTGCACCACAACTGCTGAGCCTGTGCTCTAGAGCCCACGTGCCACAACTAATGAAGCCTGCACATCTAGAGCCTGTGCTCCACAACAAGAGAAGCCACCGCAATGAGAAGCCCACGCACCTCAACGAAGAGTTAGTCCCCACTCGCTGCAACTAGAGAAAGCCCGTGCACAGCAATGAAGACCCAACAACGAAGACCTAGTGCAGCCATAAATAAATAAATAAATAAATTTTAAAAATTAAAAATTAAAAAAATAAAAATCCCACTAGGGGATTAAAGACAGGGAATTTTAAGGGAGTTTTGGGAGACTCATGTAAGCTAATGACCACTCAAGAATCCAGTAACCTAGCAACAATCTATACTACCTTGAAAGAAGACCAGGCACATTCAAGCCACAAATCCTGATGGTTAAAACAAAACACAACAGATAGGGGGTCTGAATCTCATTACATGAAGTCAGAGTTAATGGCCCTTGAAGAGTAGCATCTCTGCATGTAGCCAAGACAAGAATATAGGTGAAAGGGGACATTATAATGAAACCTGAGATGAATTACCATATTTTAGTATATGTTACTACCCTCTTGCTAATATACATATGATTTAAATAGCACCATGACTGTCTTGGTTAGACCATATAGGGTCAAAGGAGGAACTAATGATTTAAGCCTTGATATAATTCCTTACCCAAGAATAAGGAAGAAGGTGGTCTTCTCCCCTCCCCACTTTTTCTTTGATTATAAAAACGTAGCCCTCTTTGTTCTCCAGACTGCACTCCCTTGCTTGCAAAAGCGTCCTGTGCTAATAAACTCACTCTACCTATCACTTTGCCTCACGCCAAATTCTCTCTGCATAGAGACAAAAGAACCTGAGCTTCAGAAAGTCCTGACACCAGGTGAGCAGTTTTAATTAAAAGACAGTGGGGGTTCGAGTGCCAACCCATGGGTTCAAGTTCCAATTTGAGTTTTGGCTAGGTTTGAGTCCCATCTGAGTAGGACTGTGGTTTCACTATCGGATATGTCTTTAGAAAATATTTTCTCCCAGTCTGTAGCTTGCCTTTTCATTCTCTTTATAGTGTCTTTCACAAGCAGAAATTTTTAATTTTAATGAAATTCAGGTATGAATTCTTTTTTTCATGGATTGTGCCTTTGGTGTTCCATCTAAAAAGTCACTGCCAAACCCAAGGTCACCTACTTGGGTGACCTATTTTCTACCATGTTATCCTCTAGGAGTTTTATAGTTTTGCCTTTTACATTTAGGTCTGTGATTCATTTTGAATTAATTTTTGTGAAGGATGTAATGTCTGTACCTAGGTTTTTTTTATTTGTTATTATTATTTTTTTTTGCATGTGGATGCCTAGTTGCTCCAACACCTTTTGTTGAAATGACTATCTTTTCTCCATTGTATTGCCTTTGTTCCTTTGTCAAAAATCGTTGACTATTGACTATATTTATGTGTGACTACTTCTGGGCTATTTCATTCCATTGAGCTATATGTCTATTCTTTAATCAATATCATACTTTTTAAAAATTGAAGTATAGTTGATTTACAATGTTGTGTTATTTCTCCTATACAGCAAAATGATTCGATCATACATACAGATATACACACTTTTTCATATTCTTTTCCATTATGGTTTATCACAGGATACTGAATATAGTTTTCTGGGCTATACAGTAGGACCCTGTTGTTTATCCATCATACTGTCTTTTTTTTCTCCCCCAGTCATCATTTAGAGTTTGTCTGTATGACCCCATCACCTCCTTCCTTTCTCCCTTTAGAAAAAAATTTTTTTTAAATTTTTATTGGAGTATAGTTGATTTATAATGTGTGTCAGTTTCTGCTGTAGAGCAAAGTGAATCAGTTATACACATACATATATCCACTCTTTTTTAGATTCTTTACCCATATAAGGTCACTACAGAGTACTGAGTAGAGTTCCCTGTGCTATACGGTAGGTCCTTATTCGTTACCTATTTTATATATAGTAGTGTGTATATGTCAATCCCAATCTCCCAATTTATCCCTCCCCCCTCCATCATATTGTCTTGATTGCTGTAGCTTTATAGTATATCTTGAAGTTGAGTAGTGTTAGTCTTCCAGCTTTCTTCTTCTCCTTCAGCAGTGTTAACTATTCTGGATCTTTTGCCTCTCCCTATAAATTTTAGAATCAGTCTGTCAATATCAACAAGATAATTTGCTGGGATTCTGATTGGGATTGCACTGAATCTACAGATCAAGTTGGGAAGAGCTGACCTTCTTATAATACTAAGTCTGGTAGAATTCACCAGTGAACCTGTCTGGGCCTAGTGCTTTCTGTTCTGGAAAGTTATTAATTATCGATTCAATTTCTTTAATAGAAATTGTCTATTCTTGGGACTTCCATGGCAGTCCAGTGGTTAAGACTCCGTGCTTCCACTGCAGGGGGCATGGGTTCAATCCCTGGTCAGGGAACTAAACTAAGATCCTGCATGCTGTGTGGCATGGCCAAAAAAGTAAAAAAATAATAAATAATTTAAAAAAAAAGAAATTGTCTATTCTTGTGTGAGTTTGGGCAGATCATGTCTTTTAAGAAACTGGGGACTTCCCTAGTGGCGCAGTGGTTAAGAATTCGCCTGCCAATGCTGGGGACATGGGTTCAAACCCTGGTCCAGGAAGATCCCACATGCCACAGAGCAACTAAGCCCATGCACCACAACTACTGAGCCTGCACTCTAGAGCCTGTGAGCCACAACTACTAAGCCTGCACACAACTACTGAAGCCCGTGCACTCTAGGGCCCACGTGCTGCAACTACTGAGCCCACATGCTGCAACTATACTGAAGCCCGCACACCTAGAGCCCGTGCTCAGCAAAAAGAGAAGCCACCGCATTGAGAAGCCCGCGCACCACAACAAAGAGTAGTCCCCGCTTGCCACAACTAGAGGAAGCCCGCACGCAGCGACAAAGACCCAACTCAGCCAAAAAAACAATAAAGAAAAATATTGGTTTTATGATCTAGAATGTAGAATGTAGTCTGTCTTGATGAATGTTCCATGTGACCTTCAGTAGACTATGCACTCTGTTGTTGGATGAAGTAGTCTAAGATGTCCATGCTATTTAGTTGATTGATGGCGCTGCTGAGTTCAACTGTGTCCTCACTGTCTGCTGAATGTGTCCATTTCTGATAGAGGGATATTAAAGTCTCCAGCTGTGATAATGGATTCATCTATTTCTCCCTGCATTCTATCAGTTTTTGCCTCATGTAGTTTGATGCCCTGTTTTAGGTGCATACATATTAAGGATTGGTATGTCTTCTTAACAAACTGATCCCTCTATCATTATGTAATTCCCCTCGCTCTTTATCCCTGAAAATATTCCTTGGTCTGAAACCTGCTGTCTGAAATTAATATAGCTATTCCTGCTTTAATTAGTGTTAGCAATGCTGTACCTTTTATATCATTCTCCATCCATTTATTTATTTATTTATTTTGGCTGCGTTGGGTCTTCATTGCCGGGCACGGGCTTTCTGTAGTTGCAGCAAGTGGGGGCTACTCTTCATTGTGGTGCACAGGTTTCTCATTGCGGTGGCTTCTCTTGTTGTGGAGCACAGGCTCTAGGTGCGCGGGCTTCAGTAGTTATGGCTTGCGGGTTCTAGAGCGCAGGCTCAGTAGTTGTGGCGCACAGGCATAGTTGCTCTGCGGCATGTGGGATCTTTCCCGGACCAGGGCTCAAACCCGTGTCCCCTGCATTGGCAGGCAGATTCTTAACCACTGTGCCACCAGGGAAGCCCACTCCATCCATTTACTTTTAATCTATGTTTTTTTTAATTGAGGTATAGTTGATTTACAATATTATATGAGTTCCAGGTATACAACGATTCACAATTTTTAAAGGTTATACCCCACTTAGTTATTATAAAATATTGGCTATATTCATCCACTGTGCTGTATAATATATCCCTGTAGCTTATTTACTGTACACATAGTAGTCTGTACCCCTTAATCCCCTATCTGTATGTGTCTTTATATTTTAAGGGGATTTCCTGTAGACTACATAGTTGAATCTTGTTTTTTGATCCAGTCTACCAGTCTTTGTCTTTTAATTTGTGCATTTAGACCACTGATGTTCAAAGTGATTATTGACATAGTTGGAGTAACATCTACCAAATTTGTTACTGTTTCCTATTTGTTGCCCTTCCTTGTTCTTTGTTCCTATTTTTGTCCTCCACTCTTTTTCTGCCTTCCATGGTTTTAAGAGATTTTATATGATTCTATTTTCTCTCCTTTCTTAGTATATTGGTTATACTTTTTTTTTTTTACACTTTTCCTAGTGGTTGCCTTAGAGTCTGCAATATACAATTACAGGTAATCCAATTCCACTTTCAAATAACCCTACACCACTTCATGGGTAGTGTAAGTACCTTATAGTAACAAAATAATCATATATTCTCCCCCCTGTGCCCTTGTTTCATTGGTGTTATTCATTGAACTTATACATAGCACACATATATACATAAGTATACATAATGAAATACATTGTTGACATTATTATCTTGAACAAACTTATCTATTAGATCAATGAGAACAAAAAAACTAAAGTTTTTACTTTACCATCACTTATTCCTTTTTCCCATTTCCTTACTCTTCCTTACTTTACGTAAGGAAGTAAGGTATGAGTTTCTGACCTATATTACGTCCCTTCTCTCTAAAGAACTTATTTTAACTTTTCTTGCAAGGCAGGTCTACTGGCAACAAATTCTCTTAATTTTTGTTTGACTGAGAAAGTCTTTATTTCTCCCTCACTTTTGAAGGATAATACTGCAAGGCACAGATTTCTAGGCTGGTGTTTTTTTCTCTTCTCAGCACTTTAAGTATTTCACTCTACTCTCTTCTTGCTCACATGGCTTTTGAGAAGTTGGGTGTAACTCTTATAATTGCTTCTCTATAGGTAAGGTGTTTTTTCCCTCTGGCTTCTTTCAGGATTTTTTTTTTAATCTTTGATTTTCTGTAGTTTGAAAATGGTGTGCCTAGGTGCAGTTTTTTGGGCACTTACCCTGCTTGGTTCTCTCTGAGCTTCCTGGATCTATGATTTGGTATCTGACATTAATTTGGGGCAATTCTCAGTCATTATTGTTTCAACTATTTCTTGTGTTCTTTTCTTTCTTCTCCTTCTGGAATTCCCATTACATATGCATTACACCTTTTGTAGTTGTCCCACAGTTTTTGGATATTCTGTTCTGTTTTTTCAGTCTTTTTTCCTCTTTGCCTCTCAGTTTTGGTGGTTTCTATCTAGCTATTCTTAAGCTCAGAGATTCTTTCCTGAGGCATATCCAGTCTACTAATAAGCCCAACCAAAGGCATTCTTCATTTCTGTTACAATGTTTTTGATCTCTAGCATTTCTTTTTGGTTCTTTCTTAGAATTTCCACCCTCTGCTAACATTGCCCATCTGCTCTTGTCAGCTACCTACTTTATCCATTAGAGCCCTTAGCATCTTAATCATAATTGCTTTAAATTCTTCTTTTGTCTGATAATTCCAACATCCCTACCATATCTGCGTCTGGTTCTGATGCTTGCTCTCTCTCTTCAAACTGTTTTTTGTCTTTTAGTATGCCTTGTAATTTTTTTTTGATAGTTATGATGTACTGGGTAAAGGAACTACTGTAAATAGGCCTTTAATAATGTGGCAGTAAGATGTGGAGGGCAGGGAAGCATTTTATAGTCCTATGATTAGATCTTAGTCTTTCAGTGAGCCTGTATCTCTAAACTCTGAACTTTACATGTGCTTCTCAGTCATCAGCCTCTCCCATCACTCCGCTCCCCTCCTGTGGCACAAAATGGCTATACTAGCCCAGAATTGCTTATTTCCCCCAGGTCAGTTAGGCTCTGATCAAACCCCAGCAGGTGAGGCTCTGGTTAAGTAGTTTCTCCTAAGGGCAGACCTTGTTAAGAACAGAATACTCTGGAGTATTTCAAAATACTTCCTTTTCCTTCCCACAGCTGGACGCAAGAGGGGATTTTTCTCTGATATTCATAATGAGAACGTGGCCAAGTTCCTGGAGGCAAAATTCACAAAAGCGTGCGGGCATCCAATGACTGGGTCCCCCTGGAGTTTTTATCTCTCAGACTTGTGCACACTGAGCCTGCGGCAATCCATCAGTAGTTCAGGTTTCCCTTCCCTACCACCGGTTCCCACAGTGGTTTCAACTCACGGGTTTCTCTCCACTAAGTTGTAATTCTCTGTATCTGCCGTCTGCCTTTCCAATTCAGGGGACAGTGCTTTGTCCTGTGACCTCACCTCCCTGCTGAATCTAAAAACTGTTGATTTTTCAGTTTGTTCAGCTTTTTTACCTGTTGTTAACAGGAAGTGGCAACTTCCATGTTGGACTAGAAACTGGAAGTTGTAACTTTGTTTTAAAAAGATGGTTAGGAAGATAATAAGGCAGACCACATGCAGAAGGCTAATGCAGCAAAAAATGAAAAAACTCAAATTATATATAAATTCTTATTAGAACAAAGATATAAGCAAGAAGAGAATAGAAGAAAATACATTAAAATTAAAAACCAAGTAACTCAGTGTTATAGTAGTGAATTTGGGGATGGGAAGAATCCCTTCTTTTTCCAATTATCTCCAATTTGGTTATATTAAAAACTGTAAAATTAAGGAATGATACATACATCCAAAAAAAAGTGAAAGATGATCAAGAAGAAATAAAGGATAAGAGAAAGAAAAGAATACTATATAGTAAGCCAAAGAAGATAAATATTTTCTGACTTGATTTTGGTATGTATGTATGTATGTATGTATGTATTTATTTATTTATTTCTGCATTGGGTCTTCATTGCTGCACGCGGGCTTTCTCTAGTTGTGGCAAGCAGGGGCTACTCTTCGTAGCGGTGCATGTGCTTCTCATTGCAGTGGCTTCTCTTGTGGCAGAGCACAGGCTCTAGGCGCACGGGCTTCAGTAGTTGTGGCTCGTGGGCTCTAGAGCACAGGCTCAGTAGTTGTGGTGCACAGGCTTACTTGCTCCACAGCATGTGGGATCTTCCCAGACCACGGATCGAACCCATGTCCCCTGCACTGGCAGGAGGATCCTTAACCACTGTGCCACCAGGGAAGTCCCCTGATTTTGTTCTTAAAATAAGTTTTATTTATGGATATTTTCCTTATAAGTGATCCATATTTATGGAAAAAAGGGAAGAAAAAAGAAAATCATGAAGAAAAATGAATCATCCATAAACTCACCACTCAATCAGTGCTGGTCTTTTTTTTCAAAAACAATAGAGCATGAACAAGGGAAGCATGAATGAGCAAGACCTCAGCCTCACTTAGAAGTAAAACTGTGAACTAGCCACAAGCCTCTTGCAGGTTCCAAACAGCCTGTTTCCTAATTGGGGTAAAATATATAGAACATAAAAACCTGCCATTGTAACAATTTTTAAGTGTACAATTCGTTGGAATTAATTACATTCACAGTGATGTACAACCATCACCACTGTCTATTTCCAAAACATTTTCATCACCCCAAACAGAAATTATGCATCCATTCCTTTCTCCACAGCCTCAGGTAACCTCTAAACTACTTTCTGATTTTTATGAATTTGCCTATTCTAGACTTATAAGTAGAATCATACATACAATATTTGTCCTTTTGTGTCATGGCTTATTTCATTCAGCATAATGTTTTCAATGTTCATCCACACTGCAGCATGTATCGAACTTCATTCCTTTTTATGGCTAAATAAGATTCCATTTATACATATACTTCTCACGTTCTTCAAAGGGCTAGAAACTCTGAGCCCATGAAAAACTTGGTATATTTACGGCTAGAAGATAGAAAGGAAAAAAAGAAGGAAGGAAGAATCTGATGTTTATCCATTCATCTGTTGATGGACATTTTGGGTTGTTGCCAACTTTTGGCTACTGTGAATAATGCTGCTATGAACATTGGCATACAAATGCCAAATAGACTTTTAATAGTTTGCTCTGGCTGGAAAGCCAGAAAAGGACTATAAAGAAAAACAGCAACAGAAGCTGCCAAAAGCAATTACCACAACAGAACAGAATATAAGACATTAACTTCATGGGTTTTCCGCGCGGCATGCGGGATCTTGGTTCCCCCACCAGGGATTGAACCCGTGCCCCCTGCAGTGGAAGCGCAGAGTCTTAACCACTGGACTGCCGGGGAAGTCCCCACTTTATGGTTTTAAAATTATTTATACTTCTGATTTTTCCAAATTTTAGAGTCCTTCATCATGACAGACTTTATATGTTCTAATCTGAAAAATATACAAGAAGGAGATAAAAGGGAGAAAGCAACAATGCTTAAGTAACATATTAACAAATCATTACTAAGGTCAGGATTGCAGGTTAGGAGCAATACTGAGAAGGGAGCAGAGTTATAGCCTGAAACAGCATCTTCTTTTTGTTCTGACCAAAGAGAAGGTATTACTTTGCCCTCCATAACGCCTAGCACAGTACCCAGTGTATTCTAGAAACTCAACAAAAGTTGGCTGAAAAAAATAGATGGATAATTCTATAGATATCTGAGTTCTTCCAACTACATCATATTTTTTAAACTATTTATACTTAGTCTGAAACAGATTATTAGGAGCATCTCAAGTTTCACAGTAAGTTTTATACGAACCCATAAATTTATGGGGAAATTGGCCAGTAGATGAGTGACAGGAAATTGTATCTCTGGGACCATTATTTAAACTACAACTCTGACTGATTACACAAGATTACAAGCCCAGAACTCACCAACTTACATCATCATACTTTTTTAGTGGCTATTTGCCTAAGTGTTTGTAATGCCAAATGGGTCCAGAGAGATCTTTCCTTATTTTCTTCCAAAATAAATAGCAAACATATCAAACTTAGCAGTATATCCAAAATATACAATCAAATTTCAAAATGGTCTATGCCAATATAAATATAAAAAATAATTATCTGTACCCACCGTTACTTCAACATTCTTCAAGGTGTTGGAAATTTTGAACCCATAAAAATCTTGGTATACAACTGAATAAACATGTAGAAAGCAAAAAAAAAAAAAAAATTATTTATACTCAACGTTGTCCCAGTAGGATTTAAGCTTGGGGCAAATGTAATATCTATCTTCAATCTTTTAAGCAGGTTATAAGGAAGTGTTATTCCAACTCTGCAAACGTGGGAATAAACAACATTATTATATAAATAGCAATGTCTTGCATGTTTTGAGTATTATCAATAAATATGGAGTGTGGATTTTAAAATACAGTCTATAAATATCCTCAAAGAAGAACTGCAAATTATGTCTTTCACTTTTTAAGTTAACAGTTGTCATATGGAAGAAGAGAAAGATACAGAGCACTGGCTTCAACAGGAATAGAAAGAACAGCAAACAGGAATTACACTGAAAGGGAAAAAAACAGGAAATAAGGGTAACACTGCTGACAAGTCTTTTTCCTTTAGATGTCTATATAACAAATTTCTCTGAGTTAATTTATTTTCTATAGGCATACAGCATATATTCATCTCTCTCTGATCCTTCCCACCTCTAGAGCAAAATTTCAGAAAAGGGAAACTTGCAACTAACACAACACTGTAAATTAACTACACTTTAATTTAAAAAAAAAAAGAAAAGGAAAACTTTGTACACAGTGATTTACTATTCCTGCTGCTACCACCATCATCTACTGTAAGTTTTACTATGTACAAGGCACTGCGACAAGACTTACATTCATTATCTTATTTAATCCTCACAATAATCCTAAAACAGATTTTACTGAAGTTTATAGAGGTTAAACAACTTGCCCAAGAATCCATTAGCTAATAAATGATGGAACCAGGATACTAAACATTCAGCCCTAAAACAAAAACATCCTGACAAGTATAAATCATTGATAGGAAGGTGAGCTAAAACAGAAGAACACAAAAGTAAAAACACAGAACGTCAGAACATGTCGTGACTCTAAGGATTTTGACAGACAGATAGGACCTGCCCAAAACCAATTTGATTACCTACTTAAGCAATTCAATTAACTAAAATATTGAGATGAAAATTATATTTGAAAATGAAGGACTTCCCTGGTGACGCAGTGGTTAAGAATCTGCCTGCCAATGCAGGGGACACGAGTTCGATCCCTGGTCCAGGAAGATCCCACATGCCGCGCAGCAACTAAGCCTGTGTGCCACAACTACTGAGCCTGTGCTCTTGAGCCCGAGAGCCACAACTACTGAGCCTGCGTTCTTGAGCCCAAGAGCCACAACTACTGAAGCCAGCGCGCCTACAGCCCGTGCTCCACTACAAGAGAAGCCACTGCAATGAGAAGGCCACGCACCGCAACAAAGAGTAGCCCCCACTCGCCACAACTAAAGAAAGCCCCTGTGCAGCAACGAAGACCCAACACAGCCAAAAATAAGTAAATAAACAAATAAATTTATTTTAAAATTTGATAATTTGAGCTGCACCTAAAATTGCTATAGCCAAGGTGTTCAAGTTCATGAATAAGGAGCTAATAAGCCTGTACCCTGACCTCAACCTTCCACTGTTCCAAAGACAAAATTGTTTAAAAAAAAAAAAAAAAAGGCATATCTACACAATTTTTTCCTGGCAGCAGCGAGAGTACTAAAATACCTGTTTCCTTAGGTCTTAATCTAGTCCAAAAAAAGCACAAATTCTGAACAAGTACCTCTTAAAATATATCACATATTACACGAATTTTTTATTTAATATACACAATATATCAAGCACTGTGTCAAGAAGTGTGTTAAGCACCATCACCCCATACCCAGTGTGAAACAAAAATGAACTGCCACAGTTCTGAAAAATCCTAAAATGTCAACAGGAATCTTCACCATAACTCTCCAAATAGGTAAATAATGCACAGATCATGGCAAGGCCTTAAAAACTGTATTTTAAATTGTCATTTTAATTAATTTAATTACACTGATACTGGTGAAAGAAGAGTGATGAAATTAAGAGGTGGAAAATGTATGTTAATTGGAATTGGATAGAAGGACACATGAAAACTCAGGAAATCCTGGCAGAAATATAGTATCAATGAAATAATAATTTTTTGAAAGGTCCTCAGCATCTCAGCAAGGTAAAGTACCATGTTCTTTTGACAAGGTGCATAAGGCCTTCACAAGTTATTTAAATTTTTTAAACCTTGTTTCCTTGTCAGGAACTTAAAAAAAGGTTGGAGTGAATGATACCTCTAATGTTTTCCTGTTGTGACACTGTAGAGTCAAGAGAAAATTGATAAACTCATATAAGCAGATTTTTATGCAATGATTAGTTTCAATAATAACAGGGGGGGCGGAGTCCTCAAAATGTTGCACTAGAAAACTAAGGTCTCATTCCCTGAACCTCATATACTCATATACTATGAGGCTACAGAAATAATCAGAAACCAACAAAATGAGAGTACATTAGCAAGACTAAATTAACACAGGTACACAATAACTTTGGACTTTAACAAAATGCCAAAGAAGCATTTAGAACTACAAGAGTTTTGTTTTTTTTTTTAATCTGATAATATTAAAGAAAACAAAAATGTAATAAACTTAACTACTGCCTATATCCACACCTCTCTAGTCTCACCTGCCACAGGTAAGTGGGTCTTCTGTCTAAAGTCAGAAGACAGGCCTCGTGCTCTGTGAATTATCCTGGAACTCAGGTGGTCTCTCTCTTCTTCCCAGTCTCTGCTCTCAACTTTTAAACAGGCTGCTCTGCCATATTTAGCACTCTTGCTGGATCTTACATCCCACTAAGTACCCCCTGTCTCACAGTATCGTCCCTCCCCCATAGCTAAGCAACTGGACAGATATTTAGCTTTCATTCTTCCCTTCTTCATCTCCCACTTTTTCACTGCAATGTGGCTTCTACCATACCATTTTACTAAAACCACACTTACCAAGGTCACTCACCAACAGCCTCTTTGTGCTAAATCCAGTAAATGCTTCATAGTCCTTATCTTACTTACAGACCTCTCTGTAACATGTGACCCATACAGTACTTTTCCTTTTATTTATTTTTTATTTTTCTGATTAGCAAATACATGTTAAGAATTGAAATATCACAGAAAAAAATGGAAGTTTGAGTACTCTGTAATGCCACTCTCAAAGACAGCCAATGTTGGGCCTCCCTGGTGGCGCAGTGGTTAAGAGTCCGCCTGCCGATGCAGGGGATACGGGTTCGTGCCCCGGTCTGGGAGGATCCCATATACCGCGGAGCGGCTGGGCCCGTGAGCCATGGCCACTGGGCCTGCGCATCCGGAGCCTGTGCTCCGCAACGGGAGAGGCCACAACAGTGAGAGGCCCACATACCGCAAAAAGAAAAAAAAAAAAAAAAAAAAAGACAGCCAATGTTATCAGTACAGTATATATTAAGATTTCTATACATATGGTAATATACAGGTATATATGTATTTTTTTTAAGTTCACAAAAATTAGATCATACTTGGGGACCTCCCTGGTGGTCCAGCGGTTAAGACTCCATGCTTCCACTGCAGGGGGGCATAGGTTCAATCCCCAGTCAGGGAATTAAGATCCTGCATGCCCCGCCTGGTGCAGCCAAAAAAAATCAGATCATACTATACATTTTTGAGAATTTAATTTAATGTACTTTGATCTTCTGTCCTTGTTAGTATATGTGGTAGACTAATTAATGGCCTCCTAAAGAGTACATCATAAAACACAGAACCTGTGAATGTTACCTTAAATTGTAAAAGGGACTTGGCAGAGGTGATTTAGGGAAGGATTTTGTGATGAGGAGATTATCCTGAACTATCTGGGTTGGGCCCATCGGAAGATGCTATGCAGTTGACTTTGAAAATGGAGGAAGGGATCAAGGAATGCAATGCAAGGAATACAAGGAATGCAACTCTAACAGCTGGAAAAGGCAAGGAAATGGATTCTACCCCAGGAACCAGCTGGGTCAATACCTTGACTTTAGCCCAGTGAAACATTTGAGACTTCTGGCCTCCCTAACTGTAAGAGACTAAATTTTTGTTTTAAGCCACTAAGTTTGTACTAATTTGTTACAGCAGCAATAAAAAACTATATAATACTCTGTGTGTGTGTGTGTGTGTGTGTGTGATAACTTTCAACATTTGTCTGTTTCTCTAGAAGTTATTACACAAAGTGCAACTATTGGGTCAAATAATAAAAAAAAGTTAACCTCCAGAAAGGCTACACTTATTTTTTACTCACATTAACAACATTCAAGCCCCTCCCTCCTTTCTCAAAGTTCTATTCTTTCAGTTTGTTAAATCACTTCCCTGGTTTCCCTTCTGTGGTGGCTACTCACTCCTTCTGCTCCTTTGCAGACTTCTCTTCATCAGCTCATTTCTTACATGTCAATGGTCCCCAAAATTCCAATTCCATCCTGGGCCTTCTCCTCACTATACACAGTTATTTAATCTACTTCCTTTTACCCCAATTACTACTTACAAACAAAACAGATTTACTTCTCCCTCTTCCCTCTAAAATCTGCTCCTCCACTGTATTCTCTCTGTTAATGACTGGCACACCAATATCCAACAGCCTATGACAGATGCATGGGGATCACCTGACCCCTGCCTTATCCTCACCCCACATACCACAGGCTCCAGAATCTGTAAGAGTCTCTCCCTCCCTATCAATTCCTTAGAACAAGAATACATCAATTTTCAATTGTATTACTTAACTGTGTGTGTTCCCTAACTCAAGTCTCATACCCCACTGTACCAGCACAGTCTTTCTGAAACTCAATTCTGATTTGTCACTCAAGCAGACCTTTCACAGACTGCTGGTTGCAATGTAACATGATATATTCCCTTGGGAAAACTGTTTGGCAATGTCTTCTAAAGTTAAACATACATCTGCTCTATGAACCAGTAAGTCCACCACTAGTTATTTATCCAAGAGAAATGAAAATGTATGTCTATAAGAAGACTAATAGCTATGTGTTCATAACAGCTTTCATAATAGCCTAAAGGGAGAATGGATAAACAAACTGTGTTATTGTTATACAATGTATTACTACACACCAGTTAAAAAGAACTACTGAAAGGAGCATTAACATGGATGAATTTCAAAACATTATGTTGAACAAAAGAAGCCAGCCAGAAAAGAATACACACTTATTCTACTATTCTATTAGGTGAAGTTCAAGAACATGAAAAACGAATCTGTGGTAAAAGATGTCAGAGCAGGAACTGACTAAAGGAACCATGTGGGATTACTGGGGAGGGAGAGATTAACACAGGAGTACACATTCAACAAAACTCATTCAATTGTAGAGTTAAGTTCATTTCACTATATGTAAACTTTACCTCAAAAATTTTAAAGCAAATATTAAAATATAAAACTTTTACTTCACTCAGCATTTTTCCATACTAATTATTTAAAAAGCCTCACACCTGTCAGAATGGCCATCACCAAAAAGTCTACAAATAACATGCTGGAGAGGGTGTGGAGAAAAGAGAACACTCCTATACTGTTGCTGGGAATGTAAATTGGTGCAGCCACTATGGAGAACAGTATGGAGGTTCCTTAAAAAACTGAAATATAATTATCATATGAGGGACTTCCGTGGTGGCACAGTGGTTAACACTCCATGCTCCCTATGCAGAGGGCCCGGGTTCCATCCCTGGTCAGGGAACTAAATCCCATATGCATGCCACAAATAAGAGTTTGCATGCCACAACTAAGGAGCCAGCGAGCTGCAACTAAGAGCCGGCACAACCAAATGAATAAATAAAAATTTAATTTAAAAAAAGAATTACCATATGATCCAGCAATCCCACTTCTGGGCATATATTCAGACAAGACGAAAACTCTAATTTGAAAAGATACATGCACCCCAATGTTCACAGCAGCACTATTTACAATAACCAAGATATGGAAGCAAACTAAATGTCCATCGACAAATGGATGGATAAAGATGTGGTATACACACATACAAAGGAATATTAGCCATAAAAAAGAATAAAATAATTTACAGCAACATGGATGGACTTAGAGATAATCATAATAAGTGAAGTAAAATCAGACAAGGAAAGACAAATATCATATAATATCACTTACATGTGGAATCAAAAAAATGATACAAATGAACTTATTTACAAAACAGAAACAGACTCACAGACATAGAAAACAAACTTATGGTTACCAAAGGGGAAAGGGGTCGGGGGGGGGGAGGGAGTGATAAATAGCAGTTTGGGATTAACAGATACACACTACTATATATAAAACAGATAAACAATAAAGACCTACTGTAGAGCACAGGGGACTATATTCAATATCTTGTAATAACCTATAAAGAAAAAGAATGTGGAAAAGAATAGATTCAGTATAACTGAATCACTTTGCTGTACACCTGAAACTGACACACTGAAAATCAATTATACTTCAATTTAAACAAAAAAAAAAAAAACCTCAAGATTTAAGACAAATTAATCACTTAATAACCCTTTTTTTTTTAATTATCACCTCACTCAGAAACAAGACTATACAGGGAATTCCCTGGTGGTCCAGTGGTTAGGACTCAGTGCTTTCACTGCCAGGGCCAGGTTCAATCCCTGATCAGGGAACTCAGATCCCACAAGCTGAACAGTATGGCCAGAAAAAAAAAAAAGTAAAGAAACAAGACTATACCAAATGTGTGTTCCCCTGGTTTATAAATTTTGTGAAAGCAAAGATTTTTGTCTATGTAGTACTGATCACCGTTGTCTTCCCAGTACCTATCATTATGCTTGACACATAGGAGATGCTATATATGTGTTACCTTTGGTGGTTCTTACTGACAATGTTCATAACTTCATTAAATTTCTAGATCATTTACTGACTCAGTTTTCTGATCTCGTGTGTTATAATGCTTGACAACATTTATAACCTTGTTCATCCAGCAGCAGAAAAGAAGCTTCTCCACGTTATCAAAAAAGCAGCCAAGTTGAGTCTTTAACTTTGTGCTCCTCTCTTACATGTATTTAAATTAAATGTTTAAAGGCATTACACTTTTCATGAGCTTATTCCCTAAGATTCATTCTCAATTTACTTCAAGGTCTACCTTCTCACCAGCAAATTCTGGCTCAGTCTTCTAAGCTATCCTGATTCTGGTATACTTGAAGATATTAAATTTTTCTTCTTTCTCTTATGTATCTCTTTCAAATATCATATTATACAGTGGTTCATTCAAGTGAAACTTTTATCCAGTATCTTTTTTTTCTAATATTTATGTATGTATGTATGTATTTGGCTGTGCCGGGTCTTAGTTGCAGCACGCAGGATCTTCATTGCCATATGCGGGATCTTTAGTTGTGGCATGTAGGATCTAGTTTCCTGACCAGGGATCAAACCCAGGTCCCTGCACTGGGAGCGTGGAGTCTTAACCTCTGGACCACCAGGGAAGTTCCTATCCAGTATCTGTTAACATCGTTCTAACAAATTTACTAGCATAATTTACGAGAATGCTGGATTCTTTTTTTTTTTTTTTTTTGTACGCGGGCCTCTCACTGTTGTGGCCTCTCCCATTGCGGAGCACAGGCTCCGGACACGCAGGCTCAGTGGCCATGGCTCACGGGCTTAGCCGCTCCATGGCATGTGGGATCTTCCCAGACCGGGGCACGAAGCCGTGTCCCCAGCATCGGCAGGTAGACTCTCAACCACTGCGCCACCAGGGAAGCCCTGGATTCATTTTTAACATAGCAAAAGATCTGTATCAGGCCAAATACAACAACTAATCATTTGAATACCAATTCAAAGGTAAGACAAAATCCCCATATTCACTTCCCTATCAGTGCTTACACTTTCTTATGAAAAACAAAAAGAGCAATGATCCATAATAAAACCATTCTGCTCCTATCTCTATCAAGGTTCCTTCCAAGAACACAGGAGCTAGCAGTTCCTTAAGGAGAGAGCCCTAATCATGAACCCAAGACACTGAATAGCAAAACCAACAATGAAGACCCAGATAATAGCCAGTTTAACCAGCTTTAGGGAACATTTTTCAAAGTACAATTGTGAGCGTTGGATTAGTACAAAGAACAATTAACAAGCACTAAACCCACATTGTCTGGCCACTTAAACAATAAACTGCCAACAGCACAGGCAGGGAATGCTCTCATGAAGTACAGAGACAGTAATAAACATCTGGAAATGGCAACAAATAAACACACCAGGCAACTTAGAATTAGGAGAAATTGGATGACCCTTTCTGAGCAAACATATGAGGCCACAGTCAACAGCTTCTAGCCACAGAACACACATTAATTAACCTACATGTTTCCAATGAGGAAGGACTACCATACCGCCAAAACAGATAGTAATAACTGCCAATGTTATCTTTAATTGATAGCTTGAATTTTATATGCAAACATATAAAGCTGTGTGCAGTGATAAGCAGACTTTTATATAACTTGTCCAAAATTAATTTGAAGAGCAACAAAGGGCTGACAGCTTTTTGTTTTGCTAAATAAGGGCATTACAGAAAATAACAAACAAAAAAACCCACTCACTATCTAGCATAAATTTCAAATGTAAAAGGATACTGTAACACAGAAAAGGATGGACACAATTTAAAGGTAAACACATAAAATTTTATAAATTTAGCCTAAGAGAAAATAAATTATATTGAGAATAATATTTTCATTTCATCATGAACTTTATGATAAAAAACTCTTATCTCAAAGAGCATTTGGAAACATACTTAGTGTTTTAAAGAAAAAAGGAGTGCAAAGCATAACAAAGTTATCAGAGGAGCTTAACAGAGAGGCTTTAATGGGTGGTTCTAATTAATTTACCAGTTTACGTTAACTGTAAGATTTCTACAACTTTAGCAATACTTTTCAATTTTTTCTGGAATATAATCTGTTTCTCAAAACAAAAAATACTGGGCAGCAGAATCGTCAGTCTCCCAGCGGTGTCTGGGTAGGGTCAGCATGAGGCCGCGGGCTCCAGGGACAGTGGAAGCGGCTGCTGCCGGCTGGGCTGGGGACCTGGGACTTGAGAGTCCACACCACCCACTCAGTGGGCACTTCGGGGTGAAGCTGAGGCTCACAGAGGCTCTGCTGAGCACCTGGGGCTGCCGCCACACACAGACCTTGTTCCTGGTGTGCCTCACTTCCCAGCTGCTCAGGGCTGCTCCCAGGTAGGCTGCAGTGGGTCCTGGACTGTCTCAGGGGTGCTGGGCAGGCATGCCTGCAGGCCTCGCTACAGCACGCAACCAACAGGCCCAAGTGGCGTTGCCTCCCTCCGTGGCAGACAGGTCCATCTGGAGATTGCGGAGATGCTGCTCTTCAGGAATATATCCATCAGCCCCCTGGAGAGCTGGTTGACCTAGAGAGCTGGCTACCTCCTGCCCAGACTGGACGCGGGGGTCCCAGGGACTGTGTATCCAGCCCAACTCTGAGTGTCCGCCCAGCCAGGTGGGGGAAGGGGTCGAGCAGTGGGGTAAGGAGGTCTGGGATGCACCCCAGATGCAGTGCAAAAACACACTCAAGATCTGCCGGCATGGGTTTCCCTGGTGGCACAGTGCTTGAGAGTCCCCCTGCCGATGCAGGGGACACAGGCTCGTGCCCCGGTCCGGGAAGATCCCACATGCCGCGGAGCGGCTGGGCCCGTGAGCCATGGCCGCTGAGCCTGTGTGTGCGGAGCCTGTGCTCCGCGACGGGAGAGGCCACAACAGTGAGAGGCAAGGAAAATAAATAAATAAACTAAACTAAATAAATAAATAAATGATGTTAAAAAAAAAAAAAATCTGCCGGCACAAGATGAATCATCTCAAGTACCGCAAGGTGGTCAAGAGGACCCAGTACCTACTGCGGAAAGTCAAGGAAGGACGCCTGAAACGGCAGCAAATCAAGTTCAAGAGAGACCTGAAGCGCATCTGGTGGAAGGCGGGCCTGAAGGAAACCCCCACAGGTTGGCAGACCCCCAAGATCTACCTGAGGGGCAAATGCATCTCCTATCTCTCTCCCGTACCCCTATTACTGCTGATGACCTGTTGTAATAAGTATTCAGAGAACTTAGCTAAAAACAAAAAACAAAAAAACAAAACATTCTGAGTATTACCTCCCCCCATGACAGTAGCTGGATTTAAGAATTATTGATTAAAATAACAAAACCACCACAACTTTTTGATAATTTCTGTATGTTACAAATATGCAAGATCTATTATTTGTTCTTTCAATATTAAATGTTTAACGCACATACTGATTTCCAGACCCACTGCAGAGATCCACAGCCCACTCTTTCTCCAGTCATTTCTGTCTTTATAGCGAGTTTCCCACTACAGAAAGTATCAAATAGCTCACTAAGCTGGCTTATCTTTAAAATCATTTCCAATCCTGAGATTATAAGATTCTGGGACAATGTAAACTTCTCAAAAGAATTTAGAGATTTCTAGAGAAATTACAGTTTGATCCAATATTTAAGTGCTCTCCCTCCTAACATTCTATGTAGATAACGGTAAAGAAATTTTAAAAGCTACAAGCCCACAGGGAGGAGAAAACAGTGGTGGGCAGATGGCAGCACATTTCTGTATGATGAATGGAAAGCAGATGAGGAACTTGCATGTTAAGACTGCAGACTGAACCCACACATCTAATTTTGCTCCCTCCCAAAACCCTACTAAAACAAGATAAAGAAAATGTTGCTGTTGTTTTGTTCTGTTTTTAGGACACAAAGCATAAGGATCGAGAGAATGGAAGAAACAACAGCAACAAAATTTTGGAAGCTGGAAAGATGGATGAGTGATAACTGATTTGGTCAAAGACAAATTATAAGACAGCAGTGCTGACAACTAAGAACAAACCCACTTTACGCTACAGAATCCTCAAAGGGTTCAGGAACTGCCAGAACACAGAGGGGGAAGGGAGACTAAAGAAAGAAAGGATCAGGTGAAAGCTGTCGGAACAGTTAGAAACCTAGAGCCCATGCCTCTCCCGGGTTGCTGACTGACCCAACCTCAATCAGGCAGCAGGTTAGAGATTTATTCTCTAAAAAGGGTAAATCACACATGGTGGAAGATAAAGGTATCCTAACAAAAAGAGGCAAATTATATGTCCCTTCATATTAAATGCTCTATGGCTCATTATCCAGCCCTCTTTTCCTGAGTTCCCAGACCACCGGCAACTAGACCTCTGGCCTCCAAGCAGAAAACTGGGATACTCTCTGGGAAATCTGACCAGGCCAAACAGAAAGACAGACACTGGAGAGAGCCTCAAACAGCCCACCCAAACCGATGATTTCAATCCTGACCACACACTGGAATCACCTGGGCAACTTTAGAAAATACTGGTGCTAATCTATGCAGACAGAAATCAGAATAGTGGTTGCCTCTAGGCAAGGAGTGGGGAAGATAGAAGGGATATGAAGGAATTTTTTAGGGGTTTCACTATGCTCTGTACCTTGTGTTCATTACACAGGTGTACACACAGCAAAATCATCAAACTATACACTTAAAATCTATATATTTTACTGTGTGCAATCACACTTAAATTTTAAAAAAATACTGTTACCTGATGTATTTGGTCCCTCAGTCACAAGCAAACAACCAAGGAGGATTATCAGAGCTCTGAAGAGGGCCTCTACTGCTGAGACTATACCAAACAGAAAAAAAGTAACTTGGAGGAAACAAGCTATGCAAGGAAAAAGAAAGCTTAAAGAAACTGTATTTAACAATCTCAGGTAGGTAAGAGAGATATGGCATCTATGAAACAAGAAAAGAGACTTTTTCTTGTTTCATAGATGCCATAAGTAACTGAGGAATAAGTAACTGAGTAGAGGATGGGAAGCTAAGCCTACAGGCCTGCACAAGGGAATATGGTCAACGGGCTGATGTGCCTTGCTCACAAAGCCCCAGAAAGGCTCAGCCCTTGAGAGTCTCGAGGGATATAGTCAGTGGGGAAGAAGTATGGGGCTGAAGAGCAGGTTAGTGGTTTAAAGTCTGGTAAAAAAAAAGTTTGTACATGAACCTCCAGTTTCCCTTCTCCACTATTCACATCCTCTCATAAATTTATTCTCTGGAAACAGTGACTTGGAGAGACTCCAGACTCAAGAAGAGTGGAGCAAGGCTCAAGGCTGAAAGCCAAGGAATAAAGCAGAAGTATGCGCGGTAATACCAGCCCTCACCCACAGCCCAATTCCTCCCTGCCGATATCAGAAAACCGGGAGCCAGGCACAGTACGTGCCCCACACTTGAATTTAAATGCCCCTTTTGCATTCAGCCAAACCAATTTTCATCACAGCACTTCTAGTGGAGGATAAAGGTCTTCTGAATTTCTACAACTCCTCTTAGACTCTCAACTTCTTAAAGGCAGGGGCAGCATCTTAATCAGCTTCATATCCCCAGAGCCTAACACAGTTACACTCTATGTTAAACACTCTATAAATCTTTAATTGGTCCCAGACACTGGAGATAACATGCAAGAAGAGATTTAAAAACCTTGGAAAACTAGAGCATACAAGGTGTAATTTGGACTAGGTCTTGAAGGGACATTAAAGATTTAGGATTTATTGATGAAATGACGTCTGGGATTTGTTTTAAAATAATCCCAGAGCCACCCTCCCCACCCCCCAAAATCAACTGTATTTCTATATACTGGCCACAAATGTTTGAAAATATCACTTACAATAGTATTTTAAAAATCAAATACCTAAGAATAAATAAGATGTGGGACTTTCTTGGTGGCACAGTGCTTAAGAATCCGCCTGCCAATGCAGGGGAAACGGGTTCGAGCCCTGGTCCGGGAAGATCCCTCATGCCGCAGAACAACTAAGCCCGTGCGCCACAACTACTGAGCCTGCGTTCTAGAGCCCATGAGCCACAACTACTGAGCCCGCACGCCTAGAGCCTGTGCTCCGCAACAAGAGACGCCACCGCAATGAGAAGACTGCACACCACAACACAGAGTAGCCCCCACTTGTGGCAACTAGAGAAAGCCCATATGCAGCAATGAAGACCCAATGCAGCCAAAAATAAATAAATAAATTTTTAAAAAGATGTGGAAAACTTTTATACAGAAAACTACAAAATATTAAAGAAATTTTAAAAGACATAAATAAGTGGAGAAATATACCATGTTCATAAACTGGAAAACTCAATATTGTTAAGATATCAATTCTCTATTTCCAAAATTTGTAGCAATGGACAAGATTCTGAAATTTATGTGGAAACTCTAAGAACCAAGAACTGCCCAGACAATCTTAAAGAACAAAATAGGAACAACCATTGGGACTTCCCTGGTGGTCAAGTGGTTAAGAATCCACCTTCCGATGCAGGGGATGCGGGTTCGATCCCTGATCGGGGAACTAAGATCCCACATGGCCACAGGGCAACTAAACCCACGCACCACACCTAGAGAGAAGCCCACAGCGAGGAGCCAGCACGCGGAAACTAACACCCAGCATAACCAAAAAACAAAAACAAAAAATAAGAACAACAGATATCAGAGCTTATTATAAAGTTACATCAGTTGATAGAGATATTGGTGCAAGGATAACAAATAGACTAATGAAACAGAATATTGTCCAGAAACAGATCCACACATATACAGTCACCTGATTTATGAAAAAGTGTCACACAGTGCAGAAGCGCAAGGATGGTATATTCAGTAAATGGTGCTGGGTCAAATAGATACCCACATGGTATAAAGTGAATCTGGACCCCTACAATCCATCTGGAATTTACTGTAAATTGTACATCTTAAATACGAAAAGTAAAACAAAATAAAACTTCTGTACGGTAACATGGGGAAATATCTCCATATTCTTAGGCTAGGCAAAGATTTCTTAAATAGGGCACAAAAAGCAGTAATCATAAAGCGAAGGATTAAGTATATTTCATTAAAATTAACAATTTCCATTCATCAAAAAAAAGGCCTTAAAAGAGTGAAAAGGCAACATACAGAGTAGAAAAAGATTAAGTCCAGAAAGGACTCATGGAAGATAGATGTGTATACACACACACACACACATACACACACAGAACTCATATCCAGAATAAAGAATTACAGACCAATTAAAAAAAATAAGTGAGACTTAACAGGCACTTCACAAAAGATGACATATAAATGGCCAACAAAAGATACCCAACCACAATCATCATTAAAATGTAAATAAGACCACACATATATTACTACACTTTTACCAAAATAGCAAAAATTTTTAAAACTGACAAGCATTAGCAAGGATATGAGGTAAATGGAATACCATTCCCTGATAATTGGTAGAACACTTTGGGAAAATGTTCAACTGTATCTAATGCTAAAGTTTTATCATTTACATACTTCATAAACCAAGAGTTCCACTCCTAGATATAAACCTCAACCTAGCAATGTTCTGTTTCTTCATCTGTGATAGTATACTTAGTAAAAATTCTTTACCTGCATACTCAAGATTGTGCACTTTTTAAAATATATCATACTACAATAAGTTTTCTAAGATTTCTTTGACACAAATTTCTCAGAGACATTAACACTAGCATTTTAGAATAGAAAAGGAGCTTCTGGTAAACAGCCGAAAGTTTATTAATAACATTTTTAAAAAACAAAACAAAAAAGCTGCTAACACATTTCAACCCAGAACAAAGGTAAAAACTATGAACAGATAACTTTTCTTGATCTTCACGAAGTACCGGATTTCTTTCAGCAATAAAAGGAGTCTGTTATTCTAGGAGTCTGTTATCCTACACTGTAACCCAAAGAAATCTCTGCAAGAAAATGCTACTTTTTGAAATCACCTCTAACAACAACAGATAGGAAAGTGAAGAAACCATTCCAAAAGTTTTGGTTAACTCTTCGGTGAGAGAATGCCAGGTGAGTTGATCTGCGTAGCCCAAAAGACAAAAATAAAGCCACAAAGAAATCACAGCAACTCTAAAGCAAACACCAACACCACAATCCAACCTACCGGAAATTCTGTGGTTAATTTGAGGCTTGCCCCGCTAGTCATAAGGTGATTCAGTGATGGCTACAAACTCTCCGCAAGTGCATCCTTGGGCGTCATCTAGCACACCTGGCTCGCCCATCACCTGCCTGGAGACACGGCCTTGCGCAGAATCCCAGAGGCCAAATAAAGACGCCAACTTTGCAAGAGGCGCGGACGGTCTCGCCCCGTCAGGTCACCGAGAAGGAACAGACTCCTGGCCTCGAGGGCGGGGGGTGAAGAGTAAGTATTCCCCCACAGGATTTACGAGGAAGCGCTCCCGAAGCTGCCTAGTCCCTCCACCACCCCGGGACTCCACTGGAAGTCCCGCGGGCGAGTTTCTTCCCCAGCGCCCACGGCAGGAGGGTCGCGGCGACCACAGGGAACTTAGGCCCCGGGGGGCCGGGCGCGCCCGCCCCGCTCGCGCCGCAAGTTTGGTTGGCGGCCCCCACTCGCCGCGCCTCGGCCCGGCTGTGCGCCCCGCGGAACCCGGGCTCGCGGCCCGCCCGGCCTGGCGCGGCGCCCCTCACCTTGGAAACGTTGGGTGGACTCCGCCGTAAACATTAACTTCCCATCCAGCCGGCAGCCGCGCCGCCGCGTCTCAGCGCCTCGGCCTCTCTACCGGCTCCGCCGGCCGCCGTCCGCGCCCCCTCTTGAGCGCCGCGCTCACTCAGGAGCTCGGGGCCGCCTCAGACGCTGACCCACTCCGCCCTCGCCGCCGCGGTTTCAACTACCACTCAACCCCTACTGTGCCCGCCACCGGCTCCTCCCGGGTCCGGCCCGGCCGCGTCAGGAAGGCTCAAGGCGCAGGCGCGGCAGGGTCTTAAAGAGACCGGGCCGCCCTACTGCATAATGGGTTCGACCAGGTTAGGGGACGGGTGGGCCGGCTGAGAAAAGGAGAAGCCGAAGGGATTGGACCGTGGGGAACGGAGGCGGGGAACTCCCGCTTGTTCCTCCGCCTCTCTTTCAAAGCTCCAGCGGTCGGACCCACAAATTGCTGACTTCCCCAGTCTCTGGAACCGCCCCTTGCCTGTAAGAGCTGCACCAGACCCTCCCCCCGCCCCGAAGCGACCCCGCGCTTAAGGCTGCGGGCCTCGCATTGCTGCACTGCTTATGCGCATGTCTCCAGGTCGCGGCCAGGGGATGCAGACGCTCAAGCTTCGAAAGGCCGTCCGTGCTTCCCCGAGAGGTGACCTGGTCACTCTCAAAAACAATAATTAACGTGTAAATGGCACTTGTGATTGCAAATCACTCTACCATCAGTCGTCTCGACACATTGGATTTATACGGAGTCCGGCAGAGACATGGGCACAAATATGTGAGGTCCAGCCGGGCAGTCATCCAATATCAACGAAGAAATTCTTAGAAGGAAAGTACTTAAGAACAGAAACAACCTACTAATTCCAGTCTAATCCCAGGAAAAACAGGCAAAAAATAACAATAATAATAACAAAGGCAATGTAAATTACTTTCATTATACATTTAGAAGTGACAAAATGATAGTAATTAGCACAAAAAAATGCCTAGAAATTAGATAGCCCTGGTTATTTCCTAATTTAAATTTATAATCTCCAGAAGAGGTTCCACTGTAATAAGCATTTCAGAAAAAGAAAAATTCTCAATTTTTTTAAAAAACAAGATTAAGAAATACCAGAAAATAGGAAGTAGAGCCATGCTTTCCACCCAACTAAAAACTTGAAATTGCATCTGAGGCAAAATTTTGCATAACTTCAGATTATGCCATTATTTAAAGTAATTTCAACTAACAGTTTCATTGCAACTGAATCCATCTTGTATAGAAAGCTGAGACATTTTGTTAATCTACCTTTCCTTCTTATATTCCATCTATCAGCAAATTCTATAGATTTTACATCCCAAAATTTCCTTGAATCTGTCCTCTACCATCACCACCTTAGTCCAAACTCCCTTTGTCTGGGAGGGCCAGAGGCCTGGGAGGGCTACAAATTTAGTCTCTAATTGGTTTACCCTCATGCCCTCTAGCCCCTCTCTAATCTCTTCTCCACACAACTGGCTGTGTGATCTTTTATCTTCCCAGCATGTACCACTTCAATAGCCTCCCACTTCCTTAGACAAAACCTCTTTAACCTGCATGGTCTGGTGGCCTGCCCACCTCTCCACCTCTTCTCACTGCTCAGACCACATTCCATCCTATCTCTGTTCCAGCCAGACTGGCCTCTTCCAATTCCTCAGTTTTCTCCCTCCACAGACCTGCATATGCTTTGCTTTGTGCCTGGAAGGCTCTTCCAATCCTCATCCTTCTGACCACACCTCTAGTCTCTACTTCTGAGAAGCACCTTCACACTTCCCTATCTTGGTCCATTCCTATCACATGACACTGAAACTGTAATTATATGATAATTTTGGTGAATTTTTGTTTCCCCCCCCACAATGGACTAATTACATCACTAAGGCCAGGAGCTTGGTTCTCTTTGGTTCATGGTTGTATTTCCATATTTGTTCAATATTTGTTTGTTTCATCAATAAATGAGAATCATAGAATGCCAGAACTTGAACTAGGTATGGCTTGAAGGTTACCTAAGTCATAGATAGGTAAAGTGTCACAATCTGACATTCGGAATCAGAGTCTAAAAAGAACTCCAGTTATTTTTAAACTGATTTTATATCGTTTTAGCTGGGCTGTCAGAAGATCCTTTGGGTAACCTTTAAAACTGAGTTCTCAAAGTACCTGTGTAAAGCCCTGAATTAATGATAGCTATGGGATGGGCCCACATGAACCTAATAATAATTTTTGCTTCAAGGGAAGAAGATTGAATGATTGGGAGTCAGGGCTGGGAAGGAGACTTGCCTGCCTGCCCTTTTGTGTACCTTCTTAACTTAAAGCCATGTGAATATATTACCTATTTGAAAATAAATGACACAAAAGAGTGCATACTCTATGATTCTATTTCTTTGAAATTCTACGAAAAAAATTGTAACTGGCTGCCTCTGGCAGGAAATTGACTGAGAAGGTGTATGAGAGAAATTTCTGGGTCATAAAACCCTCCCACACTTGAGCTAGGCTGGGACCTGGGACCCTCTACTAAAGTGCTTGCACCTGCACAAATGTTTCCTTGAGCAACAGAATACAAAGAAACTATAAGGGACTAAAAATAACTGTGCACATGTGCAGTTGGGGCAGTTATGAACAATAAGATACAAAAAGGCCACAAACAAACTGCTGTTTCTGAGATGCCAGGAGCAAAAGCAGGGTACTATGCAGGACCCCTGCACATAGCACCACCAAGGGGGTGGACAGACCATCTAAGCTATGCCTCCTGCCCAAGGGAACCAGCTTGCCCCCTGACCCCTAGGAGTGAGTAAGAGCACCTGTTACTTGTTTTTGCTCCCTCATGCTGCACCAGGAGCCCCAGTAACTTGCCTGAATTTCTTGTCTGCCCTCTTATCAATTTCTATTGATTAGAGAGTCCAAGTACTCAAATCAGTAGCATGCTATTGGTGGGAATGTAAATTGGTTCAGCCACTATGGAAAATCGTTGGAGATTCCTCAAAAAACTGAAAATAGAACTACATACAATCTAGCAATTTCACTTCTGGGTATTTATCTGAAGAAAATGAAAACACTAATTTTAAAAGATATGTGGGGCTTCCCTGGTGGCACAGTTGTTGAGAGTCCGCCTGCCGATGCAGGGGACACGGGTTCATGCCCCGGTCCGGGAAGATCCCACATGCCTCAGAGTGGCTGGGCCCGTGAGCCATGGCTGCTGAGCCTGCACGTCTGGAGCTTGTGCTCCGCAGCGGGAGAGGCCACAACAGTGAAAGGCCCGCATACGGCAAAAAATAAAAATAAAAAATAAAATAAAATAAAAAATAAAAATAAAAGATATGTGCAGGGAATTCCCTGGCAGTCCAGTGGTTAGGACTTCATGCTTCCACCACAGGGGGGCATGGGTTCGATCCCTGGTCGGGGAGCTAAGATCCTGCAAGCCTTGTGGCACGGCCAAAAAAAAGGTAAAAAAGATATGTGTACCCCAAAGTTCACTGCAGGATTATTTATAATAGTCAAGATACGGAAGCAACCTAAGAGTTCATCAGAAGGTGAATAGATAAAGATATGGTGTATATATACACAATGGAATGTTAGCCATAAAAAAGAATGAAATCTTGCCATTTGCAACAACATGGAAGTACCTAGAGGGTATGTATGCTAAATAAAAAAAGTCAGGCAGGGGCTTCCCTGGTGGCGCAGTGGTTGAGAGTCCGCCTGCTGACGCAGGGGACACGGGTTCGTGCCCCGGTCCGGGAAGATCCCACATGCCGCGGAGCAGCTGGGCCCGTGAGCCATGGCCGCTAAGCCTGCGCATCCAGAGCCTGTGCTCCGCAACGGGAGAGGCCACAACAGTGAGAGGCCCGCATACCGCAAAAAAAAAAAAAAAAGTCAGGCAGAGAAAAACAAATATCATATGTTTTCTCTTACATGGGGACTCTGAAAAACAAAACAAACAAATAACAAAATAGAAACAGACTCAAAGATACAGAGAACAAACTGCTGGTCACCAAGGGGGTGGAGGATTGGGTAAAATAGGTTAAGGGGATTAAGAGGTACAAATGTCCAGTTATAAAATAGATAAGTCATGGGAATATAATATAGAGAATATAGTCAATAATGTTGTGATAACTTTGGTGACAGACTGTAACTAGACTTATCGTGGTGATCATTTCATAACGTATAAAAATATCAAATCGCTATGCTGTACACCTGAAACTAATATAATATCCTGAGTCAATTATACTTCATTTTAAAACAAATAAGCTAACACGGTTGAGCACTCTCTGTGTGTGAGTATTGGCTAAGGGCTATACATACATTGTTTCTTTTAAGCCTCATACTATCCTCATGAGGCAGATATCATTATAACCCCCTTGCATATGAGAAAATTGACACTTAGTAAATACCATGCAACTTGCCCCTATTTATACAAATGGAAAATGGTGGGGCAGGGCTTTGAAGCCAGTCCGTCTAATGTCAGAAGTGGTTTATATTACTTACCCACTAGATCAAGAACTTTGCAATGACTGAAATCATATTTTGTCTTAGACTATTCAGTTGCCCCAGCACTTTGCATAGTAGCTGTTCAATGTATTTTGAATGAATGATAAAGAACAAGCTTGGTGTTAATTTTATTGGTACAAATTACACATTTTTAATTGGTACAAATTGTACATATATATATATAAAATATTCTAAATAATCCAAATAATCAGTACCATTGTGCTAAGAGCTTGAGATGTACTATCTCTAATGAGATCATGGGCCTGAGGAGAGAAGCTTCTACCATTAGCTCTGACTTTCCAATTTATGTGATGAAAGTTTGCACCTTTCTTTTACTGAAAAATTAAAATTAATTTTTTTATTTTTAATAAATAAAATTTGTATAAATAAATAATAAAATTAACATTAAAGCTAATTCTAACTAGAGAAATAGCTAATTCTAACCTCTCCCAAGTGCTTGAGCACTTGCATAAGTGAAATCCCACTGTGTGAATTCCACACCAACACCGCCTCTCCTCCAGCTTTCTGCCCTCGGCTGTTCACACTCTGAAACTAGAGTAGAAGATAGAGGAAGTATGGGGGCAGTAGGCAGGGGCACCCTCCTCAGAGACAGTTGAGTATGAGGCAAATTCAGTTAGCAATTCAAGGTTCCCTATGTTCTAATACCACACACCCTTATCATTGATTTGTTTCACTGTCCAGGAGGGGAACAGAAGGAGGGTCTGAGCTCTAATCCCCTCTAAACCAGGCAAGGGTTAAATATCAGAACACAGTGCTCTCAACTGCCAAAAGTGTTTTATAAGTCAGCCATGTGAGCCTCATTGCTCACAGAAAGGAAAGGCAAGGGAGGCATTCCCCTGAGAGGCAAAAACTACCCAGAGTACAGAAAAGGAACTCACCAGTGGAGTGAAACTCACTGCCCACCGTCACTTTGAGCAGCTGGCATCTGGAGCTTCCAGAGAGAACCAGGGCATCTCAGTTACATTCTAGGATTGCACTGTCTAATACATCAGCCACTGGCCACATGTGACTATTTACATTTAAATTTAAATTAAAATTTCAGTTTCTCAGTCATGCTCACACCTTTCAAGTGCTTAATAATAGCCACATGTGGCTGCTTGTTACTAGGGCAGCACACATAGACCATTTCCATCCATCAGAAAGTTCTCTTGGCAGAACTATTCTAGAAAAAGGAGGAACAACACTCCATTGTGACCTCCAGCTAATATTCAGATTTTTTTTGCTTTGAAAACTGAAGGCTCACAATGAAACAGTGAAAACCTATTTCACTCGGCTCAATGCTTTCCACAGCACAAATCCAAAAGGCACTCAAGTGCAAAAACTGTGGCCTCTCCTTATACCGAGTTTATAAGAATGGCTTTAACCACACCACTTCACCTCTACTGCATTCTGTTGTTTGCAAGACACATTCTCTTAGGAAAGAACATTGTTTGTTAAGAGGAACACAACTCTATTGCCATCTCTTGGTGTTTGTGCACAGGTAGGGACAATATCTGCCACAGTTGTGGTAAAGAACCTGCCCTCAGGCTCTAGAGGTTGGACATCATTTCTACATGTGATATCAGACATTCACATTATCAACCCAACAACAGGTTTTGAAATTGTGCCACCAAAATGGGACATCAGTAGAGTGCTAATTTACACCTCACCCACCAGAGGAGAAGTCTATTCTTTTCTTGACTGTCTGAAATATCTGTTTTACCGCAAGACAAAATTTAGTGCAACTATAGTAGCAATTCTAATCTATCCAATTATCTGGGAACTAGTAACCTCCAAATTAATGCATGTGACTAGATTGTGACCTAAAATTTCAAGTGTGCTTGCCAAAAGTGTGTTTAACCTCACTGAGCTCCAATCTTCTCATCTATAAACTAGAGATAATAAAAGTATCTATGTAAGTGTTGAATTAAATGAAATAATATATGCAAGGCACAGAATAAGCATTCAATGAATGGTAATTGCTATTATCGAAAGCCACAAAGCACCAACACGCAAAAAAATTTTAAATAGATTTTAAAGACTCTTAAGTAGAAAAATCCTGACTCTACCACCTGCTAATTGTTTGGCCTTTGACCTCTGTAAGCTTCAGTTTCTTCATCAGACAAATAAGGATAAGAGTTACCAACAATAGATGTGTTATTTCATGTGAAAATTGTCTAATAACAGTAAAGTACAAACTTTAGCTAATGTTAATTAGTACTCTGTCCCCACCTCTATCAAAAAGGAAATTAGGAAACTACATTAGGAAGGTGTTACTTTATGGTAAAATTAATTTAGCTTTTATTATGTCCTGTGCTCCTAAACAGGACTGGGAAGCAACCACTGCTGAAGTCATCACTGAAAAGCCATACAGCCATCAACATTAGGACCAAATGCTAGTAACCAGCATTTTCCTCAGCTAATCTTTTTCTCCACCTGAGAAATTTGAAACCCATACAGACACATTGTCTCCTCTGAGAAAGCACATTCAAAAAAGATAACCAGCAGCCAATTGCAGCAAGGAGAGAAATGGTATTGAATTACAAAAGGCACTTACTAAAATAATCTTTCTTACAGGTGTGGAATTAAACCTAACACTTCATAAATCTTTGTTCCTCACTCAAATGGCCGCAATACAATGAGATAACATTCTCAAAATAAAACTGAAATGTTCACAGCTGTTCCTGTGATTTGAAGATTAAGGAAGGTATATTAACCCTAACTCAGTAACAAAATATCTTCTGCACAGTAACTACATTTTTATAAGTTTTAATATAAAATCGAACATTGTTAGACATTTACTGGTTTCCTGTTAGGGTTTCTAAAGGCAGAAGTCATTTTGGTGGTAACCATGATAAGCAAAGAGAGGGAGACTGGGGATTTGAATTGAATGTATAGCTGACTCATAGGGAGTGTTTACAAGACATTGCCACTGGGATCCACCCATTTAATACCCTTTCAGTTCCACCCTATACATTTGCTAGGTAGTATCCTTAGGGGAAGCTGAGAATGTGGAGGACTAGGAATGCAATAACAAAGCTTTCTGGGGCTTCCCTGGTGGCACAGTGGTTGAGAGTCCACCTGCCGATGCAGGGGACACGGATTCGTGCCCCGGTCCGGGAAGATCCCACATGCCAAGGAGTGGCTGGGCCCGTGAGCCATGGCTGCTGCTGCGCATCCGGAGCCTGCGTGTCCAGAGCCTGTGCTCCGCAATGGGAGAGGCCACAACAGTGAGAGGCCCTCATACCGCAAAACAACAACAACAACAACAACAACAACAGAGCTTTCTGGGCATGAGTGCTAATTGACTTTGTTTTTCTTCCACCTTTCCTTCTTTTCTTCCTCCATCACTCTCTTTTCTTTCTTTCACTTTCCTTCCTCCAACGAATTGATTTGTCTCAGAATGACAATTGTATACTAATTGTTACTGTGCTCGGGGTGCCGAGTCTGAGGCATTGGTTAGAAGCTTCTATATATTAGGTGGTTTCAGCACTTGAATTTGACATTAGACAAAATTACTAACTTGGTAGAACTTATTCTTTTGGGTTTTTTTTTTTAACTCTTTAACTGAGGTTTTGGAATACTGCAGGCTTTTGTGTTCTATTAATGGCTATTGCATTTGTGTTATTCAGGACTATTAATTGAGAGTTTCTATGAAATACAAAGGCAAGTGATACACCTTGTGAGAGATATCTAAATGGAGATATTCCATTCTCCATGAGCTGGGCTATGGAAGCACTTTTTATCTATCATCTAACTTAATCGTCACCATAACCCTATTATTGTCCTCATTTACAAGTGAACCCAAGCAAATCACTAAGAATGCTTCATTTATTTATTCATTCAGTCATTTATTCATAAAGGTATTAAGGACATACAATTGTGTCAGGCACTTTCCTAACAGGAAGGATAATAACTAACATTCTCAACTCCTGCAACATGTCAGCAATAATATAATGTGCTTCCAAATGAGGCAGCCATCATTAGACCCATTTAAAAGTTGAGGAAGCTATGGCTGGTCCAAAGTCACAGTGACAGAAAAATGAAAAGCAAAAATACAAGCATTACTCTGCCTTCACTACAAAACCTGTGTCGTCTGGAGTTACAAAATGTAGTACCTGTGTTCAGACTTTAGTTAAGAACGTATGGTCTGGAGTAGAAGACAGACATGTGAACAAATAAATGGACAATACTGATATGTTCTATTATATAGAGATATAGTATGGCGGGAACATATGGTATGGGGGTTACCTAACCTGACCAGGGAGTTGTACTATTTTTATTTGTCCATATCCCCTTCCATCTTCTATGAACAATTATAGGCACCTGACACAAGCTAAACCAATCACATCACCTTAACCCTCTGACCATAGTAACTGGGTAAAGGAGGTAAGCCTGGGAGAGTCCTCACCGAGAATTTTTCAAACCAGAGCAGCAAAAGTAAAGTCCCTTTGCCCTCTCATTATGAAGCTCTAGGGATTTGAACCCAGAGATCCTGACTATTCTCAGAAAACTTAAAATGAAATGGAGAGCATCCTGAAGATATGCAATCCCTGGTTCCAGTCAATCCTGCCTTTCCTGAGCCTCTGTTCCTCTGATTTTTCTTTTTCTTTTTTTTTTCCCCCTTCTAAATCTTTTTTGCCTTAATGCCTGGCCTGTTATTTGGGGGGGGGGGTTGAATTTTATTTTATTTATTTTTTTATACAGCATGTTCTTATTAGTCATCCATTTTATACACATCAGTGCATACATGTCAATCCCAATCTCCCAATTCATCACACCACCACCCCCCATCACTTTCCCCCACTTGGTGTCCATATGTTTGTTCTCTACATCTGTGTCTCAACTTCTGCCCTGCAAACTGGTTCATCTGTACCATTTTCCTAGATTCCACATATATGCGTCAATATACGATATTTGTTTTTCTCTTTCTGACTTACTTCACTCTGTATGACAGTCTCTAGATCCATCCACGTCTCTACAAATGACCCAATTTCGTTCCTTTTTATGGCTGAGTAATATTCCATTGTATATATGTACCACAACTTCTTTATCCATTCCTCTGTCGATGGGCATTTAGGTTGCTTCTGTGACCTGGCTATTGTAAATAGTGCTGCAATGAACATTAGGGTGCATGTGTCTTTTTGAATTATGGTTTTCTCTGGGTATATGCCCAGTAGTGGGATGCTAGGTCATATGGTAATTCTATTTTTAGCTTTTTAAGGAGCCTCCATACTGTTCTCCATAATGGCTGTATCAATTTACATTCCCACCAACAGTGCAAGAGGGTTCCCTTTTCTCCACACCCTCTCCAGCATTTGTTGTTTGTAGATTTCCTGATGATGCCCATTCTAACTGGTGTGAGGTGATACCTCATTGTAGTTTTGATTTGCATTTCTCTAATAATTAGTGATGTTGAGCAGCTTTTCGTATGCTTCTTGGCCATCTGTATGTCCTCTTTGGAAAAATGTCTATTTAGGTCTTCTGCCCATTTTTGGATTGGGTTGTTTGTTATTTTAATATTGAGTTGCATGAGCTGTTTATGTATTTTGGAGATTAATCCTTTGTCCGTTGATTCGTTTGCAAACATTTTCTCCCATTGTGAGGGTTGTCTTTTCGTCTTGTTTATGGTTTCCTTTACTGTGCAAAAGCTTTTAAGTTTCATTAGGTCCCATTTGTTTATTTTTGTTTTTATTTCCATTACTCTAGGAGGTGGATCAAAAAAGATCTTGCTGTGATTTATGTCAAAGAGTGTTCTTCCTATGTTTTCCTCTAAGAGTTTTATAGTGTCCAGTCTTACATTTAGGTCTCGAATCCATTTTGAGTTTATTTTTGTGTATGGTGTTAGGGAGTGTTCTAATTTCATTCTTTTACATGCAGCTGTCCAGTTTTCCCAACATCACTTATTGAAGAGACTGTCTTTTCTCCATTGTATATCCTTGCCTCCTTTGTCATAGACTAGTTGACCATAAGTACATGGGTTTATCTCTGGGCTTTCTATCTTGTTCCACTGATATATATTTCTGTTTTTGTGCCAGTACCATATTGTCTTGATTACTGTAGATTTGTAGTATAGTCTGAAGTCAGGGAGTCTGATTCCTCCAGCTCCGTGTTTTTCCCATAAGACTGCTTTGGCTATTCGGGGTCTTTTGTGTCTCCATACAAATTTTAAGATTTTTTGTTCTAGTTCTGTAAAAAAATGCCATTGGTAATTTGATAGGGATTCAACTGAACCTGTAGATTGCTTTTGGTAGTATAGTCATTTTCACAATATCGATTCTTCCAGTCCAAGAACGTGGTATATCTCTCCATCTGTTGGTATCATCTTTAATTTCTTTCATCAGTGTCTTATAGTTTTCTGCATACAGGTCTTTTGTCTCTCTAGGTAGGTTTATTCCTAGGTATTTTATTCTTTTTGTTGCAGTGGTAAATGGGAGTGTTTCCTTAATTTCTCTTTCAGATTTTTCATCATTAGTGCATAGGCATGCAAGAGATTTCTGTGCATTAATTTTGTATCCTGCAACTTTACCAAATTCATTGATTCTCTCTAGTAGTTTTCTGGTGGCATCTTTAGGATTCTCTATACATAGTATCATGTCATCTGCAAACAGTGGCAGTTTTACATCTTCTTTTCCAATTTGTATTCCTTTTATTTCTTTTTCTTCTCTTATTGCTGTGGCTAGGACTTCCAAAACTATGTTGAATAATAGTGGTGAGAGTGGACATCCTTGTCTTGTTCCTGATCTTAGAGGAAATGCTTTCAGTTTTTCTCCATTGAGAATGATGTTTGCTGTGGGTTTGTCGTATATGGCCTTTATTATGTTCAGGTAGGTTCCCTCTATGTCCACTTTCTTGAAAGTTTTTATCATAAATGGGTGTGAAATTTTGTCAGAAGCTTTTTCTGCATCTATTGAGATGGTCATATGGTTTTTGCTCTTCAATTTGTTAATACGGTGTATCACACTGATTCATTTGCATATATTGAAGAATCCTTGCATCTCTGGGATAAATCCCACCTGATCATGGTGTATGATCCTTTTAATGTGTTGTTGGATTCTGTTTGCTAGTATTTTGTTGAGGATTTTTGCATCTATATTCATCATTGATATTGGTCTGTAATTTTCTTTTTTTGTAGTATCTTTGTCTGGTTTTGGTATCAGGGTGTTGGCAGCCTCATAGAATGAGTTTGGGAGTGTTCCTTCCTCTGCAATTTTTTGGAAGAGTCTGAGAAGGATGGGTGTTAGTTCTTCTCTAATTGTATGATAGAATTCACTTGTGAAGCCATCTGATCCTGGACTTATGTTTGTTGGAAGATTTTTAATCACAGTTTCAATTTCATTACTTGTGATTGGTCCATTCATATTTTCTATTTCTTCCTGGTTCAGTCTTGGAAGGTTATACTTTTCTAAGAATTTCTCCATTTCTTCCAGGTTGTCCGTTTTATTGGCATAGAGTTGCATGTAGTAGTCTCTTAGGATGCTTTGTATTTCTGCGGTGTCTTTTGTAACTCCTCCTTTTTCATTTCTAAATTTATTGATTTGAGTCCTCTTCCTCTTTTTCTTGATGAGTCTGGCTAATGGTTTATCAATTTTGTTTATCTTCTCAAAGAACCAGCTTTTAGTTTTATTGATCTTTGCTATTGTTTTCTTTGCTTCTATTTCATTTATTTCTGCTCTGGTCTTTATGATTTCTTTCCTTCTGCTAACTTTAGGTTTTGTTTGCCCTTCTTTCTCTAGTTCCTTTAGGTGTGAGGTGAGATTGTTTATTTGAGATTTTTCTTGTTACTTGAGGTAGGCTTGTATAGCTATAAACTTCCCTCTTAGAACTCCTTTTGCTGCATCCCATAGGTTTTGGATCATCATGTTTCCATTGTCAGTTGTCTGTACGTAATTTTTGATTTCCTCTTTGATTTCTTCAATGATCTCTTGGTTATTTAGTAACGTATTGTTTAGCCTCCATGTGTTTGTATTTTTTACGTTTTTTTTTTACTGTAATTGATTTCTAATCTCATAGCATTGTGGTCAGAAAAGGTGCTTGATTTGATTTCAGTTTTCCTAAATTTACTGAGGCTTGATTTGTGACCCAAGATGTGATCTATCCTGGAGAATGTTCCAGGTGCATTTGAGAAGAAAGTGTAATCTGCTGTTTTTTCATGGAATGTCCTGTAAATATCAATTAGATCTGTCTGGTCTATTGTGTCATCTAAAGCTTGTGTTTCCTTATTAATTTTCTGTTTGGATGATCTGTCCATTGGTGTAAGTGAGGTGTTAAAGTCCCCCACTATTATTGTGTTACTGTCAATTTCGTCTTTTATAGCTGTTAGCAGTTGCCTTATGTATTGAGGTGCTCCTATGTTGGGTGCATATATATTTATAATTGTTATATCTTCTTCTGGATTGATCCCTTGATCATTATGTAGTGTCCTTCCTTGTCTCTTCTAACATTCTTTATTTTAAAGGCTATTTTATTTTATATGAGTATTACTACTCCAGCTTTCTTTTGATTTCCATTTGCATGGACTATCTTTTTCCATCCCCTCACTTTCAGTCTGTATGTGTCCCTAGGTCTGAAGTGGTTCTCTTGTAGACAGCATATAGATGGGTCTTGTTTTTGTATCCATTCAGCAAGCCTGTGTCTTTTCTTTGGAGCATTTAATCCATTCACGTTTAAGGTAATTATTGATTTGTATGTTCCTATTATCATTTTCTTAATTGTTCTTTTTTTTTCTTTTTTGTTTTTTAGTAAATTTATTTATTTTATTTATGTATTTTTGGCTGTGTTGGGTCTTTGTTGCTGCGCACGCGCTTTCTCTAGTTTCGGGCAGCAGGCACTACTCTTCATTGCTGTGCGTGAGCTTCTGGTTTGGGTAGCTTCTCTTGTTGTGGAGCATGGGCTCTAAGTGAGCAGGCTTCAGTAGTTGCAGCATGTGGGCTCAGTACTTGTGGTTCATGGGCTCTAGAGCACAGGCTCAGTAGTTGTGGAGCATGGGCTTAGTTGCTCCGCAGCATGTGGGATCTTCCCGGACCATAGGCTGCAGGATTGTAGTTCTTCTTGCTTCTGCTGTCTGCCCTCTGGTGGATGAGGCTCTCTAAGAGGCTTGTGGAAATTTCCTGATGGGAGGGACTGGTGGTGGGTAGAGCTGATTGTTTCTCTGGTGGGCAGAGCTCAGTAAAACTTTAACCTGCTTGTCTGCTGATGAGTGGGGCTGGGTCCCCTCCCTGTTGGTTGTTTGACCTGAGGCGACCCAACACTGGAGCCTACCCGGGCTCTTTGGTGGGGCTAATGGCCGACTCTGGGATGGCTCACGCCAAGGAGTACTTCCCAGAACTTCTGCTGCCAGTGTCCTTGTCCTCATGGTGAGACACAGCCACCCCCTGCCTCTGCAGGAGACCCTCCAACACTAGCAGGTAGGTCTGGTTCAGTCTCTATGGGGTCACTGCTCCTTCCTCTGGGTCCCGATGAGCATACTACTTTGTGTGTGCCCTCGAAGAGTGGAGTCTCTGTTTCCCCAAGTCCTGTCGAAGTCCTGCAATCAAATCCCACTAGCCTTCAAAGTCTGATTCTCTAGGAATTGCTCCTCCCATTGCCAGACCCCCAGGTTCAGAAGCCTGATGTGGGGCTCAGAACCTTCACTCCAGTGGGTATACTTCTGTGGTATAAGTGTTCTCCAGTTTGTGAGTCACCCACCCAGCAGTTATGAGATTTGATTTTATTTTGATCGCACCCCTCCTACCATCTCACTGTGGCTTCTCCTTTGTCTTTGGATGTGGAGTATCTTTTTTAGTGAGTTCCAATGTCTTTCCGTCGGATTGTCACTCTGATTTTTCTTTAATGCTGTGACCTCACGAAGAACCTCCAAGTGACTCATTCATCATCAAGTATTTTCTGAACATTTACATATATATACTGCTTATATATAATATACTATTTATTATACCAGATTATTATTCTAGGCACTGTTCTAGGTACTGGGGATAGATACACATGGTAGCCATCCTCTAATGTGGCCCCCAGTGATCCTTGCTTCCTGTTCTTCACGTCCTTGTATAGTCCCTCCCACATTGAGTAAGGGCTGGACTGTGTGACCTATAAAATACAGCAAAAATCATAGAGTATAACCTCTGAGACTAAGTCATTAGACACTGTAGTTTTTCCCTTTTCTGTTAGATTGCATGCTTTGGGGGAAGCCAGCTTCTATGTGGGAGCAGCTCTATTAAGAACAAATATAGGATTTCCCCGGTAGCCCAGTGGGTAAGACTCTGCCCTCCCATTGCCGGGGGCCCAGATTCGATCCCTGGTGGGGGAACCAGATCCCGCATGCATGCCACAAGTAAGACCCAGATCAGCCAAAATAAATAAATATTTTTTAGAAACTGGAAAATGAGGCTTCCCTGGTGGCGCAGTGGTTGAGAGTCCGCCTGCTGACGCAGGGGACACAGGTTCGTGCCCTGGTTCGGGAAGATCCCATATGCCGTGGAGCTGCTGGGCCCATGAGCCATGGCCGCTGAGCCTGCGCGTCCGGAGACTGTGCTCCGCAGTGGGAGAGGCCACAACAGTGAGAAGCCTGTGTACCGCAAAAACAAAACAAAACAAAACAAAAACGGGAAAATGTTTATGACATTGGATTTCTTAAATATGACACCAAAAACACAGGCAACAAAAGAAAAAATACATAAATTGGATATCATCAAAATTAAAAATGTGTCTGGACTTCCCTACTGGCACAGTGGTTAGGAGTCTGCCTGCCAATGCAGGGGACACGGGTTCAAGCCCTGGTCCGGGAGGATTCCACATGCCGCAGAGTAGCTGGGCCCATGTGCCACAACTGCTGAGCCTGCACTCTGGAGACCGTGAGCCACAGTTACTGAGGCCCATGCACCTAGAGCCCATGCTCTTCAACAAAAGAAGCCACCACAATGAGAAGCACGTGCACCACAAGGAAGAGTAGCCCCTGCTCGCTGCAACTAGAGAAAAGCCCATGCACAGCAAAGAAGACCCAATGCAGCCAAAAATAAATAAATAAATAAATGTATTTTTAAAAATGTGTCTGCATCAAAGGACACTATCAAAAGAGTTAAAAAATAACTCATGGAATGAGAGAAAATATTTTCAAACCATGTATTTGGTAAGGAATAATATCTAAGCTATATAAAGAACTGCTACAATTTAACAACAAAAAACAAATAAGCCAATAAAAAAATGGGAAAAGAACTTGATCAGACATTTCACCAGAAAAGATATACAATAGCACACAAAAGGATGTATAATATCATTAGTCATTAGGAAAACGCAAATGAAAACCACAATGAAATACCACTTCACACTCACTATGATGGCTATCAAGAAAAAAACAGAAAATTACAAATGTTGCTGAGCACGTTGGAGAAATTGGAACACTTATACATTGCTGATGGAAATGTAAACTGATGCAGCCAGTGTGGAAAACAGCTGAATTCAAACATATACACTAATGTTCATAGCAGCACTATCTACAATAGCCAAAAAGGGAAACAACCCAAGTGTCTATCAACAAATGAATGGATAAACAAAATATGGTATATCCATACAATGGAATATTTTTCAGCTGTAAAAGGGAATGAAGTTCTGATACATACTACAAGATGGATAAAGCTTGAAAATATTATGCTAAGTGAAATAAGCCAGATACAAAAAGAACAAATATTGTTTGATTCCACTTGTATGAGGTATCTAGCTACTCACAGAGACAGAAAGTAGAATAGAGGTTACTAGTGTCCAGGGGAGGGGGACATGGGGAGTTAGTACTAAATGGGTACAGAGTTTCTTTATGTTTTTTTAAATAATGTACACATACTTCCTTTCTTTCTTTTTTTGATTTAATTTTATTTATTTATTTATTTATTTATTTAGCTGCATTGGGTCTTTTGCTGTGCGCAGGCTTCCTCTTGTTGCAGTGAGCGGGGGCTGCTCTTTGTTGCAGTGTTTGGGCTTCTCATTGCAGTGGCTTCTCTTGTTGCAGAGCATGGGCTCTAGGCATGCGGGCTTCAGTAGTTGTGGCATGCAGGCCCTAGAGCCCACAGGCTTCAGTAGTTGTGGCGTGTGGGCTCAGTAATTGCGGCACGCAGGCTCTAGAGTGCACGGGCTTCAGTAGTTGTGGCACACAGGCTTAGCTGCTCCGTGGGATGTTGGGATTTTCCCCGACCAGGGATCAAACCTGTGTCCCCTGCATTGGCAGGTGGATTCTTAACCACTGCGCCACCAGGGAAGTCCCAAGTACAGAATTTCTGATTGGGGTGATGAAAATGTTTTGAACTACATAGTGGTTATGGTTATACAATATTGTGAATATACTTAATGCCACTGAATTACAGATCTAACAATTAAAATAGTAAACTTCATGGTATGTATAGTTTTCCACAATAGAAAAAGAAAAGAAAGCCTTCTAAGAATGAGAATCTTTTTTTTTTAATTTATTTATTTTATTTATTTATTTTTGACTGCCTTGGGTCTTTGTTGCTCCCCGCGGGCTTTCTCTAGTTGCGGCGAGTGGGCTTCTCATTGCCGTGGCTTCTCTTGTTACGGAGCACGGGCTCTAGGCACACAGGCTTCAGTAGTTGTGGCGCGTGGGCTCAGTAGTTGTGGCTTGCAGGCTCAGTAGTTGTGGAGCACGGGCTTAGTTGCTCCACGGCATGTGGGATCTTCCCGGACGGGGGCTCGAACCTGTGTCCCCTGCATTGGCGGGTGGATTCTTAACCATTGAGCCACCAGGGAAGCCCGAGAAAGAGAATCTTGATTTGACTTAGTTGAAATAATAAATTGAACACATAGGGCTTCCCTGGTGGCGCAGTGGTTGAGAGTCCGATGCAGGGGACACAGGTTCGTGCCCTGGTCCGGGAGGATCCCACATGCCGCGGAGCGGCTGGGCCCGGGAGCCATGGCCGCTGAGCCTGTGCGTCCGGAGCCTGTGCTCCGCAATGGGAGAGGCCACAACAGTGAGAGGCCCGCGTACCGCAAAATAAATAAAATAAATAAATAAATAAAATAAAATAAAATAAAATAAAATTGAACACATAAATAACCACTCCCCAAAATATATAGTATATGAGATGGTGTAAGTATATGGAGAAAACAAACAGAAGCGAAGAAGGAGTGTGGGGAAGGGTTATTACAATTTTAAATAGAATAGTCAGGGAAGACCTCACAAATAAGGTGGTAAGAGAGCAAGAGGTCTGGCAAAGAGCATTTCAGGCAGAGAGAAAAGCAAGTACAAAGGCTCTGAGGCAGGAATGTGCCTGATATATCCAAGGAACAGCAAGGAGGCTTTGGTGTAGTTAGAATGGGGAGAGCAATATAGAAGATGCTAGGATATGAAATCAGAGAGAAAATGGAACCAGAATACATAGGGGACCCTGCCATCTTTAGGACTTTGGCTTTTATTCTAAGTGGGATGGATAAGCAGAGTGACATGATCTGATCCATGTTTTACGTTTAAAAGCATCAGCTGGCTGCTGTGCAGTGAACTGACTCTAGGGAAGGGTAGAAACGGGGAGACGAGTCAGAAGCTATTGAGAAAAGTGACTGCTTGGACCAGAGTAGGAAGTGCAAGAGGGTGAGGAGTGATCAACGTGGATGTATTTTCAGTCAACATGATTTGTCTTCAGATTGGCTATGGGATAAAAGAGAGAGAAATCAAAGATGACTCCAAGATTTGGGGGCTGGACAACAGAAGGATGGAGTTGCCATTCACAAGACAGGGAAGACTGAAGGAGGAGCAGCATGAGTGGTGGTGGGGAACAAGTTAGAGTTGGGTTTTTGTCATGTGCAGTCAAGAGTCCTGACTAATACTGAAGTAGTCTGAAAAGTTTCCACAAAGTAAGTGATATTTGAGGCAGATCTTAGTGAACAAAAGTTCTGTTCTGTTAGGTAACTGAAGAGGTTGTAGATGTATTTAGTCAATGCTTATTGAACTCACTTTCATTGGAATCTCATCTATTGGGATGTATTCTTGTATATGCTGTATCATCAGGCTTTTGCTGAGTTATGCAGTAACAAAAACCTCCAAGTCTTGAGTAACAAAAGTCCCCCAAATTTTGGCAGCTTACACCAGCAGAGATTTATTTTCCACTTACGTTTCCTTCCATGGCAGGCTCTGTTCCACACCAGCTTCATTTTATCTTTTAGATGGTGACATGTAATGCGTGGAGAACTGTTGTATGGCATCACTATGTTCACTCATTCATTCAATCAGCAAATGTTTATTCAACACCTGTTTCATGCCAGGCAAGGTTAAGTACTAGGAATACAATAATGAACAAAATAGACAAAACCCTTGATATTTTGGAACACATATTGAAAATGAGTAATTAAACACATATGAAATAACTATAATAATAAATATTGTATTCACAAATAAAAGCTGTAAAAGCTGTAAGTACCTTATTTAAATTAGACCAATATAAAAATAATTAGAACTGGGAATTCCCCAGTGATCCAGTGGTTAGGACTCCACGCTTTCACTGCCCAGGGCCAGGGCTCAATCTCTGGTCAGGGAACTAAGATCCCACAAGCTGTGCGGCCAAAAAAAATTTTTTTTTAATTTTAAAGATAATAATAAAAATTAGAACTAAAATCTATTCAATTTGTAAACTTTACTTATTTATTGTTGCCCAGAAAGCTGAAAGTGGTTTCCCTGCCCCAATACTACTCATTCTGTAAAAACTGGGGAGGATGAAAAAGAACATTTTATCTTTGTTTGTAATTAAGTATAAGTTATGGGCAACACACAACTTACTAGCCTTGGATCCTAACTTGTGCTCATTTCAGCATTTAAGATTTTTTTCTTTTATTGAAATATAGTTGATTTGCAATATTGTATTAGTTTCAGGTATACAGCAAAGTGATTCAATTATATATACATTTTTTTTTTCAGATTGTTTTACATTATAGGTTATTATAAGATGTTGGCTGTAGTTCCCTGTGCTACACAATAAATCCTTATTTACTGTGGCTTATCTATTTTATGTGTAGTAGTTTGTATTTGTTAATCCCATATTCCTAATTTATCCCTCTCCCCCTGCCTTTCCCCTTTGGTAAACATAAGTTTGTTTTCTATGTCTGTGAGTCTGTTTCTGTTTCATATATAGATTCATATGTATTATTTTTTTAGATTCCATATATGTGATGTCATATAACATTTATCTTTCTCTGTCTGACTTACTTCACTTAGTACGGTATTCTCTAGGTCCATCCATGTTGCTGCAAATGGCAATATTTCTTTTTTTTATAGCTGAGTTCAACTTTTAAGACTTTAATCTCTTGATGTAGACCTGAAACAATGGCACAGAATTCTATTTTCTCCATCATATCAGCTTTTAAAGTGCTTAACTCCTGTTTAGTTATGATCCATAAAGTTTTTCTAATAATTAAGTATACTTAAGTATAAAAAAGGCAAAACTGTAGCTTTGTGAGTCTCAAATAACATCTAATTCAAGTCACAATTAACATCCAACAATAAGAAAAACACAACGTAATTCACTTCTGTTGTATATTTTGCCTGAATGACAATCAGGTCTGATTTATTACCATCTATATGTAGCCAAGAAATTATCAATCATTTGTAAAACTATCACCTATGACTCCATGAGCTCTATCCACTTATTTTTTTAATATAACTATTCACTCTAGATTTTTATCTTAGATATTCCCAAATCTATACCACAAGGAAAACTCCTAATCTATCCAAAGCTGAAAACATTGTAGTGAAACAGAATAGTGTCAAAGAAAATATCTCAGTAGCAGCCAGAGAGAAATGAATAGCAATTAGATAAACAGCAAGTTTAAAAGCAAATAATTTAGAAGACAGAGAAATGAGGTCATTAAAAATGTTAAGAGGGACCTCCCTGGTGGCGCAAGTGGTTGAGAGTCCGCCTGCCGATGCAGGGGATACGGGTTCGTGCCCCGGTCTGGGAGGATCCCATATGCCGCGGAGCGGCTGGGCCCGTGAGCCATGGCCGCTGAGCCTGCGCGTCCGGAGCCTGTGCTCCGCAACGGGGGAGGCCACAACAGTGAGAGGCCCGCATACCGCAAAAATTAAGAGAAAATAATTGTTAATGAAGAATTTTGCACCCATTCAAGAAGAATGGTGAAATGAAGATCTTTTTGGATAAATAGGAACTGAGAATGTTTACCATAAGAGACTTGCACTAACAGAATTTTGAAAAGGAATTCTTTGGGACAATGCTTCTCAAACTTTAATATGTATACAAATCACCCAGGGATTGTATTGAATGCAGATACTGATTCAATAGATCTTGAGGAGGAGCCTAAGAGTCTGCATTTCTCATAATTGCCCAGGTGATGCCAATGTTGCTGGTCTCACACCAGGAGCAGGAAAAGAAAGAAAGAAAATAATCCTAGCTAAAAGGTGGGAGATGGGGCTTCCATGGTGGCGCAGTGGTTGAGAGTCCGCCTGCCGATGCAGGGGACACGGGTTCGTGCCCCGATCCCGGAAGATCCCACATGCCGCGGAGCGGCTGGGCCCGCGAGCCATGGCCGCGGAGCCTGTGTGTCCGGAGCCTGTGCTCCGCAACGGGAGAGGCCACAGCAGTGAGAGGCCCGCGTACAGCAAAAAAAAAAAAAAAGGTGGGAGATGAACTACTGAGCAAAGATATAGGTAAGCAGGTAGTCAAATCTAAACAAATATCTGTATTACAATAAATATTGCTAATTTGAAAGATTAAAGAAAAGGATAAAACCAAAAAATGGAAAAAATAGCATTTAGGTTGGTAAGGTGATGACCAAAGTTAAAGAGTTCAAAGGTCCTTATATTGTTTCAGAGGGAAGAATTAACTTGGGATATTGTTACGAATGCTTCAAGGGTGACCACTAAAAGAACAAAAATAGAATATGCAATTTCCAAGTTAGTAGAGGGGAGAAAATGGAATATGATAGCATACTATATAACAATAATTTTTAAACCTTAATATGAAAAAACAAAAGGCCATGAAGAAAGAAACAGGAAAAAAGAAAAAGAAAAAGTAGAAAGTGGAAACAAGTAGAAACGTTAGTAATTTAATAAATGTAAATGCATTGAACTAGCCTGTTAAAGTAGATTGGATTAAAGAATAAATAAAACCCAAGAGACATACCTAAAACATAAGAATATAGAAAGGTTTAAAGAGATAGAAAGAAGACAAATCATCAGTGTCTGTAACCTGGTGATGATATACCATAGTTTTGCAAAATGTTAGGAGAAACTGGGCAAACTATACCAGAAATTTCCCTGTATTATTTCTCACAACTGTGTATAAATGTACAATTATCTTAATAGAATTTCAACTAGAAAAAGAAGTCAGGCAAATATCAACTAAAAGACAGCTGTGGTAAAATCTCAAACTTTAGTGTGCATCAGAAGCACCTGGAGAGTTTGTTAAAACAGATTGCTGTGTTCCATCCCCAGTTTCTAATTCGGTAGGTTAAGGGTGAGACCAATTTATAGCAGGTTCCCAGGTAGTGTTGATGCTACTTGTTGGAAGACCATGCTTTGTGGAACCTTGGTATGATGTAATGAACCTCTAAGTACTAATGTATTTGGGCAATTTTTTTTTTTTTTTTTTTTTGCCTGCACTGCACGGCTTGCAGGGGCCACCGCAGTGAAAGCGCTGGGTCCTAACCACTGGATCACCAGGGAATTCCCCAATTTGGGAATCTTGTTTAAGACATCTCTGCAATTTTCTTCTGAGGGAGTAAGAGGAACTGGAGTATTTTAAAACAAAAACTTTTTTAACTTTGTATTCTGTACAATTTTTAAAAAATATATTTATTTATTTTAGGCTACATCGGGTCTTAGTTGCAGCGTGTGGGCTCTCTAGTTGTGGCCTGCATGCTCAGTAGTTGTGGCACAGGCTTAGTTGCCCCGTGGCATGTGGGATCTTAGTTCCCCAACCAGGGATGGAACTCGCGTCCCCTGCGTTGGGAGGTGGATTCTTAACCACTGGACCACCAGAGAAGCCCCTAAAGCAAATTCTTGCAGCAAATCATTTCATTTGTAAACACTGTTTTAAACATTCTTAAAAAATCTTAACCTTGGCAGTCCAGTGGTTCAGACTCTGCACTTGCACTGCAGGGGGCGCAGGTTCCATCCCTGGTTGGGGAACTAAGATCCCACATGCCTCAAGGCGCCACCAAAAAAAATAAATTAAATTTTTTAAAAAAGTAATTAACCTTGATTTATTATGGAAAAATAGAAACCTGTCTCCAATAATTTGAGAATACTCATCTGTCTCAAGCACACACTGAACATTTCTAAAAATTGACATGGGACATTTCTAAACATTGACCACTTTTCAGACAATAAAGCAAGTCTCAACAAATTTCAAGCAATTGGTATCATATGGAATATTTTCTCTGACCAAAATGCAACTAAATTAGAAGTCACCGGCAAAAACTTTATCTATTTACCTTTCTATCTTAAAGATAAGAAGATAGATAAATCAATTTTTTTTTTTTTTTTTTTTTTTGCGGTACACGGGCTTCTCACTGTTGTGGCCTCTCCCATCACGGAGCACAGGCTCCAGACGCGCAGGCTCAGCGGCCATGGCTCACGGGCCCAGCCACTCTGCGGCATGTGGGATCTTCCCGGACCGGGGCACAAACCTGCGTACCCCTGCATCGGCAGGCAGACTCTCAACCACTGCACCACCAGGGAAGCCCCATTTATTGACTTTTTAATTTCTATTTTAAATTTTATTTAATATAATTTTTTAATAGTAGAGGAAAGAAAAGAGCAAGAATTCAGTCCTGGTTGAAGTCCCTTTTAAAGAGGTGGTTATAGAAGCTGGAAAAGAGCCACAGAAGGTAGGACCAGAGGTGAAGACCAGAAAGAAATTGAATATTTCTTTTTTCTGAGATGCTCTAAACATAACTTGTAACATGAGCCCCCAAAAAGTACAGTTATTATGTAGCACAGTTCCATACACACCAATATATTTGTTGTTATAATTATTTTATGGTTTCTCAAAAATTGGTTTAATTAGCATAGACAATTGTTTTTTTGTTTTGACCACACTGCTTCCCCAACCAGGGATTGAACCGTGCCCCCTGCAGTGGAAGCACACGGTCTTAACCACTGGACCACCAGGAAAGTCCCTAGAATATTGTATTTTTAATAGATGTCTGTAACAATCTCTCCCATTCTACACGTGCTTCTAGAACCATGCCACTTACTGGGTATGAGGTGAAGTCCATGCCTCTTCTCCTCTTGGGTGGGCCTTTGTGACTGCCTTGTCTAATGAAGTACTATAGAAATCACACTATGCCATGCACTTCTGCCTTGTTCTCTTGGAACTCTAAGAACCAAGTCACCATTCTGTGAGGAAGTCATAGAGAGGCCCACATGGAGAGGAACCAAGCTCCTAGCCAACAGCAAGCCCAAATTACCAGCCATGTGAATGGGCCATCTTGAATGTGGATCCTTCTGGCCCCAGTTGAGCTGCTTTAGCTTATGCCAAATGGACCAGAGCTAAGCCGTCCAAATTGAGACCTGCCCAAATTACAGATTCACAGCAAAATAAATGAATGTTATTATTTTAAGTCTCTATGTTTTGAGGTAGATTGTTATATACCAATTGATAAATGGGATAATCAGAATAAATGATCAGAGATTATCATGTGCCTATCATGATATTATTCTCATATTATTTATCATTCAATTTATTGCATACCAAGCTCTGTTCTTCATGCTGGTGATACAGCAGTGATTGCAACAGATAATGTCCCTCCTTTCCTTAAGGGAGTGCTTGCTGTAGGGAGGGCAGATAGACTATTAAAAAACTAACAAATAAATTGATAATTGCTAGCTGGTAATAAATGCTTTGTAGAAAAAGCAGTCTATGGGGAATAGAGAGTGATGGAGTGTTCTATATTAGATGGAGTGGTTAAGAAGGGCCTTTCTGAAAGGAAGACAATTGAATAGAGACTTGAAAGAAGTAAAGAAGTAAGGCAGCACATTCCATGAATATCTGGGGGATGAGCTATCAAGACAGAGGGAATAGTGCAAAAGCTCCAAGATAGGCATGGCTTCGAGGCCAGTAAGTTGGAGTAGAGTGAGGAAGGGATGGAATGAGAGGAAATGAAGTCAGAGAAACATAGGGGCAGGGACAGACCCTGTAGGGCTTCATAGGCTGTGGTGGGAACTTTGGCCCTTGAAGGGTTTTGAGGACAGAAGTGACATTATCTGACATATTTTTAAAAGATCAGTCTGACTGTGTGGGGAATAGATTGTAGGAGTGCAAGGTTTGAAACAGAGAGGACTGCTAAGAGGTTAATGCAATGATCCAGGTAACAGATGATGGTAGCTTAGACCAGGGCATGAGAAGTGGTTAGATATTTTATTTACATATATATATATATAAAAGTATAGCCACCACAGGAGTTCCCTGGTGGCCTAGTGGTTAGGATTCTGGGCTTTCATTGTCGTGGCCCAGGTTCAATCCCTGGCTGAGGAGCTGAGATCCTGCAAGCCATGTGGTGTGACCAAAAAAAAAAAAAAAAAAAAAAAAAATACAGCCACCACCAGGATATGGATGTGGAACTTGATTAGAAGAGAGGCATCAAGTATAACTCTAAGGCTTTTGGTGTTATTTGCTCTATATCAAGTACATTACATGTACTTGTCCTGCCCTCCATTGGAGCTCCTAGAGTCACTCTGAGTATTCACTCATCTAATGGCTATGATGCCAGTGCCAAGTGCCATTCAAGACACTGTGCCTTTAATCACAGACTCTTCAAGTTGCTGACCCCTCACAGAAATACAGGAATGACTCAGAACATTATGACCATGGCTTTGAAGTTGTCTGTAACAGATCTAATTACACCTTTTTTGTTAGCAATATTTCCTTGAAGAAGTTGACTAAGGAAATAGGGAGAATCCAGAAGCTGGTTTTACTGTCATGTCCTAAGGGGAGAATCAGCCACAATAATTTATATTGTTTCTCCCAAAGAACTTGGTGGGATTTCTTGTGTGTACCTTGGGTCCTCCTTATATTCCCGAAGTAACTGAAGAGGGAGACAAATATTATTAGTGTCATTTAACAAATGGAATCTCAAAAGGATTTATGGAGTTTGTCATTAGTCATATATTTTAAGCCTTGAAGAACTGGCTAAATAAGACTATAGTTAATTTTGATGATTCCAGGAAAGAAGACACATACTTTTAATTCCCAGGTAGGTTCCTTACCACCTAACAAACTCCTAGCCAGATGCTTCTTTCCCCTAATTTCATACCCCCATGGATTTTGTGGCAGTAATAGATTTTATTAGGTGAGCAGGTAGGTGATAACTGCCCTGAAAGCAGCGCTGACATCTAAAGTTTAGCAATCCCTAGACATTCAAACTTTTTCTTAATAACTTACTATAAATCTAGTCTCCAGGAAAACATGTAAATATTACTGAATCATTTACATTTTTTGACTTTCATATATTAACTAACCATTTAATAAAGTGGTTCTGGACTTCTCAGATTTGTTCTGAGACTGTCTTCTTTAGCTTAAAGGGCTTCTCTCCTACTTCTAATAATATGGGCTTCATCTAGTGAACAAGCTACGTTCCTTAGTTCAAACTGATCAGAATTTTGTTAAGTCTTCATTTTCTGGAAGTTTGTAAAGCTTCAGGTTCATTTTGATAACTTAGAAGATGACAACAGTTTACTAGCTGCAGTTTCACCTTTATTTATTTATTTATTTATTTATTTATTTATTTATTCTTTTTGCGGTATGCGGGCCTCTCACTGTTGTGGCCTCTCCCGTTGCGGAGCACAGGCTCCGGATGCGCAGGCCCAGCGGCCATGGCTCACGGGCCCAGCCGCTCCGCGGCATATGGGATCCTCCCAGACCGGGGCATGAACCCGTATCCCCTGCATCGGCAGGCGGACTCTCAACCACTGCGCCACCAGGGAGGCCCCCACCTTTATTTTTAAACAAAGTTAATGGTCGTTAGTCTAAGCCAAAGGATGTTTACCCCTTAGTCAAACAAAAATACATCAGGGAATATATTCCAAAGTCAAATATACACAATTATGAATTTTTTAGAGTACAAGGTCCTTATTTTAGTACAGTTTTAAGTCAGGCTTAGATTCAAAAAATCCCTGTGTTCCACTGTGATTGGCTGTGGCATCCGTTTCTTCATCTGTAAAATGGGGATAATGAACTACTGCTAAAGCAGTTTTGAGATTAAATGAGAAAATGTAGTAAACGCTTAGCATAGACTCTGGCACTTAGTAAAGTCTCAGTAGATGTTTGCTATTTCTGACATATATGTAGAAATCCTCCAACTCCCTTTCTATTCCCCATTCACTACCCTCCCAATCAAGTGTGAGTCATTGAGGCCAGTCCGGAAGAACAGGCCAATAGGGAGGAGCTCAAACATTTCAAGTCAGGTGATCTTTGGTGGTTGTGATGTTTCCAGAAAGTACCTCCCCTTAATCCAGACAAGAGGCGCCCTTGCCAGGCCCCTTGCCCTGGTCTTGTACTTAATAAAACCCTGCATATCACAGACACACAGAAAAGTAAATTTATCAAGGAATGCATGGCTATGGCTGCCTCTGTCATTTAGGACTTGGCACTTAGCTCTCACCAGAAACTCTAAGCATCTGCCCTGGTAATGAACACCTTCCAGGCCCCAGGGAATTGCTGTTCCACATTTCTTGTGCTGTGTCCTCCACACAAAAGGCAATTGTGTCTGAATGTCATGAAGGTTTTAGGTTTGTGCTGCTGTTAACATTTGAAACAGATACTGCTTTGGAGTACAGGAGGATTTGAGTAATGGAAATTTTTTTTAGGAAAGACAAAAAAACAAATTAACTTGTTGAATCCTTTCTTTGTGATAACGTGAACACAAAAGATTCTGGAATAATGAAGTTTCGTGACTGAGTAAAGCCAAGCCTCCAATTTCTTGCTTATCTTTATGTTACAGTTCCTGGTTCCAGAGGTTTTTTTTTCTTTTTTTTTTTTTTTTTTTTTTTTTATAAATTTATTTATTTATTTTTGGCTGCATTGGGTCTTCGTTGCTGCATGTGGGCTCTCTCTAGTTGGCAACGAGCGGGGGCTACCCTTCGTTGCGGTGCGCGGGCTTCTCATTGCGGTGGCTTCTCTTGTTGAAGAGCATGGGCTCTAGGCGCGCAGGCTTCAGTAGTTGCAGCGCACAGGCTCAGTAGTTGTGGCTCGCAAGCTCTAGAGCACAGGCTCAGTAGTTGTGGCACACGGGCTTAATTGCTCCGCAGCATGTGGGACCTTCCCAGACCAGGGCTCGAACCTGTGTCCCCTGCATTGGCAGGCAGGTTCTCAACCACTGCGCCACCAGGGAAGCCCCAGAGGTTTTTCATTGTGTTAAAAGTTAGATTTGATTTAGACCAGACATGAGAGACTGTAGAAGAGTAAAGTGAAACAACAGAAGGTGCTCAAATAATGAGCAAATCAGTCTTTGGCAGAAAAAAGTGAATTTTAAATTTGTGCTATCTAATTTTTAAATATGTAGTATTACTTGCTTTTAATCATAGTACAAGTATTCAAACCCCAAACAGATCTAATTTTTAAAAATATGAAAATTGTAGACAAATTTTTTTCTAAATTGAATGAAACTGCATGAGGAATATTCAACAAATGTGACATTCTAATGAAATATAAGGAAATTAGAAGAAAGAAACAGAAGAGTTTGCATGAATGTGAAGAAGAAAACATGTACAAATAAACCTAAAACTAATTTCGATAGAGATTATTTTCTGACCCTGATAGGTCAGTGTATATAGTCTGATTGAAAAGACATTTGAAGAAATTGAGCAACATACTACTATTTTTGTTTTCCTGTATTACACCCCATCGTTGAAATATTGTAAGAAGAATAACAAAACTTGGGTGGATGTGGATATTATTGTAAGAGACAGAGAAAATTGCAATAAAACTGGCAGTGGTTTATATAATATCAAAATATCTGGTAATAGTTTCTATTGTATTCTATTGAAAACAATAATTTATCATATATGACACCATTATATTGTTTGAATGTGATATATGAAAAATCCTGGTTCATTTCCAAATCTAAGTATTGCCTTATGAACATTATTTAAAATTCCAGTTTCTCTTGCTTCAGCATAGCAAAGTTTCTCTGAATTGAAATTAATAAAAATTATTCAAGAACCACAATGACCCAAGAAAAGTTGTCCAATTTGGCCTTCTTATTTGTAGAACACAAATAACAAGCTCTCTTGGTGATGACAACACAGAGATTTTGCTGAAATGAGGAGATAAAAAGGAAGTTTTATGGAATAAATATAATGTATGAATTTTTATGTCTTTATCTTATTAGTCATTCAAACATAAATAGCCTATCAACAGAACACCCAGACCTGCTCAATCATAACTATGTTTGATTGTCCTTGATATTTTGCTGACTTTCAGTCCTATAAAAATCATAGCTTTATACATTTTCCTGTTAAGAAACAAAGTTTATTCTTTCATTGAAGGCTAATTATTTTTTTCCTAGATAAAAATACAGGTTTAAGGGAGTTCCCTGGCAGTCCAGTGGTTAGGATTCTGCACTTCTACTGCAGGGACCACTGTGGGAACTGAGATCCCACATGCCAACCAGTGTGGCAAAAAGAATACAGGTTTAAAATGTTTCTAATGTGTTGATATCAAAAGAGGGGATCCAACCATAAAGGAGTTTACCTATTTGCTATCCTTCAGTGTATAACCATAAGGTCATGTAAAGCAAAAACCAATTTCAGGGACTTCCCTGGTGGTGCAGTGGTTAAGATTCCACACTCCTAATGCAGAGGGCCCGGGTTCCATCCCTGGTCAGGGAACTAGATCCCACATGCGTACTGCAACTAAGAGTTTGCATGCCACAACTAAGGAGCCCGCGTGCCGCAACTAAGACCCAGCACAACCAAATAAATAAATAAATAAATAAAATATTTAAAAAATCTGTCATCATAATGATTTAATAAAAAAACATTTGCAGGGCCTCCCTGGTGGCGCACTGGTTGAGAGTCCGCCTGCCGATGCAGGGGATACGGGTTCGTGCCCCGGTCTGGGAGGATCCCATGTGCCGCGGAGCGGCTGGGCCCGTGAGCCATGGCCGCTGGGCCTGCGCGTCCGGAGCCTGTGCTCCGCAACGGGAGAGGCCGCAACAGTGAGAGGCCCGCATACCGCAAAAAGAAAAAAAAAAAAAAACATTTGCAAAGAAAAAAACATTTTGAGAAAACTTAAGATGTTTTTTATCATAATTATGGTGGTTTCAATAAAGCACTAGCTGATTAGGGCAGTAGATAGGTACCTCAAATTCATAATATATGGGTAACATATATGGGAAAACTTTCTATATTTTGTTGTTAAATCATCACTATCAGAACTAAAAACTGCTGATTTATTTGATAAAACTGAGTTTGCTTTCATTTCAAATAATAAAAGAAATATTTCCTATTCTAACAGGAATCAATGTTTTATTTTTAATAATTTCCCTATTTTTTTTTTTCCTTTGGCCACACCGTGCTGCTTTCGGGATCTTAGTTCCCCGACCAGGTATTTCACGGTCAGTGAAAGCACGGAGTCATAACCACTGGACCACCAGGGAATTCCCAATGTTTTATTTTTTATCTTGAAATAATTTCAAGATCACAGATTGGTTGTAAGAACAGTACAAAGAATTTTCGTCTACCCTTCTTCCAGATTCCCTGTCGTTAACATTTTAACACGTTTGCCTTATCATTTTCTTTCTCTTTACGTATATGTATATGTGTACATACACACAAATGTAATTATTTTCTGAGTCATTTGTTGAGAGTAAGTTGCTGAAATAATATCTATTACTCCAAAATAGTTCAGAGTATATTTCCTAAAAAATAAGAACACTCTCATATATAACCATAGTGTGTTTATCAAAATAAAATTAACATTGATCTATTACTACCATCTAATTCACAGATTCCATTCAAATTTCACTGATTGTTCTGAGAATGTCCTTTGTACAAAAGAAATAATAAACCTTCCTTTTTCTTTTTTTCCTTTCTTGTCCAGGATGAAGTCTAGGATCACACATTGCATGAAGTTTGTAATGTCACTTTGGTCCCTTTTAATCTGGAATAGTTCTTTAGTCTTTCCTTATCCATCACGATTTTGTCACTTTTGAAGAATGCAGACAGTTACTTTGTAGAATATCCCTCAATCTGGGTTTGTTTGCAGTTTCATCATGTATCAGACAATTAAATTAGACTGTGTTCTCAGTGCATGATATCAGGAGGCACACAAAACTGACTTGTCCCATTACTGTGATTTTTAAGTCTTACTACTTGAACAAGACTATGTTGGTCGAGGGTGCTGGACAAGTTCCCCCTGGTTCCTGGTGTCACCAACTGCAATGGGTGAGCCAGCCACGCTAGCCACAACCCCCCAGCTGCAACCAAAGGGAATAGGTTCACATATTTTAATTTTGTTCTTATAAAGGTTTATAAGGTAAGAAGAAGCAAGATAAGAAGAATAAAACATTTAATTGTGTGTTAGCTTGCTTCATAACTTCCAAATATTCAGGTTAATGGTATGTGGGCCTTCATATGTACCCTTGCCCTACAACGTGCAAAAGTTAGGGCTGGACCTATTTCCAGGTAGACTTTCCCTCTTGATGATTCCATCTGCAATGTAAGCAGGGCCTGACCAAGACATGTGGCATGTTTCATAGGCTAATAACTTGATGGACTACCAAAATGAAGGTCTTATGTACTTTCTATAAACACAAATTGTATGCCTCTTTCTTTACATTACCAAAATCCACTCGACAAAGATGGACCCACACTTGCCTGTGAGGAATGTTTTAGCATTTCTCCTTGAGGGTTTTGTAGACCTTGGCCAGAGTGGACTCAATGTAAATTTTTCTGGTTATAAAAGGAGTTACAAATTGAAACCAGAGGAAACTGGCCTCACGATTCTGATTTTTTTCAAGTGGCAGTTTTTTGGAATCACTTAACCTGGTCATTCTGTTCAGCAGACCCTTCTCCCAGCTCTGATACTGAGCAGTTTACATGCTGATTCTTTCCTGCTAGATTAAACTTATACACACTCATGTCCCAAGAGCAGGCTTAAAACATTGGAGGATGGGGGTACAGAGTTAAAATTCATTCTAAGGATGGGTAAATTTTAAGTTGCTGTGCCAGTATGTAATTTTTCTTTTTTTCCTAGTGGAGTCAGTAAATTCCACTATTGGGAAAATAGAATTTGTTTTCTATGTTCCTGAGACCTTTTGGCTTGGCTTGATTGAGGCCAAATATAAAATGTAGACTCCCAGTCCCCAAGCCAGCCAGTCTGATTTACTAGAGGTGGTGAATATTCAGATATTTGCATTTTAACTAGTACCCAAACAATTCCCATGCAATAGCCCAAAGACCACCTTTGAAATACTGTTGGGTGAGGGAATACTGTTTCTTGAGGTGCTTTTTTGTTTGGTGGGTTGGTTGATTGGTTCTTCTCAGTCTCTGTGTGGAGAATAGGGAATTCTTAAGTTGCAATTAGCTTTAAAAGAATGAAAAAAAAGCACTTAGAAAAAAGTTATGTTGACTAGATGAGAGTGATGGAGGGAGGGAAAAGGAATAAGGCAGTCAGGGATCAGGGAAGACGATGGAGGGAGACAGTAGTAGGTTTTTTTTTTTTTTTTTTACCATTTAACAAATACCGAATACTTACTGAATGTGAGTACTGTGCTAAATGCTGGAGATTCAAAGGTGAACTTGACAGCAGGGCCCACCCTCAGGGAGTTTACAATCTAGGGTAGGCTGAGACAGGTACAAAGGTACTGTGGGAAGGCCCCTAACCCAGGCTTGGCTTCCTGAGGGGGAATCTGCATGCTCTGGACCCGGAGGAGTAGTCGAGGAGGGGGCAAAGGGGCTCTAGAGCTAATTCATTCTATTTAATTTTTAAACTTTTTTTTTCTTGCTTACAAAAGTAATAATGTTTGTTATGAAACAACTTCCTAGCATAGGAAAGTAAAAGCCTTTTACAATCCTCCCTGCTACTGCTCACCGCCCTTCCCTGTCGGATCACCAGTCAGGAGATTGGGACCCCGCGACTTTGAGAATTTGTTCCGGGAAGGCGAAGTCCAGCATCGGTCCTCCCACCAGCAGGGGGTGGAGTACTGCAAGCCAGGCGGCCGGCGGGTCTCTCTTCCACACGTCGCTGGCGTGAGCGTCGGCGCTACATACTGCGCCTGCGCACGCGCCGCGGCCTTTTTCCCCCCCCGTAGCCGTGCTGGTTCCGCAGCTCGGTGGAGGCTAGAGCTTCTGTTCTACAGGATGGTAAGTGTGTATCCCGGTCTCGGGGCTACAGATGCACGGGGGTTCCCTCTCCTTGTCCTAAAGGCCGCCTAGGTTCCGTCTCGCGCGGCGCAGGGATCGGATGCCGTTAGATTGCCGGCTCTGCCGTGGTCGGGCTGCAGCTCCCAGCGTGGCCTTAATGGCTGCCACGGCACACAAGCGGGCGGGGGGAGGGGTTGAAGAAGAGGGGGAGTTGGGGCAGAGGATTGGGGATGGGGTGAGTATAGTAGACAAACGGCAGGGGTAGTGCTGGCCCGGCAGAGGGGGCACCTGCAGGCGGCCGGGACGAAGAGATTGCGTGGAGTCAGTCTCAGACTAGCTGGGGGATGCCTGAGTGGAGACGGGCTGCGGCTCCTCGGACCCAGCTCCACCCATGACTGCTTGGTGGGTTTTCCGGGAGAGCGTCGGGGATGGCAAGTTGTTCGGAAAACCTGTGTTTTGGGGCCGAAGAAGTGGCTTTTAAGTCACAACCGTCAGTAGAATCTGGAGGCTGTGGGGTCTTTGGGCCCCGAAAAGAAGCTCATTTAGTTTGGTATGCGTCTTCTGCCTCTTTCTCTATATCGTCGCTGGCTCCGCTTTTTAATGATTCTTCGGGTGGGGTGTTGCTTTAGTTGGTGGGGGACAGTGTTGTTTTATTCGGGAGTAATTGCTGAATATATCCTTGGCCAGTTATGTTTTGTGGCAAGTAATTTAGGCTTTTGAAAAACGTTTGTGGAAAGAGAAGTATTAGGTTTTCGAAATGGGACAGTGTTAAGAACAGATGGACGTTTGCAAGATTGCTGTCTTGAACAGTGTTTTGCAAAAGTTGGGCACTAAGATTATTGCTGGTCCAGTAGGGAACAAAAGTTGAGAGTAAGTTTAAGAATTTAAAATCAATGTGACAGCTTTATATCTGGTGAATATAATTGGCCTGCATTTTGTATGTTTTTTCATTCCATTTTTCCTGCTGATTTATTTTTATTTTGCTTTATAAAACTGTCAGTCTTGACAGATGGAAAGTAGAAGAAAAAGTGATTCTTGACCTCAGATTTGAGAAAGTGATGGTTGTCCGGATTCACTTTTGAAGTTTAAGTGTTACTTTGTTACATAGTTAACACAAATGTCAAAAGTATCAGAAGCTAAAACATTTATCAAAGTTTTAATAACATTCTTTTATCTTAAAGGGGTTTGTTAAAGTTGTCAAGAATAAGGCCTACTTCAAGAGATACCAAGTGAAATTTAGAAGACGGCGAGGTATGGTCAGGTTTTCATGTTCACGACATGAAAAGAATCTGCTTTGTAGTGGAATAGACTTTTTTAAATTACTTTTTTCTTTCAGAGGGCAAAACTGACTACTATGCTCGGAAAAGATTGGTAATTCAAGATAAAAATAAGTACAACACACCCAAATACAGAATGATAGTTCGTGTAACTAACAGAGATATCATTTGTCAGGTAAGTTGTATTCTAGACTCAAGTAATGGGTAGTAACCTCCACTCCCCCTTCTTCCCTCACTGTGGTAGAAAAGTTGTACTTGGGGAGCAAAACACAGTGTATGCATTAGGTCCATCTAGTCTAGTGCCTGGCACTCCAAGGAACATTAAGTGAGTAGTTCTTTTAGTAGGTCTGAAGTTGGAGCCTGGGAAATTGGTACTGTAAAAAATACTCTGAGGATCAGCTGTTTGGCAATCCTGACCCGGTTTAATTCCATTCACTTTCTAATTGGCGGGGGCGGGGCGGGATTAGAGAAGTTCATGGTACTGTGCTATTTTTGTGGGGGTGGGAGGGTAAATTTGAGACCCAGTAGAAGGTTCTTGCCCATTCCAATTCCAGTAAGATAATAGAATTTATTGTGGACTAAGTTCACTTATCTAATACTTTGAAGAGGTAGGTAGTTGTGAGTGTTAAATTAGACTCTAAAGATTATTTTTATTCCTGCTTACTGTTCGAAATAGGTTTTAGTAAATACTTATGAAGGTGTCTCCCATGTAAAAGACTTACAGAAAGTGGCAATTTGCTCCTAGAAGGTGGTTTTCTGGGCTTTTACAATTACGAAAACTTCGTACTTGAGATTTGGAGGAGACAGGCACATCTGTTTTCTGGGCAAACTAATTTGTTGGTTGTGAAGGCAATCTCTTCCTCCATACCTAAGTTCACATAACTAAAATATTAGGTTTTCTGAAACATTGTTGGACTTAGGTCTGCTTAGTTTAAAAGGTGTTTGAAATAATCAGGGATTCCTTTTTGATTTTTCAAAGTGCCTCAATTCACCAGCTTTCCCAGCTCAAGGTCTTTTCAGTATTTCTCAGAAGTAAGGAACTACAGTATAACTTATTCCAAAGGTATTTTAATATTCGATGTCTGTGGTAATTTGAGACTTACAAAGTACTGTGAAATTAGTCAAACATACTTAAAAACTCATAAACCTACCTTCTGTAGTTGACCAAGGCATAATCGTTGTTGAAGGTGAGTGGGTTTAACTAAGACAGATCTTAAGTGATGCAGATCTGTGTCTTTTTTTTTTTTTTTTTTTTTTTGCGGTACACGGGCCTCTCACTGTTGTGGCCTCTCCCGTTGCGGAGCACAGGCTCCGGACGCGCAGGCTCAGCGGCCATGGCTCACAGGCCCAGCCGCTCCGCGTCATGTGGGATCTTCCCGGACCAGGGCACGAACCTGCGTCTCCTGCATCGGCAGGCGGACTCTCAACCACTGCGCCACCAGGGAAGCCCAGATCTGTGTCTTTCTGTTAAATCTTTTGAAAAAGAAGGCACTTAGGACAAGTAATCCACAAAAGAGTGAAAACAGATTACTAACCTGGTTTTTCTCTTATTGTAGATTGCTTATGCCCGTATAGAAGGAGATATGATAGTTTGTGCAGCTTATGCTCATGAACTCCCGAAGTATGGTGTGAAGGTTGGCCTGACAAATTATGCTGCAGCATATTGTACTGGCCTGCTGCTGGCACGCAGGGTATGTACAAGATTACTTTAAGTGATGTATTTTGGAATTAGCTCACTGGAGTTGTCTGCAACATAGATGGTTCACACATGGATAAGATACCTTCAGCTAGCTGTGGGGAGAGAGGAGTGCCTCCTGTTGCCCTGTGGCTTATAAGGGCGTCACCAGGGAAGATAATTTTATATAAATACATTGTTTAAGACAGATGTACTTTATAATCTGGGGAAGCTTTTTTTTCTGTTTTCTCCCGTTTGTTGGGTATATCTAGACCAAAAAGAATTTTTTTGCATTGATGGATATCTGTAATCTGTGCTGTCTGATATGGTAGCCGCTAGCCATATGTAGCTATTTAGCACTTGAAATGTGTCTAGTGCTACTGATAACTGAGTTTTTAACTTAAATATGAATAGCCGGTTGTGGCTAGTTGGTGACTATCTTGTTGGACAGATATAGTCAGAAGTGTAGATCTTACCATCAGGGTACGTTAAAAATGCGGACTATACCCCACACCTTCAGAATTTATATTCTGATAGGATATCCAGGTGATTTATATGCATGGTAATTTTTTTTTTTTTTTTTTTTTTTTTTTTTTTTTTTGCGGTACGCGGGCCTCTCACTGTTGTGGCCTCTCCCGTTGTGGAGCACGGGCTCAGCGGCCATGGCTCACGGGCCCAGCCGCTCTGCGGCATGTGGGATCTTCCCAGACCGGGGCACGAACCCGTGTGCCCTGCATCGGCAGGCGGACTCTCAACCACTGTGCCACCAGGGAAGCCCTGCGTGCTAAATTTTGAGAAGCAGTCCCTTCAGCTTTTGAGGCGGGGGTAGGCATTGGTGGGGGGATTCATTTTTGTTTTAATAATCTTTGCCTTTGGGTGGCAACATTTCCTATAAAAGGAAACGAAAATGTGATCTTCACCTTGTTTTTGTTTTCTGACCTTGTTTTGCAGTGGAATTGTTTAGCATGCATCATTGTTGGGGACCCACATCTTCACTGGTTATAAACATGTTTGGGTTGGGACATTGTCTTTTATATGAGCATCTTGGTGCAAAGGCAGTATAGATAACTAGCAGAGTAGTGGCACATATTAACATAATATAGGGCAGGGTAGAGCCACAAAAGTTCTCTTCAGCACAGGATCCTACTCATAATATTGTAATCAAATTAAACAAAACTGCATATGATAATATTTAATATTTGGTTGTTGAGTTATAGCTAAATATTACTGAGGAAAGGTGGAGATTACTTCCCTTGAGTAAATATAAGAATCAAATTTAAGTATCATGTCCTAATTGATTGCTACAAAAATCAAGTATGGACAATGTAGCAGATTCAGAAACTGTTAAACAGTTACACTTGTTGGTAAAATTGGGTGTCTGAAATTTCTTTTTGTGGCATTTAAAAATTGATATTTAAAAGCAGATTGGGATAAAGGGAAAAAGTGATTTGGAAAGAAATTTTTTGTCAGGTCATTAAAGTTGTGAATTTTGAGATATTGTTTGAATATATTCTAACAAGCATTTAGATTGGCTTCTTTGTTAATAGCTTCTTAATAGGTTTGGTATGGACAGAATTTATGAAGGCCAAGTCGAGGTGACTGGAGATGAATACAATGTTGAAAGCATTGATGGTCAACCTGGTGCCTTCACCTGTTACTTGGATGCAGGGCTTGCCAGGACTACTACTGGGAATAAAGTTTTTGGGGCCCTGAAGGGAGCTGTCGATGGAGGCTTGTCTATCCCTCACAGGTAATAATAGTATTCAAGGCCTCGTTGCCTGGACTCCAGTACTGCACTGTTTCTAACTGGTTGGGCTGTGGAGATAACTGAACCAATTAGAGTAATAGTAGCTATCATCGTGTACCTGCCATGTGCTGGGTACTGTGCAAAGGGAACCTGGCAGGGTGGGAAGGAACTGTAACATGGTTTATAAATGAAGAGACTGGGGTTCAGGGGTAAAATGATTTGTCCAAGGTTTTAGAGTCAGTAAACGGAAGAGCCAGTGTTGAAACCACTACCTTTTGTGTGTAGCTAAGTTTGGGTTAGAAATGAGCAACTTGATTCCACCAGTACTCCCCCTATTTTTTTTTTGTTTGTTTAATTCAGAATGAAAATTTGTTTACTGAGTTATGGGGAAATATGGACTCTAGGGTGGGAAAAAGTTTGAGAAAAAGACATAAATTTTTAAACTTTCAACTGGAAATAAGAGTGTATGTATGCTGTTCTTAGGAGCTAATAATTCGGTTGTTTCAATTCGGTTGTTCCCTTGGTTTGAGTTAATGATTGTTATTGTTGAGTAGATACATCTTAAGGTGATTTATTAGCTTAGGAATATTTTAGTGATTGGTGATTTAACAACCAAAAACTTGCTTTTTCTGGCTTGCCTTTTTGGGTGGGGGGTGGGGTAAGCGATAAAATGTAACCTAACTGGAACGAACTTTTATAATGTAGGGTGGGGTTTTTTGGCCGGGGTGGTCTTGGCAATTCTCATTCAAGGCACCTGTTAAATGTGATCTGGAACAAATCACTTATTACCATGTACCCTGAGGCACCACTGAGAAACTGTAGGATTTAGGGAGAGAAATTTGGAAACCTTTTGCTATGAAATAAGGAGAACTAACTTTTTAGTGGCCTTGGTTCATTTAATGTTATTTAAAGGTGCTTGTGGCATGATTTTCTATCCTGGAATTCAAAAATTAGCTGCTGAATGATGATATCCCACTAACTGAGCAGTCAGTAGTTGGTCCTTTGGTTGCATATGATGCAATTAATTGTTTCAAGACGGGACTGATGGCAGCTACTGAACTGAATTCCTTCTAGTGAACTGATTTCAACCAATATATACTAAAACATGGAAAACTTTATTTCAGTACCAAACGGTTCCCTGGTTATGATTCAGAAAGCAAAGAATTCAATGCTGAGGTACACCGAAAGCACATCATGGGGCAGAATGTTGCAGATTATATGCGTTACCTGATTGAAGAAGATGAAGATGCTTACAAAAAACAATTCTCTCAATACATAAAGAACAACGTAACTCCAGACATGGTAAAAATTTAACTAAAAATACCTGTATTGGTAAATTTATACAACCAGGTTTCCTACCTGTTTTGAGTGGGTATGTTAATACAGTTTTATTTCAGGTTAACAGTTAAAAGTTGAATATGGGCATGTTAAAATGAAATTGGGATGTTGGACCTAGGGTAGGTTAAAAGTCAGACAGGATACTGTTATGAGGAGCCGGACTTGTCAACGTGCTTTTAGGAATCTTGTAGATGCTGAAGGATGGCAGGCTTCAGGCATCCAAATCTAAAGCCTTTGGTGGCTTTTATGCATTTGGCTGTTCTGTATTTATAAATTTCATTCATGTGGTCATAATCCAATACAAGGTGCTAGTTACCAAACTTCACTCATTTTGAGGTCATGGGGGAAAAAGGTTCTTTCTTCATCTTAGCAGATAAGTGCTATGTTCTGGACTTTCTGAATGTCTCAGGCATGCACACAAAAAGGGAGATGTACAGATTCTATCACTAGTTCTGTGTGATGTTGCAAAAGTGAAGGGACCTGTGTTTTCAAAAGTCAGTTTAATGTTGCAAAGTTTATCACCCCTAAAGTTGAGTCTCAGGGCTCTCTCTGTTAATACATTGAGGTAATTGATGATGACAGTGCCAGTTTCAATAGTGAAGGCATAGAACACAAAAATGACAGATTATTACAAACCTATTACAAATATAGAATTATATGTAAATTGATACATGTCAAGTAATTGTTTTTATTAGGTTCTTTTCTATTGCTGCATAGTTTGTATTTGGCATACCTATGTCTGAAAATTATTTTTAAAATAGAGTTATAATTGAGGGAAAGATCACTTTCTGTTTTTACATTTTCCTTTGCTAATGAGCTTTGTACAAATGCATGTAGTAATTGCATTTAAAAAATTAATTTATTTTTGGCTGCGTTGGGTCTTCGTAGCTGCACACGGGCTTTCTCTAGTTGCAGAGAGCGGGGGCTACTCTTCCTTGTGGTGTGCATGCTTCTCACTGTGGTGGCTTCTCGTTGCGGAGCACGGGCTCTAGGTGTGTGGGCTTCAGTAGTTGTGGCTGTTGGGCTCTAGAGCACAGGCTCCTTAGTTGGGGCACACAGGCTTAGTTGCTCTGCGGGATGTGGGATCTTCCCAGACCAGGGCTTGAACCCGTGTCCCCTGCATTGGCAGGCGGATTCTAGACCACTGAGCCACCAGGGAAGCCCAGTAATTGCATTTTCCTCATATGGAATGAGTAGTTTTAGAGTCCTGGATTACCTTGACTCATTCTTCAGGAAGGCTGTAATTGTTACTGAATTTCACACATTTTACAGTTGCTCTTCATGCCTTGATCTTCCATGTGATCAATAGTCATTTGCGGGGGGTGGGTATTGAAACACTTCAGAGAGTTGCAGCATTGTTTTTTGTTGAATTTTAGAACAAAATTCTCATTAATGTTTCTAATTGGATAGCGGTTTTCTAGGGAAATTTCAGGCCTCTTTCTGAATCCACAGAGGCCTGATACTGCTGCCAGATACTGGTGATTTGTGGTAGTAGATCAAGAGGTTCCTGGTATGGGATCCTGGGAATAACTTTTGAAAAGACCTATCAGAAATCAATGGAAAATAGAAATATGGGGAACGTGGGAGGACAGAGATGTATTTGGCAGTTGCTTATTAGTCCATATATTTTTCATCTTAACATCTTAAATACTGGCATGTATCCAAACTTGAATGAAAGAATTTAGGTCACATGGTTTTAAATGAGCATAAAATGTGTTTCTGCAGAAAACAGTTTGCTTTAAACTTGAGTGACTCATGAAGTATAGCTGAATTATTCAGAAATACATGCAAATTTTTCTTGAGGAAGATTATGTTTTGTGAATAGTGTCAATTCATGTTGCTTACGGTAAAAACTAGGACTTTCTTAGGAAAAGATGGGTTACAAAAAGATACCAATATTGACCTAGTTTAGCTCCTTTTGAGAATCTGGCTTAGAAGGACAAAATAGAGCAAGCAGTAGAATAGTGTGTTTTATTACTGTTTAGGGCATATGAAATGAAACCAAGTACTGTTTGCTTTGCTTTGTTTCAGATGGAGGAGATGTATAAGAAAGCTCATGCTGCAATACGAGAGAATCCAGTGTATGAGAAGAAGCCTAAGAAAGAAGTTAAAAAGAAGAGGTATGTGTTTTACTGTTTTTTGAAGAGAAAGAGGTTGGGAGGGCTTCCTGCCTTGTTTCATCTCGCTCAGACTCTGAGTGAAGTTGTGCAAACTCGATCACTAGCTCTGCATGATGTTGCAGAGGTGAGGGGAACCAGGTTTGCTAAAGTAATCGTGGTGATAGAAATGTATTAGCCTTGGATGCTACCGAGGTGGCCCATTCTGTCCCAGTACAAGTGTATCTTTTTCAAACTTAAATATTCTCTATTCTCTTTAGCTATGGTTTTAAAAATTTATGTCCCTTTCTCTTCTTTTTACCTTGTTCTATAGGTGGAACCGTCCCAAAATGTCACTTGCCCAGAAGAAAGATCGGGTAGCTCAGAAGAAGGCAAGCTTCCTTAGAGCTCAGGAACGGGCTGCTGAGAGTTAATAAACCAAACCACAATTTCTATGAAGATTTTTCAGATAAAGACAGTAATAAACTTATTGAACATGTAGCTGTTTCTGTGTTAAGCTCTTGTTAATGAAACTGTGGGAAGTACCTGAAATTGACAGTCTTTTCCTTCCAGAAACCAAGTGTAGCTTTTTCCAGAAAATCTTAAATATTGCCTCAAAGTTCATACCTTGGGCATCTGTTCTTCCTGACAGGAGTTATCCCTTGAATTGTATGATGTGCAGCTGTCCTTAAAAAGTCTGGCAAGCAACAGTCAAACCTTCCCCTAGAAATATTTCTTCCATTCATTTATTGTAACCACATAATGAGTTGGAAGAAAAAGTACCTTCAAAGTTTACAATTTTAAAGTAAGTGAAACTGATGCTACTCCATGGCCTTAGTTCTTGAGAGATAGCTGTCCAATGAAGGTCATATAATTTTAACACATTTATCCAGGTGAAACCTTTGAGCAGAAAATACTGGTTCTTTAATTATAAGAAGAGGTGTTTCATTTTATGGAGTTGAAAGGCCAGATCTGAATAAACACAAAAGAGGAGCAAATACTAACCCTTGTATATCAAGTTTACATGAGAAAAAGTGTTAGATGGATATATTTACATGCCTCTTGAGAAACAGTCCTTTGGCCAATAGGGAATACTGTTTGAAAATGGAAAATTCTTAATAGGAAGTTTATGTCCTTTTTTTTTTTTTTTTGCGGTATGAGGGCCTCTCACTGCTGTGGCCTCTGCCATTGCGGAGCACAGGCTCCGGACGTGCAGGCTCAGTGGCCATGGCTCACGGGCCTAGCCGCTCTGCGGCATGTGGGATCCTCCCAGACCGGGGCACGAACCCGCGTCCCCTGCATCCGCAGGCAGACTCAACCACTGTGCCACCAGGGAAGCCCTAATGTCCTGCTCTTAATGTCCCACTTTCCCGTAGCTCAGATTCAAGATATGTATATCTATCTGCGTTAGGTCTGTGGCCTAAAGATAAGAGTTTTGAAGACCAGTTGGCTGGCTGATACTAAGATACAGACCCTTTAAATCTAGGATGATGAACTCATCCATATTCAGCCTCTAAAATTGGCAATTATATATTGCCAAGTAGAATGCTTCCTGATGGGTTTTTGGTGGGTAAGAGCCACTCAGAACTTTCTGAAGCCACATAAAATGTGATGTCTAAATGAGTTAAGTGTATTTATAAGAAACCATGCTATTAACCCAACATCTGTTTATAAAGGAGTAATTTTAATTTACCTGCTTTGCAGTCTTAATTTCTGTTAATGTGCAAACTTTACCATGCTGAGACATTAGTAAATTTATAAATTTTCTTTTTTAAACAGCAGCTTAAATGCAAACACAATTTCCAGCACTGATATTTTGGCTAACAAATCTACAAAATACTCTGACCGTTGATGTTTATGGAATGAGGCTTTTCACAGCATTATTTTAAGTCATTAGTCAAAATAGTTACACAGTGAATGTACTAGGAAATGTACCAGCGTTTCTAAAAGGGCAGGAACTAATACTTCTGGACCTTTTGATCCTATACCTCCTGCCATTACTTCAGCAATCAACATGTATTTTAAGATGATGGCTTCCTTAGGATCAGGGGAAAGGAGTTTTGTGATAACTGGCAAGGATTTGAATCAAGCCATTTAGAAAAAATGTTCAAGATTTTTCTTTTGAAGTGCTAAGTTTCTTAAAATGGTCACAATGTCCAAATGAACTAAGAGTCGTTTGTGTAGGAAATTTTCTTCCACAGTAATGTTTTTAGGTTATTTAGTATCAAAGAATGTTCCATTTCCATTTGATTTGCTGTGACTTTGAGAGCAATACAGGAATACAGCTGCTTTTCTAATTCTTCACGAATCTCAACTGGAGCACCACGCAATAGGTAGTCTTTGAGTAACTGGCAGGCTTTTGCCAAGTTTGGTTGTATCACTTCTGAGGTACACTTCATTGTACTCTGATCACAGCTAGTTCGACAATCCGTGCCATAGACACAGTCCAAATCAGACTCACAGTGACGATCCTTTATAAGTTCTTTCAGGTTTGTCTCTGGCACAATTTTTCTCATGTCCACCATTTTCAAATCATACTTATCATTATATCCTAGGTTTTTGGCACTAGTATCGCACATGAGGAAGTTTCCATAGGGGCCATGGAAAACATCTTCCACAAATTCTAGAAGTCCTATGGCTATTTTAGCCTTTCTAGGCCATGATGGTGTGAACAACTGATCCATGCTTCTTCTGAACCCAGATGGAATAAAAAGTTCAATGACCCATGGAAGGCTTATTCCATAAAGAGAGGTATATTCAACACTTTCCATCACATAGAGATCACCACAGAATCCCATTAATTTGGGGGTATGTTCTTTATCTTGAAGTATTACCATGAGAAGAAATTCATTTAATTGAAGAAGTGCCCATGCTGACTTTGCTTCTCCCAAGGAAACCTGGCCATCTTTGTCTCCATCAGCCACTGTCAAGATGAGATTAACCAGTTCAGAGAGGTTGCCTTGGTCACCCAACTTTGCCTGTAAAGATAAGAATTTGGCTAATTATACAGAAGCAATGAAAAACAAGAATCTCATATGTAACGTACTAACTTCCTTTACAGGGATAATTACCATGCTAAGTAATAACCTTGCTACTGAATACCCATAGGAGACTTAATACCTTTCCAAATATTTATAATGTTTGCTAAGTGAGTCAGAACTATGTTTTATGTACTTGAGGTGAAACCCACTTTGCTAAGTATATTTGTTAAGAAATAGCCACCTTAATGCCCATAGCCTCCTTAGACCTTGTAGATAAATACAGTTAACCAAGCCATTAATTAATCTTTGTCTTATTCATACACTTATTTGCGAAATTGCAGTGTAATTTGCCTATATCCAAAGTTAAAGGGTCAACTACAAATTATTTTCTCCTATTTTGTAATTGTTACTATATTAATTATTTTATTCAAGGTGTTACAATAATGAATGCTACAAGTATTTCCCTGTGGAGACTCTCTGGCATAAAACAGTCTAAAAGTGTAAACTGTTCAAAGAAAAGAAAGATTTTGAGTTAAAATATAAGAGCAATAAAAATGAGAAAAGGGCTTCCCTGGTGGCGCAGTGGTTAAGAGTCCGCCTGCCAATGCAGGGGACACGGGTTCATGCCCCTGTCTGGGAAGATCCCACATGCCGCGGAGCGGCTGGGCCCGTGAGCCGTGGCCGCTGAGCCTGCGCGTCCGGAGCCTCTGCTCCGCAACGGGAGAGGCCACAACAGTGAGAGGCCCGCGTACCGGAAAAAAAAAAAAAATTTGCAATCAGTCTACTAATTTTATTTCACCTTTTTAAAGTGTATCAGTTTTAATGTCAAGCTATAGAGCAGCCCATCTACTTAATGAACTCTCACATCTGGACATTTTTAGCGATAGTAAGTAATGTTACACACCCTCCATACATTTTTTTCTTTTCTTTGAATTATTTCCTCAAGATGGAGTCCCTGATATAGGTCAAAGAATACCAACATTTTTATGGCTTAGAATGAGGTCCCGCCAGCTTCCAGAAGAGTACCACTTCACACTAGCAACATGTGAATGCATATACTTACTTTAAAGAGACTGTAGACCATTTCTTTGAATTTCTGTACAGTAGTTCCCCTAGTTGGCTTATCAAATAGCACTATTTCTTTTCTTGGTTCCAATTCAGTTCCAAAATCAAGATGAAGTGCTTGTTCCATTTGACATTTCACAACACCTGGTAGATTATCCCAAATCCCTAAATACATCTGTGAAAAGAATGACAAGTTATGCTTTAGGCAGAGTAGAAAACTCTAATCTACCACGATATTTTTAGTGTCCTCCTCTTAAAAAAACACACAAGCAACAAAGCCGAGATTGAGCTGACTTTCTGAATTGCAAATTTGAAATCATACTTCAAAGCTTTTTTTCCTTAATTTTTTAAAATTATAAACGTATTGCATACCTAAATATATATATATATATTTTGACCATGGTCATCAGTTTTATTATTTTCCATGTTTTAAATTGTAAAATATCAAAAATAGAAAACTTACCATCTTAACTATTTTTAACATACAATTCAGTGGTATTAGATTCATGAGGTTGTGCTACCATCACCACCATCTGTCTCCAGAACTCTTTTCATTTTGTAAAATTGAAACTCTCTACCATTACACGGTAACTCCCTGTTCTCCTTCCCCCAGCCCCCAGCCCATCACCAGTCTACTTTCTGTCTTTATACTCACTCTTAAATATCTCAAATAAGTGGAATCATACAGAATCTGTCCTTTTGTGACTGGCTTATTTCATAATGTCCACATTGTAGCATGTGTCACAATTCCCTTCCTTTTTAAAGCTGAATACTATTACATTGTAGGAATATCCCACATTTTACATTTCCTTTCATCCACTGATTGACACTTGGGTTGCTTCCATGTTTTAGCTATTGTGAATATTATGAACATGGATGTACAAATATCTCTTCGAGATCCTGATTTCAATTCTTTTACATACATACCCAGAAGTGGAATTTCTGAATCATAGGGCCATGCTACTTTTAATTTTTTGAGGAGCTGCCAACCTGTTTTTCTCAGCGGCTACACCATTTTACATTCCCACCAACAGTGGGTTCCAGTTTTTCTGCCTTATTGCCAACACTTGTTATTTTCTTTTTTTTTTTCCAGAATAAACTCACAGAGGAGAAATGCTTGTCCTGAGTTGTTTTACCACTTGTCAATATTTCACACTCTCTAGACAACCAGAAAATGATTCCAAGGACACGCAGCAATCCTTTTCTGGTTTTTTTGATAGTAGCCATCCTGATGGGTGTGAGGTGGTATCTCACCGGGTGCTTTTTTTCTTAGTTCCCCAACCATGGATCGAACCCGGGTGTCGGCAGTGAAAGCGCCAAGTCCTAATCACTGTACTGCCAAAAAATTCCCTAATTGTGGCTTTGATTTGCATTTCCCTAATAACCAGTGATGCTGAGCATCTTTTCAGGCACTTATTGCACATCTGTATATCTTTTTTCAAGAATGAATCCGGCTGTTTGTTTTTTTGTTGTTGAGTTTTAGAAGCCCTCTATATATTCTGTATATTAATCCCTTATCAGATATATGATTTGCAAATATTTCCTCCCATTTTGTGAGCTTCTGTTTTATTCTACTGATATTGTCTTTTGATGCACAATATTTAAAAATTGTCATGAAGTACAATTTGTCTATTTTTTCTTTTGTTGCCTGTGGCTTTGGAGTCATATGCAAGAAATCATTGCCAAACCCAATGTCACGAAGCTTTTGCCCTATGTTTTCATCTAAGAGTTTTATTTATTTTTTATTTTTCAAAATATTTATTTATTTATTTATCTGGTTGTACTGGGTCTTAGTTGTGGCAGGAGGGCTCCTTAGTTGCAGCACACATGTGGGATCTAGTTCCCTGACCAGGGATCGAACCCTGGGCCCCCTGCATTGGGTGCACAGAGTCTTAACCACTGCACCACCAGGGGAGTCCCTAAGAGTTTCATAGTTTTAGTTCTTACCATTAGATATTTGATCCATTTTGACTTAAATTTTTTTTTTTTTTTTTTTTTTTTTTTTGCTGTACGCGGGCCTCTCACTGCTGTGGCCTCTCCCGTTGCGGAGCACAGGCTCCGGACACACAGGCTCCGCGGCCATGGCTCGCGGGCCCAGCCGCTCCGCGGCATGTGGGATCTTCCGGGATCGGGGCACGAACCCGTGTCCCCTGCATCGGCAGGCGGACTCCCAACCACTGCGCCACCATGGAAGCCCTTGACTTAAATTTTGAGAATGGTGTTAGGTAAGGGTCCACCTTCATTCTTTTGCATGTGTATATCCAGCCTTCCCAGTACCATCTGTTGAAAAGACAGTCCTTTTCCTATTGAATGGTCTTAGCACCCTTGTCAAAAATCATTTGAGGGACTTCCCTGGTGGCTCAGTGGTTAAGAATCTGCCTGCCAATGCAGGGGACACGGGTTCGACCCCTGGTCCAGGAAGATCCCACATGCCACGGAGCAACTAAGCCCATGAGCCACAACTACTGAGCCCGTGTGCTGCAACTACTGAAGCTCGCATGCCTACAGCCCGAGCTCTGCAACAAGAGAAGCCACTGCAATAAGAAGCTCATGCACCGCAACGAAGAGTAGCCCCTACTCACCACAACTAGAAAAATCCCATGTGCAGCAACAAAGACCCAATGCAGCCAAAAAAAAAAAAAAAAAAAAGAATCATTTGACCATATATGTGAGGGCTTATTTCTGGGCTCTCTATTCTATTCCATTAGTCTATATATCTGTCCTTATTCCACTACCACATTGTTTGATTACTGCAGCTTTTTTTTTTTTTTTTTTTTTTGCCGTACGCGGGCCTCTCACTGTTGTGGCCTCTCCCGTTGCGGAGCACAGGCTCTGGACGCGCAGGCTCAGCGGCCATGGCTCACGGGCCCAGCCGCTCCGCAGCATGTGGGATCTTCCCGAACTGGGGCACGGACCCGTGTCCCCTGCATAGGCAGGCAGACTTGCAACCACTGCGCCACCAGGGAAACCCGATTACTGCAGCTTTATAGTAAGATTTGAAATCAGGAAGTGAGTCCTCCAGCTTTCTGGTATTTTTTTTTAGGATTGTTTTGGCTATTTAGGGTCCCTTGAGATCCCATATGAATTTTAGGACTTTTTCTATTTCTGCAAAAAATTGTCTTTGGGATTTTGCTCGGGATTGCACTGAATCTTGATCATGCTGGGTAATATTAACATCTTAAAAATATTGTCTTCCAATCTATGAACATGGGATGTGGTTACATTTGTTTATGTCTTTAATTTCTTTCAGCAATGTTTTGAAGTTTTCACTGTATAAGTCTTTCACCTCCTTGGTTAAATTAATTCCTAAGTATTCTTTTTGATGCAATTATGAATGTAATGGTTTTCTTAATTTCTTTTCTGGACTGTTCATTGTCAGTGTATAGAAATACAATTGTTTTTTTTTTAATTAATTAATTAATTTTTTTTTTTTGCGGTACGTGGGCCTCTCACTGTTGTGGCCTCTCCCATTGTGGAGCACAGGCTCTGGACGCGCAGGCTCAGCGGCCATGGCTCACGGGCCCAGCCGCTCCGTGGCATGTGGGATCTTCCTGGACTGGGGCACGAACCCGTGTCCCCTGCATCGGCAGGCAGACTCTCAACCACTGCGCCACCAGGGAAGCCCTAGAAATGCAACTGATTTTTGTGTGTGGACTTTGAATTCATTTATTAGTTCTAATGATTTTTTTGTGGAATCTTTAGGTTTTTCTACAAATAAGATCCATATCCTCTGTCAACAGAGGTAATTTTACTTTTTCCTTTCCCATGCCTTTTATTTCTTTGTTTAATTGATCTGGCCAGAGCTTCCAGTACTATGTTGAATAGAAGTGGTGAAAGTGGGCATCCTTGCCTTGTTCTTAGATGAAAAACTTTCAGTCTTTCACTATTGAGTATGATGTTAGCTGTGGGTTTTTCACATAAGGGTTTTTAGTATGTTGAGGTAGTTGCCTTCTATTCCTAGTTTGCTGTGTGTTTTTATTATGAATTTTGTCAAATGCCTTTTCTGCATCAATTGCGATGATCCTTTTTTTCTCCTTCATTCTGTTTATTTGGTGTATTACACTGCTCAATTTTCATATGTTGAACCAGCAAAAGTTAATAAGGATTAATGTGGGACTTCCCTGGTGGTCCAGTGGCCAGTGGTTGGGACTCCGAGCTTCCACTGCAGGGGGCATGGATTTGATCCCTTTTCGGGGAACTAGGATCCTACATGCCTCATGGCACAGCCAAAAAAAAGGACTGGTGCTAACTCTTCTTTAAATGTTTGGTAGAATTTACCATGAAGCCCACACGTCCAGGGCTTTTCTTGTTGGGAGTCCTGATTACCAATTCAGTCTCCTTACTAGTTATAGGTCTATAAAGATTTTCTATTTCTTAGTAGGTTTTGTGTTTCTAGGAATTTGCCCATTTCATCTAGATTATCCAATTTGTTGGTGTACAATTGTTCACTGTACTCTCATATAATCCTTTTTATTTATGTAGAACTGATAGTAATGTCCCCGCTTCATTTATGATTTTAGTTATTTGAGTCTTCTGTTTCTCAGTCCACCTAGCTAAAGGGTTGTCAAATTTTGTTGAACTTTTCAAAGAACCAACTTTTGGTTTCATTGATTTTCTTTATTATTATTTCTTTATTATTGTTTTTCTATTCTCTATTTCCTTTATCTCTGCTGTAATCCGTATTATTTCCTTCCTTCTGCTAGGTTTGGGTTTAGTTTGCTCTTCATTTTATAATTCCTTATGTTGTAAAGTTTGATTGTTTATTTGAGATCTTTCTTATTTCTAATGTGTTTATAGCTGTAAATATAATTTTTTAGAAGTCAAATTACACAGAAAGATGAAAGGAAAAGTTCTACACCCATTTCTCTAATTCCCAGAATTAGTCACTATTAACTATCTATTTATCAAACTAACATTATATGGTGCTTTACTCTGTTCTACAGTCTACTAATTTATCTTACTCCCTATAACAACCTTATGCAGTAGATACTATTATTATCCTGATTTAACTGATAGAGAAACTGAAGCAGAAAGAAGTGAAGCAGCATGATGAAGGGAATACAATAGTGGAAAAGCCAACATATTAATCCAGGCAGTCTACTCTTGCTTATACATAAAAAACAGGGCTTCCCTGGTGGCACAGTGGTTGAGAGTCTGCCTGCCGATGCAGGGGACACGGGTTTGTGCCCCGGTCTGGGAAGATCCCACATGCCACGGAGCGGCTGGGCCCGTGGGCCTGTGCGTCTGGAGCCTGTGCTCCACAATGGGAGAGGCCACAACAGTGAGAGGGCCGCGTGACGCAAAAACAACAAACAAAACAAACAAAAAACAAATATGACCATATTAATTGGTAATAATATTAATCACTCCTCTGCGTCAAACCCTCTAATTCAATCAGAATAAAGTCCAAAGCCCTTTTCATTGTCTGCTAGGCTTCTTATGAGCTGGCCTGCTTCTCCAACCTGATCTTTACCACTTACTCCCTGGGTCTCTATATCCCATCTACATGTGTCTTCTCTATGTTCCTTGAACCTATCAGCATTATTCCTGTTTCATGACCTCCTTCACTTGCTGTTGGTTTTGCCTGGAATGCACTCTCACCGATCTTCATACGGTTGGTTCCTTCACATCATTCAACTCTCAGCCCAGATGTCACTTTAGGGAGGCCTTCCCCAACCCCCTACCTAGAATAGATCCCTCTTCCATCACAGGTCACTCTCTAACCCATGACCCTATTTTATTTTCTTCACAGCCCTTACCAATGTCTGAAATGATCTTATTTCTTTTTTAAATTTTTACTTATTTATTTATTTATTTATCTATTGGCTGCGTTGGGTCTTTGTTGCTATGCGCAGGCTTTCTCTAGTTGCAGCGAGCAAGGGCTACTCTTCGTTGCGGTGCACGGGCTTCTCATTGCAGTGGCTTCTCTTGTTGCAGAGCATGGGCTCTAGGTGCGTGGGCTTCAGTAGTTGTGGCATGCGGGCTTCAGTAGTTGTGGCGCGTGGGCTCTAGAGCGCAGGCTCAGTAGCTGTGGTGCACGGGTTTAGCTGCTCCGCGGCATGTGGGATCTTCCCGGACCAGGGATCAAACCTGTGTCCCCTGCATTGGCAGGCAGATTCCTAACCACTGCACCACGAGGAAGTCCCTGAAATGATCTTATTTCTTTATTGACTCTTTTATCATCTGTCCTCTTTCACATGAAACATAAGGCATATGAGGCCAGAGGCTTTGTCTGTCTTATTCCCCATGGTCTCTCCCAATGCCTTAAGCAGTACCTAGCACATAGTAGATACTCAAATATTGGACTTTACTTCAGAAATCCTCTTAAACATGGCTAGTAGTGTAGACTTAAAATCTATTTTAAACTTCTATAAGATGAATGAGTATTTATATTGGAAATTTAGAAATAATTCAAAGAAAAAAGATGAACATAAAAATCATGCAATATTCCACTGCTCAAGTATAACCAGTGTTGATTTTTTTTTCTTTATAAATTTATTTATTTTTGGCTGCATTGGGTCTTCGTTGCTGCATGCAGGTTTTCTCTAGTTGCAGCAAGTGGGGGCAGCTCTTCATTGCGGTGCAAACCTGCCCTGCAAGTTTCTTAACCTTGTGACCTCTCTTGCCTCAGTTTCTTTAACAATAAAATGGAAATAATGACAATACCTCTTTCATAGGGGATCAAAGAGAAATACATGAAAAGTTCTTAGAACAATGTTGACATACAGAAAACAATATAACAAACACCTGTGCACCTACTATCTTCATAACAGACCTTAACCTTTTGCCATATTTGCTTCATTTTTTATTTTTATTTATTTTCTATTTTTTTAATTTTTTTGCGGTATGCAGGCCTCTCACTGTTGTGGCCTCTCCCGTTGCAGAGCACAGGCTCCGGACGCGCAGGCTCAGTGGCCACGGCTCACGGGCCTAGCCGCTCTGCGGCATGTGGGATCTTCCCAGACCGGGGCACCAACCCATGTCCCCTGCATTGGCAGGCGGACTCTCAACCACTGCGCCACCAGGGAAGCCCTGTTTCATTTTTTTTTTAAATTTATTTTATTTATTTTTGGCTGTGTCGGGTCTTCATTGCTGCACGCGGGCTTTCTCTAGTTGCAGCGAGCAGGGTCTACTCTTCATTGTGGTGCGTGGGCTTCTCATTGCAGTGGCTTCTCTTGTTGCGGAGCATGGGCTCTAGACATGCAGGCTTCAGTAGTTGTGGCACATGGGCTTAGTTGCTCTGCGGCATGCGGGATCTTCCCAGACCAGGGCTCAAACCCGTGTTCCCTGCATTGGCAAGCGGATTCTTAACCACTGTGCCACTAGGGAAGTCCCTAGGAAGTGTTTTTAAAAAGATTTAAAAAGAAAGTATTAGAAGGTTGATTGCACTTGCTTTTATCTTAGGATATTGTGCTACTTAGGGAATTGCTTAGAGATCTGTTCTAGAATCTATTAATAACTAGTGATTGAAGCTATCAAGTTATATCTTTCCAATGGATTTTAACTTTTTTTTTTTTTTTTTTTTTTTTGCGGTACGCAGGCCTCTCACTGTTGTGGCCTCTCCTGTTGCGGAGCACAGGCTCCGGACGCGCAGGCTCAGCAGCCATGACTCACGGGCCCAGAGGCTCCGGGGCATGTGGGATCTTCCCGGTCCGGGGCACGAACCCGTGTCCCCTGCATCGGCAGGCGGACTCTCAACCACTGTGCCGCCAGGGAAGCCCCCCAATGGATTTTAACTTTTTTAAAAATAAATTTTATTTATTTATTTATTTTGGCTGCATTGGGTCTTCATTGCTGCGCACAGGCTTTCTTTAGTTATGGCAAGCGAGGGCTACCCTTCATTGCGATGCGCGGGCTTCTCACTGTGGTGGCTTCTCTTGTTGCGGAGCACAGGTTCTAGGCACATGGGCTTCAGTAGTTGCGGCATGCGGGCTCAGTAGTTGTGGCTCATGGTCTCTAGAGCGCAGGCTCAGTAGTTGTGGCGCACAGGCTTAGTTGCTCTGCGGCATGTGGGATCTTACTGGACCAGGGACTGAACCTGTGTCCCCTGCATTGGCAGGCGGATTCTTAACCACTGCGCCACCAGGGAAGTCCTGGTTTTGATGTTCTGTTGTATTTTCTTCTAGCACAATGGTGTCCTATTATTTTAATTTATATTTCTTTGATGATAGGTGAGGTAGAATATTTTTTTCATTATGCTTATCAGCTATTTATAGTTCTTCTTTTGTGATTTAGCTCATCCTGTCCTCTGCCCATGCCTCTAGTTTAATTCTTCATTCAGGTATGAGCTCAAATTTTATCTTAGAAAGGTCCTCCCTGTTCACCTCTTCTAAAGCATATTTTTACCCTCATCGTCCCCTGCATTTTTCATCAACCCACCCTGTGTACAACCTATATAAAACACACCACGTTCTGTAATTTCCTTGCTTATTTATTTATCTATCAACTGTTTATGTTCCCCATCCCTCTGGAATAATGTGACTCACAGGGAAGTAATCTTATCTATCTTAATTACCACTATTTTCCTAATAACGAAAACAGTGTCTGGAACATGCTGGGAATAGGGGATTTATAAACATCTGTTGGATGAGTGAATCAATGCATACACAACTGAAGTATTTAAAATGTCCTAATGTTCTAGTTCAAGAATGCTCTTAACAATGCTTTAATTTAGTTTAAGGTAAAATCAGAGAGCACCATAAATCTGGACTGTTTATTCATAATGTCCATACCTGATTGTTGGGCTTGGTCGATAAGCATTTTCCAAAGTAAAGTGTTTCTGTAACACAAAGGCTATTACATGCGGGCCCATCAATAACTCCAGTCTTGTACTTGTCACACTAAAAACCAGGAAATAGAAAAGTAGTTAATAGAAAAATGTTCATAAGAAGAAACATATTAAAAATTTGCAAACTAAGCAATTGACAAAGGATTAATCTCCAAAATATACAAATAGCTCATGCAGCTCTATGTCAAAAAAAAACAACAACCCAATCAAAAAATAGGCAGAGGATCTAAATAGACATTTCTCCAAAGAAGATATACAGATTGCCAACAAATACATGAAAGAATGCTCAACATCACTAATCATTAGAGAAATGCAAATCAAAACTACAATGAGATGTCACCTCACACCAGTCAGAATGCCCAACATCAAAAAATCTACAGACAATAACTGCTGGAGAGGGTGTGGAGAAAAGGGAACCCTCTGGCACTGTTGGTGGGAATGTAAATTCATACAGCCACTATGGAGAACAGTATGGAGGGTCCTTAAAAAACTAAAAATAGAATGGTATGATTGTATGGTAATACGATCCAGCAATCCCACTCCTGGGCACATATCCGGAGAAAACCATAATCTGAAAAGATACACGCACCCCAGTGTTCACTGCAGCACTATTTACAATATCCAAGACATGGAAGCAACCTAAATGTCCATCGACAGAGGAATGAATAAAGAAGATGTGGCTATATATAATGGAATATTACTCAGCCATAAAAAATAATGAAATAATGCCATTTGCAGCAACATGGATGGACCTAGAGATTATCATACTAAGTGAAGTAAGTCAGAAAGAGAAAGACAAATATCATATGATATCACTTACATGTAGAATCCAAAAAAAAGATACAAATGAACTTATTTATAAAACAGAAACAGTCTTACAAAGATCAAAAACAAACATATGGGGGCTTCCCTGGTGGTGCAGTGGTTGAGAAACTGCCTGCCAATGCAGGGCACACGGGTTCGAGCCCTGGTCTGGGAAAATCCCACATGCCGCGGAGCAACTAGCCCCGTGAGCCACAATTACTGAGCCTGCGCGTCTGGAGCCTGTGCTCCGCAACAAGAGAGGCCGCGACAGTGAGAGGCCCGCGCACCGTGATGAGGAGTGGCCCCCACTTGCCGCAACTAGAGAAAGCCCTCGCACAGAAACGAAGACCCAACACAGCACAAATAATTAATTAATTAATTAATAATAAAAATAAATTAAAAAATTAAAAAAAAAAACTTATGGTTACCAAAGGGGACAGAGGGCGGAGGGATAAATCAGGAGCTTGGGATGAACACACACACACTATTATATATAAGATAGATAACCAACAAGGACATACTGTATATAGCACAGGGAACTCTACTCAATATTCTGTGATAACCTTTAAGAGAAAAGAATCTAAAAAAGAATGAATATATGTATATGTATAACTGAATCACTTTGCTGTACACCTGAAACTAACACATTGTAAATCAACTATACACCAAGAAAATTAAAATTTTAAAAAGAAGAAACATATTAGAGACACCATAAAGAGATACCTATATTCTTTAAGAGAAAGTCCTATGATGAAAAGAATTCAGGCTTTGGATCGGGACAGACTTGGATTTGAATACAAGCTCTGCTCCTTACTAGCTATATAATGATGAGAGATCTTGTTGTGACTAGGGTGTGCATAGAATTTTGAAACCGTTTTTCCCACTTAGCGTGGCCTGAGGTGGTATGGTACCTACTCTCTGTGAGAAGGTAGGCACTCAATTTTTAAAAACGGCTCTATTTTTTTTTTTTTCTTTTTGCGGTATGCGGGCCTCTCACTGTTGTGGCCCCTCCCGTTGCGGAGCACAGGCTCCGGATGCGCAGGCCCAGCGGCCATGGCTCACGGGCCCAGCCGCTCCGCGGCATATGGGATCCTCCCAGACCGGGGCACGAACCCGTATCCCCTGCATCGGCAGGCGGACTCTCAACCACTGCGCCACCAGGGAGGCCCAAAAACGGCTCTATTTTAAAATAAAAAATAAAGTTTAAAATACCAAAATATTTTACAATAACAAAATTAAGTCACCTCTGTCATCTTGTCATCTTTGATATTGCCCCAAAACAAGAAAAAAAGAAAAAGATGGGAATTCCCTGGCAGTCCAGCAGTTAGGACTCTTAGCTCTCACTGCCGAGGGCCTGGGTTCAATCCCTGGTCAAGGAACTACAATCCTACAAGCCGTGTGGCACAGCTGAAAAAAAAAAAAAAAGAAACCAAACGCTTTGACAAAATAAGGTACCAGTGTAACCCTAAGGCACAATAAATGAGGATGGCCTGCAAAATACAGTGAAAATTACACCAGAGTACAGAAGGATGCTGAGATTAAATACCTGCTGTGACCTCACTTCTCAGACAAAGTTGGCGGAGCACTGAATAGGTGGTACACCAGAGGAACAGAACCATCACTCTGGTTTGCGATGAAAATTTAAGGGGCACAAGCTGTGGGAACTTCCAAGGACTCTATTTGGCATTGTAATGTAGCAGGGAAAGGCAGTGCTGATTGATAAAATCCTTAAAAATGTTATCTATGTTGGAGGCAGTCTGTAAATAAATAAGGGTTGGGAGAGACTATATTATGAGCATCTCTGTAGTTGCTGGGGAGATAGACAGGCTAAACCAATCTGTGTGAATGTCTCCATCTCATCTTTTTTTCTCTTTCACCCCCCCAACCCCACACAAACTCTGGGCCATAGAAGTTTCACCACTTGCTCATTTCACTGTCCCAGTTGCTCTTGCAAATAGTGGTTGAAGAACTCCTTTCATTCAGTAATGAGTAATACTCAAAAGAAAACAAGGGCTTCCCTGGTGGCGCAGTGGTTGAGGGTCCGCCTGCCGATGCAGGGGACACGGGTTCGTGCCCCGGTCCGGGAAGATCCCACATGCCACAGAGCGGCTGGGCCCGTGAGCCACGGCCGCTGAGCCTGCGCGTCCGGAGCCTGTGCTCCGCAACGGGAGAGGCCACAACAGTGAGAGGCCCGCGTACCGCAAAAAAAAAAAAAAAAGAAAAGAAAACAAGCAGATCTATACAGCAAATGTACAAGGAAAAGGAGGAAAGGAATAGGAAAAGGACATGTCAAATAAAGAAATTTTCCAGAAAAATACTACCATGAAGCACACCAAACATATTGTTATGAATTCAAAGGACTTAATGAAAGTTTAAAGTAAGGTCTCAAAGCAGAAAGACATAATGAGTGACAAAAGAAGAGTAAATGTAAAATAAGCAAGCAGAACTCAAAAATTAAGAAAAAGAAAAAAATCGAAGAAATTAAAGTCACATTATGAATGGGGAAAAAAGGGGGGGCAGACAAAAATAACAACATAGTAAGACTTATGAGGGCTAGGTTGAAAAAGTGAGCAAAATGAAATGGAAATTTAAAAAGAACTAAAAAGAATTTGAGATAAAATTATAGATACAGAAGACAAAGGATATCCAGCATGTCCATAGGAGGGAGAATAGAACACGTAGAAAAGAAAAAATAATCAAAGTAGAATTCAAGAGAACTTCATGTAAGTGAGAGAAGTCTTTAATCTACAGATTGAAAGGACACATACTGTCCCAAGGAAACTGACACAGAATGACCCCTGTGACATATCCCATTGAATTTTACTGGACTTCAAAAATAAATAATTCTTTGAACATCCAGGCAAAAAGATCCAGACACTTTTAAGGGGAAAGAAATCAGATTGGCCTCAGATTTCTCCATAGCCACATTCAAAGGTAGATAACAGTGGTGCAATGCCAGCAAAGTCTGAGAAAGGAAGTGTGACCTGCCTGTGTCCTAATTTTCTCATTTGTAAAAGGGGATGTACCTCCTACTTGATTTATAGCATTATTATGAGCTATAATGGTTTAATGAGGATAGATCACCTGTGATTTCAATAAGTGCTCAAAATAGCTCTTCTTATTCTCCATAGCCAAACTTTCTTTCAAGTAAAAGGTGTTAAATGTTTTTGAACATGTAAGGATCAGAAGATAGAATTCCCATTAGCAACTCTTGAAGAACTATTAGAGAATGAATTTTAGGCAACCAAGAGATGAACAGAGAAACTGAACATGTGAGCCAGTTGAAATGTAGGACTGGGATGAAAACAACTGTGGAAATCTATTTCATAATAATTGTTAATATAGTATATGGTAGTTACTAGATACTTACCATGTGTCAGGCACTGTTCCAGTGCTGTACTTTTATTATGACAACAGCCCTGTGAGGTAGAACCTATTGTTACAGCCATTGTAAAAATAAGGAAACAGAAATAGCTATTAAGTAACTTGCTCAAGCTACAAAATGATAAAGCCAACCTAGGCAGTCTGGTTCCAGAGCTCCTTCTCTTAATCACTACTGTATATTGTTCGGAATGTTAATATTATAAATTATACCAGTAAAAGTAATAAAATTAACAAGAACCAAGAAGGAGAGATGGAAGATGAGAGATGGCAAAAGGATGTTGATTTCCTTATCTTTATTATTTTTTAAATGTTTATTTTATTTATTTATCCCCCCACCCCCTTTTTTTTGGTTGAGTAAGGTCTTAGTTGAGGTACATGGAATCTTTGTTGAGGCATGCAGGATCTTTTCGTCACGGCACGTGGTCTGCTCGGGTTTCTCTCTAGTTGTGGTGTCCGGCTTCTCTCTAGTTGTGGCACGCGGGTTCCAGAGCACATGGGCTCGGTAGTCTGTGGCATGCAGTCTCTCTCGTTGAGGCACACGAGCTCAGTAGTTGTGGCATGCAGGCTTAGTTGCCTGTGGCATGTGGGATCTTAGTTCCTCGACCAGGGATTGAACCTGCGTCCACTGCACTGGAAGGTGGATTATTTACCACTGTACCACCAGGGAAGTCCTTGATTTCCTTATCTTTAATATCCAACGTCAAAAGATAATATTGGGCTTCCCTGGTGGCACAGTGGTTAAGAATCCGCCTGCCAATGCACGGGACACGGGTTTGAATCCTGGTCTGGGAGGATCCCACATGCTGCGGAGCAACTAATAAGCTCGTGCTCCACAACTACTGAGCCTGTGCTCTAGAGCCCACGAGCCACAGCTACTGAAGCCCAGGAGCCAAAACTAGCGAAGCCTGCACACCTAGAGCCCATGCTCCGCAACAAGAGAAGCCACCGCAATGAGAAGCCCGTGCACTGCAACGAAGAGCAGCCCCCACTCGCCACAACTAGAGAAAGCCTGCGCGCAGCAACAAAGACCCACCGCAGCCAAAAATAAATAAATAAACTTATAAAAAAGATAATATTTATATCTTATAAAGCAAATAACAGAGACAGAAGTATATTCAAAAGTATAGAGATGACTAGTTGAAGAACTAATAATAATAATATATTAATTAAAATTAGGTGGAGTAAAGGAGATGGGATGGATGGAAGTATAATAATTTTGTCATTGCTTGTAGTGGGGAATAAACAGTTATGGTCTAAAGCAATAAAGGATAAAGTATACTTTTAAAAGTTATAGTATAAGGCTAACCACTAGAAGAGCTAAAATCTGAATACAAACCTTCCTAAATTATCAAAAGGAACACATGTAAAACATAGAAATATACACCCTCTAGAGAAAGATACAAACCAAATGAATCCTTAAAAACAAAGTAGGTTATAAAATGTGATACAGAACTAAGACATATCTATAAATGTCAATGGGATAAGCTTACCTATTATAAGAAAAATATCTTTAGAAAACAATGTCAAAAAAGTTGAAAATAAAAGATGGTACAGGTATACCAGCCAAATGCAAAGAGAAAAGTTAAGCCACAATCTTATACCAGATGAGGTTGAATTTTGGGAGGTGGTGGGGGGAGCATTAAAAAGGCAAAAAAGAAAAGCTCTTTATAATGTTAAAACATATAATCCACAATGAAGATATTACAATACTACAGTCATGAATTTCTATAAAGTAAATAAAGTAACATCAAAATTGATTCAGTGAAATCTATAAGAAATAGAAAAAGAAATAAACAGAAAGGCATTAGAAGTAGGAGACCCTAATTCGCTTTTCTTAGTCTATGACAGATAAAAAAGTTTACCAAAAAAGATACAGAAGAACTCAATAATCTAATAAGGTAGATCTAATTGCCCTGAGAACAAACAGACCTTTTCAAAAGCCCATGGAACACTTACAAAATTACACCAAAACCTCCATACATTCCACTAAGTAGACATGGCAGAAGCAGTATGCTCCAATCACAATATGATAAAATTTGAAATTAACAAAAAATCTATCTGGAAAATTTAAAATGTTCTTTTAATTCTTGAGTCAAAGAGAGAGCCTAAATTGAAATGTTAAGCAACTGGGAAATAAAAAAAATAATAAAAAAAATTTAGGGACTTCCCTGGTGGCACAGTGGTTAAGAATCCACCTGCCAAAGCAGGGGACACGGGTTCGATCCCTGGTCCAGGAAGATCCCACATGCTGCGGAGCAACTAAGCCTGTGTGCCACAACTACTGAGCCCACGTGCCACAACTAGTGAAGCCCATGCACCTAGAGCCCGTACTCTGCAACAAGAGAAGCCACTGCAGTGAGAAGCCCGCACACTGCAACAAAGAGTAGGTCCCATTGCTGCAAGTAGAGAAAGCCCGCTCTTAGCAACAAAGACTCATGCAGCCAAAAATAAATAAATACATTTATTAAAAAAAAAACTTTTTTTAAATATCAGAAACTAAAGCTAAAACTAATGATAAAATTTAAAAACTAGGGTGTTTCCCTGGTGGCGCAGTGGTTGAGAGTCCACCTGCCGATACAGGGGACATGGGTTTGTGCCCCGGTCCGGGAAGATCCCACATGCCGCGGAGCAGCTGGGCCCGTGAGCCATGGCCGCTGAGCCTCAGCGTCCAGAGCCTGTGCTCTGCAACGAGAGAGGCCTGCGTACCGCAAAAAAAAAAAAAAAAAAAAAAAAAGAAAGAAAACTAGAGAAGATTGCAAAGTCTTAATTACATTAATAAATAACACAGAACAGAACAAGACAAACGAATTAAAAAATCAAGAAATTAGAAAAAAAATCTAAGAAAGCAGAAAGAAGGAATTAACCAATACAAAGTGAAAAGAAAAGGCTATGGCTATGTTTCTGTAACTGAGAGAATTCCTCTAACCTTCATCTCCTATTCTCTGCTTTAGATCTTCTTGTTCTTTTCTGGTTTCTGCAATTACCTTTTGTTTGCTCTTCCCCAGAATTTTCCCTGTCTGTCTGGTTCTCTTAGTCTGATGACATTATGCTGCTCATAGATCAATCTTGCCCACTTCTGGCTCTTGGGACAATGCAACCTATTAGAGGGTTGCAATGACTGGGCTTCCAATGATTGGGCTTCCTCTTGTGTGGGATAGGGGCTGAGGATAATTTCTTGAGCCCTTCACTTTGGGGGCATAAATTTTTCATGATCCCAAGCAAATAGCCAAAGCACAGTGGGCTCTGGTAATTCTTCAATACTTGAAAAGGCCAGCACAGGCTCCTCAGACCTGCCCACCGGGTCCCCCTTCCAACACTTGCCACAGTTTGCTCTGAGGATAAGGATAGCCCAGATAAGATCGAGAGTCCTGCCCACGTGTAGAGTTAAATACCAATACCTAGGATCTGTTGCCCTTCAGCTATCACTAGCAGAAGCTCCTGGGTGAGCCCTTGACCAAGCCTCCTTGCTCCTTTAGACTGGGTTGTAACCAAGAATATTAGGTTTCATCTTCATAGGAGGAGCAGAGCAATCTAGTTCCTGGACTCAAGTTTGGAAGGAACTACACGGGGAGATGCTCAATACTTTCTTGCCCAGGTCATCCTCTGGGGATTTTTAGGAAATGCAGAACCATCTGTTTCGTATCAGATGGCTAGCAATTTCATTAGCATGTTTCTTCACTGAGGCAAAGGTGGTGGGACTTCTTGGGCCTCACTCAGAAGTGAAACCTCCTGCAGGTATAGTTTAGGGTTTCTAAGGATTTTAGATAACATAGACCAATTTGCTGACAACAAATAAATAAGAAATCAACAAAAAAAATAATGTAAAAATAGACACAGACATGTTTGGAAACAAAAAAGCACATCTCTAAATAATTTCTGGGTTAAAAGAGAAGTCACAAGGGAAATGCAGAATATTTAGAACTGAACAACAACAAAGGTATACATATGAAAACTTGTGGGATACAGCTAAAGCAGTTCTTAGAGGAAAATTTACAGCTTTAAATGCAATGATGAAAAAATAAGAGACTGAAATAAATAGTAAACATTCAACACAAGATGTTTTTAAAAATCATATAAATCATATAAAAATCATATTTTAAAAATAATAACAATAAGAGAATAAACCAACCCCCAGAAGAAGAAAGAGGAGGAGGGGGAGAGGGAGGGGGAGAGGGGAGGAGGAGGAAGAGAGGAAACAGCAGAAATTAATGGGAGGGACTTCCCTGGTGGCACAGTGGTTAAGAATCCGCCTGCCAATGCAGGGGACACGGGTTCAATCCCTGGTTCGGGAAGATCCCACATGCCACAGCTAAGCCCGTGCACCACAACTACTGAAGCCTGTGTGCCTAGAGCCCGTGCTTTGCAACAAGAGAAGCCACCACAATGAGAAGCCCGTGCACCGCAATGAAGAGTAGCCCCCGCTCACCACAACTAGAGAAAGCCCATGTGCAGCAATAAAAACCAACGCAGCCAAAACTAATTAAATAAATAAATTTATTTTTTAAAAAAAGAAATTAATGGGAAAAAATAGATCAGCAATGCCAATAGCTAGTTCTTTGAAAACTTTAACAAAAGAGATAAACCTTTAGCAAGACTGATCACTGAGAAACAGAGGATGCACAAATAAAGATTATCAGGATAGAAAGGGTAGTGATAGTGAATAATGTAAACAACTCTGGCAATGCATTTAAAATGAGCAATATGTCTAAAACAATAATAAAAAGAGATACCAGGGCCTCCCTGGTGGCGCAGTGGTTGAGAGTCCGCCTGCCGATGCAGGGGATGCGGGTTCGTGCCCTGGTCTGGGAGGATCCCATATGCCGCGGAGCGGCTGGGCCCGTGAGCCATGGCCACTGGGCCTGCGCATCCGGAGCCTGTGCTCCGCAACGGGAGAGGCCACAACAGTGAGAGACCCGCATACCGCAAAAAGAAAAAAAAAAAAAAGTGATACCAGAATAGAAAATCTAAGACTAATAAACATTAAAAAAATTAATCAGTAACAAAAAATCTTTCCCTCTAAGAATATCAGGTCAAGGTATAGTCTAGAAGGACTTCAAGGTGCCATCCAGGATGCAGTGCTGTTTGTAAGAGTGGAAAATCATTAATAACATAAATGTCCATCACCAGGAGAATGGCTGAGTAAATTGTGGTATATTCGTACAATGCAATACTATACAGTAATTAAAATGAAAGAACTCAGCCTATGCATATCAACACAGAAAAATGTTGAAAACATAATATCAAGTGGAAAAAGTTGCAGATTGGTATGTGCAGTTTAGTGTCATTTATTAAAGTTTAGAAACATGCAAAGCAATACTATATATTGTTTATGTACCCATAAACAATTAGTGAAAGTATGAAAACATGATGGCAAGAACTCACACCAAATTCAAGATGGTGTCTACCGCTGGGGAGGAAGGAGAATACCAGGGAGGGTAAAGAGAGCTTAACTGCACTGCCGTGTTTTTTCTTTTTAAAAATGAAGTAGGGGCTTCCCTGGTGGCACACTGGTTAAGAATCCTCCTGCCAATGCAGGGGACACGGGTTCGAGCCCTGGTTGGGGAAGATCCCACGTGCCTCAGAGCAGCTAAGCCCGTGTGCCACAACTACTGAGCCTGCGCTCTAGAGCCCGCGAGCCACAACTACTGAGCCCGAGTGCCGCAACTACTGAAGCCTGTGTGCCTAGAGCCCGTGCTCTGCAACAAGAGAAGCCACCGCAATCAGAAGCCTGCGCACCGCAATGAAGAGTAGCTCCTGCTCGCGGCAACTAGAGAAAGCCCGCGCACAGCAATGAAGACCCAACTCAGCCAAAAATAAATAAATTAAAAAAAAAAAATGAAGCAGGGCTTCCCTGTTGAGAGTCCGCCTGCCGATGCAGGGGACACGGGTTCGTGCCCCGGTCCGGGAGGATCCCACATGCCGTGGAGCGGCTGGGCCTGTGGGCCATGGCCGCTGGGCCTGCGCGTCCGGAGCCTGTGCTCCGCAACGGGAGAGGCCACGACGCTGAGGCCCGCGTACCGCAAAAAAAAAAAAAAAAAAAAAAAAGCAAATATGGCAAAAGGTTAAGGTCTGTTATGAAGATAGTAGGTACACAGGTGTTTGTTACATTGTTTTCTATATGTCAACATTGTTCTAAGAACTTTTCATGTATTTCTCTTTGATCCTCACAACCTCCCTATGAAAGAGGTATTATCATTATTTCATTTTATTGTTAAAGAAACTGAGGCAAGAGAGGTCATGAGGTTAAGAAACTTGCAGAGCAGGTTAGTGGTGGTGCTGGCCGAACCCAGATAGTCTGCCTCCAGAGCCTGTGCTTTTAACCACTGAAGTAAAAGAACCAGGATTACTTATCTTGGAGAGCAACATGCAGAGCAGGTTTAATAGTGGTGGGGTCGGATGCCTGTCCCCAGTGCTCCTGCTTAGAGGCCCTGATCACACTCATTCCCTTTGTACAAGCAACTCAAAGTGGGGTCAGGACTTTCATATTTGTTTCCTTGGGATTTTGCATATACTCAAATCATATAAAAAGCACTTGCTGGATGGATGAATAAATGAAGTGTAGTCTGGGTTTTTATCCAGAAATAGGGCATTCTATTATGAACAACTCCTGGAATAGGACTAACAGAGCTATCCACTTTAACTGTCCTGATCTTTGGCTCCTGCATCCTGAAGCACATTCTATCTGCAACTCCGCCCAAGGTCAAGATTTAAACATGGCCCTTTCCACCACACCTGTTTTCCAGTGAAAAATCCTGAAGCTGTATTATTTCCTTCCTGAGCCAATATTCTCCTCCCTTCTTTTCTTGTATTCCCAAATCTAACATCATTTACGTTCACATTATCTTCCCTAATACAAAGTAAGATGATTTGAAGGCGCAGACATGGTCTTAGTCATCTCTGGATCTCTACTTCCCTTTAGCACATAGCACAGAGGTTGATATTTAAGTGTCTAATAAATGTTTATTAAATAACCACCATAAAGAACATAAAGGTTTTGATTTTAAAACCTCATTGAGGATAAAATGAATGCTTTCCTATAATATTTAAAACATTAAAAAAAAAAGGGGACAAACCAGTATCTTATTAGCAAGCTGTGAAACAGTGAAGACAAGTCTGGTATTCAGTTACAAGAATCAGATTCTTGTTTTGAGCAAAGGCGCCAAGCCAAGCCTGCATCAAAGAGGTAGTCACAAAGAACAGGCTCTTCAAGTTGTGGCTTCCATCACAAACCAAAAGCAAATTTCCCACATGCTTTTATGAAAAGGATGGCTGGCCACATACTGTTTTGGTTGTTTTGTCTTGTTTTTAGGCTCGGCCATACACACAAACTATAATCACTGTCAGTAATCTGATCTTCTAACAAAAAACACACAGAAACTATAAAGAATGTTCAACTTTACAATACTCAGCGCAAAACATCAAAGGCTTTATTTTTCTACGATTCTACCACACAACCCCCTTTGCTTGTACATACCTCATAGTACCAGAAGATGGCACTCTTCAGCTACATTTTACAAAACCCATTTACGCTGAAGGAATAATTTCATCAACTATGGGAACTGTACCACAAGGGGTGATAACAATGAACAGATGTATAGTACCAGGTTTTAAATAATTTTCTAAGATCCACGTTCTAAAAATGTATTTCAGACAATCTTATCAATTTCTCCTTATTTAGGAGGAAACACAATAGTTGGATTCTTAATTCCTGAAAATTCTCCAAGTCTCTAGTCAGCACCCTCACCCATTCTCTACATCATCTATTTTAAATCAACTTCACCATTCTCTGCACTCTCACTGTATCTTCAACCTCTCATTCTTCCCTTCTCTCCTAACTTCTTTCTCTCAGCCATTAACGGTGCTCATCACACTCAGTCTCTTTTCCTCTCTCTCTTCACACATACACACATGCACACACGAACCCTCTCCACTCTTTTGTTCCCTTCTGTTATAATGTCTGTATTTTATTTTCAGCATATACAGTGTGCTACTTGTGTGCTTGTTTATAGTCCAGGTGCCTCTAATGTCCCAATCAGGAATGCACAGGTGCTTGGCTAGCATTCTAATAAGGTAATCAGGAAGCCCATGCTCCAGAGGTAGCTGCTGTAAGGGTTTCTACAATATTATCCATATCTTGATAAGGATTGATCCATCTCTGAGATTTTGTTAATTAGAAAATTAGAATTTTAACTGCTGAAATTTGTGGCTAGTTAAATAGCACGGCTAAGTTAGAAATGAACTACCATTGGTGAAATTAAGAGATATGGATTGGCTAAAATAAGAGTCATTCCTACTCTTTCACAAAGAGGGTATAAGAACCAGTTGAAGCCATACCTTTATCTTTAGGGAGGTACCCAGAGCTAATCGTTTTACAGCAGAGGTTCTCAACTTCAGGGAGCTTCAGCACAGATCCGCGCACAGTGCTGTGCTGCTGGTCCAAGAGACCACATTTTTTTTTTTTTTTAAAGAAGATGTTGGGGGTAGGAGTTTATTAATTAATTAATTTATTTTTGCTGTGTTGGGTCTTCGTTTCTGTGTGAGGGATTTCTCTAGTTGTGGCAAGCGGGGGCCACTCTTCATCGCGGTGAGCGGGCCTCTCACTATCGCGGCCTCTCTCGTTGCGGAGCACAGGCTCCAGAGGCGCAGGCTCAGTAGTTGTGGCTCATGGACCTAGTTGCTCCGTGGCATGTGGGATCCTCCCAGACCAGGAGGATCTGTGTCCCCTGCATTGGCAGGCAGATTCTCAACCACTGCACCACCAGGGAAGCCCCTAAGAGACCACATTTTGAGAATCACTGGTTCAGAATTTCTAGTTGCCTGATGCTAATTATAAGGGTAACAGGAGCTGCCTCTGAAATCTTTCATGAATGTTGACAGAACACCTAAAAGGCCAGAGTTTACAGACTGATTGTATGAAATGTTTTGTGACTGCTTATAAATAAATATGTGCTGAATAAATGCCTATGTGTATAGTAGAAATCATTTTCATTATAACCTAGTAAAAAGGTTGTGAGGGAGTAGTTAATACTCACCTATATCAAACATTTACTGTGGCTACCATTATCTTTCAAAATAGAATCTAAGGAAGTGTGCATGACCAAACTGGATTAGGTCAGTTTAAAACAATTTCCCAGCCAAAAGGTGGAGGCAGCCCAAGAATCCGTGGATGGATGGATGGATAAACAAAATGTGGTTATATACATACAATGGAATATTATTCAGCTTTAAAAAGGAAGAAAATTCTGACACATGCTACAATATGGATGAACCTTCAGGATATTATGCTAAGTGAAATAAGCCTGTCAACGAAAAGAAAAACACAGTTGACCCCTGAACAACATGGGGGTTAGGGGCACCAATCTCCTCCCCAGCAGAAAATCTGTGTATAACTTTATATTCAGCACTCTGTATCCATGGTTCTGCATCCGCAGATTCAACCTACTGTGGTACGTGTAATACTGTAGTACATATTTAGTGAAAAAAAATCCACCATAAATTGACCCATGCAGTTCAAATCCATGTTGTTCAAGTGTAACTATATTGTGTGATTCCACTTATGTGAGATCTTTAAAGTAGTCAGACTCAGAAATAGAAGGTAGTTGCTAGGGGCTTGGGGGAAGGGAAAATCAGAAGTTGTTTAAGGGGTACAGAGTTTCAGTTTTGCAAGATGAAAAAGTTATGGAGACTGGCTGCAAAACAATGTGAATACACCTAACACTACTGAACTGTAAAATTAAAGATGGTTAAGATGATCTATGGAAAATAGTATTGCTGTTCCTCAAGAAATTAAAAATAGTACTACTGGGACTTCCCTGGTGGCACAGTGGTTAAGAATCCACCTGCCAATACAGGGGACACGGGTTTGATCCCTGGTCTGGGAAGATCCCACATGCCGTGAAGCAACTAAGCCTGTGTGCCACGACTACTGAGCCTGCGCTCTAGAGTCCACAAGCCCCAACTACTGAAGCCCGCATGCCTAGAGGCCATGCTCTGCAACAAGAGAAGCCACCACAATGAGAAGCCCGCGCACCGCAATAAAGAGTAGCCCCTGCTTGCGGCAACTAGAGAACGCCCGTGCGCAGCAACGAAGACCCAATGCAGTCTCTAATAAGTACATTTATATATATTAAAAAATAGTACTATTATGCGATGAAGCAACCTCACGTCTGGGTATATATCCAAAGGAAACAAAATCATTATTTCAAAGAGATAGCTGTACTTCCTTGTTCATTGCAGTATTATTCACAATAGCCAAAGTTATAGAAACAACTTAAGTGTTTGTGGACAGATGAATGGATAAAGAAAACGTGGTATATAGGCACAATGAAATATTATTCAGTCTGTCATTTGCAATGACATGAATGAACCTGGAGGGTATTATGCTAAGTGAAGTAAGCCAGAGAGAGAAAGACAAATACTGCACGGTATCACTCATAAGTGGCATTTGAAAAAAAAAAAAAGATCAGAGAAACAGAGAGTAGGAAAGTAGTTGCCAGGGGCTGAGAGGGTGGGGGAAATAAGGAGAGGATAGTAAAGGGTACAAACTTTCATTTATAAAATGAATAAGGGGCCTCCCTGGTGGCGCAAGTGGTTGAGAGTCCGCCTGCCGATGCAGGGGATACGGGTTCGTGCCCCGGTCTGGGAGGATCCCATATGCCGCGGAGCGGCTGGGCCCGTGAGCCATGGCCGCTGAGCCTGCGCGTCCGGAGCCTGTGCTCCGCAACGGGGGAGGCCACAACAGTGAGAGGCCCGCATACCGCAAAAAAAAAAAAAAAAAAAAAAAAAAAAAAAAAAAAAATGAATAAGGTCTAAGGCTCTAACGTATCATAACATGGTGACTATAGCTGATAACACTGTATTGTATAATTGAAATTTGCTAAGAGAGTAGGACTTAATTGTTCTCACACACCAAAAAAGGAAGCATGTTAGGTAGTGGACGTGTTAATTAACTCATGGGAGTGATCCTTTCACAGTGTATATGTATGTCAAATCACCACATACTTTAAATATCTTACAATTTTATTTGTTGATTATATCTCAATAAAGTGGGGACTAAAAGTAATAACAAACTGAGAAACAAATATGGTTAAGAGGGTAAGTGTTATGTGGATGTTATCACAATTAAAAAAAATTCAAACCAAACCAAACCAAACCCAAACCAACAGATTTCCCAGCACAGTTTCTAGAAACAGTAGTCTAAACTCACTGTCAACACTTATTTCCTGCCATTCAAACTTAATCCAACATATTTTGGCTTTGGACCATTTTATACTTTGAAAATACTTATAACACTTTTTTTTTACACATCTTTATTGGAGTATAATTGCTTTACAATGGTGTGTTAGTTTCTGCTTTATAACAAAGTGAATCAGTTATACATATACATATGTTCCCAAATCTCTTCCCTCTTGCGTCTCCCTCCCTCCCACCCTCCCTATCCCACCCCTCTAGGTGCTCACAAAGCACCAAGCTGATCTCCCTGTGCTATGTGGCTGCTTCCCACTAGCTGTCTATTTTACATTTGGTAGTGCTTATAACACTTTTGACAATGAACCCTGAATGCAAATTTCAGTTCTTACATTATTTAACTTCTCTTCAGCATTCGTCCTTGTTGACCACTTTTCTAATGGCTTCTGTCCCCATGTTTTTCTCCTACTTCTCTGGCCACTTGTTCTGAGTCTTTCTGTGGAGTCATTCTCTTCCTTTCTCATAATCATAAATATTGTTTTCCAGGGTTTTGCTCTACTTTCTTTGGGTTCTCTGTATGTCATCATGAGTAACATTTATTCCCATGGCTCTAACAAACCTCTGTCCTTACACAGGCCTTTCTCCTGAGTTAAATATCTAAGTGCTTCCTGGACATCTCCTGTCTCCATCTGGATAACTTACAAGTACTTCACACTCAACCTTCCCCAAACTGAACTCACCATCTCCCGCCTTCCTCTCCCCCAAGAGTTGTTCTCCTTTATTCCCTACCTCATTGAAAGGTGCCATCATCCACTCAGGCATCCAAGGGAGGGAACAGTGAGTTGTCTTAACCGCCTCCTTCCTCCTCATCCTCCCACATTCAGCTGGTCACCATGTGCTGGCAATCAAATCATTTCCTTAATATCCTTTGAAGCTATTTCTTCCTCTATTCCCTCTGCCAATGCCGTGGTTTAAGCTCTCACTGCTTTATGCCTGGATTACAACAACAACCATAAAACTGGTCTCCCTGCATGCGATAGTCTTCTATCCAATTTACCCTCTACTACAACCAGTGAAATTCGTCTGAAACATAAATCTGATCACTCACTTCCCTGTTTAAAAACTTCTATTGATGGGCTTCCTTGATGGCACAGTGGTTGAGAGTCCGCCTGCCGATGCAGGGGACACGGGTTCGTGCCCCGGCCCGGGAAGATCCCACATGCCGCGGAGCGGCTAGGCCCGTGAGCCATGGCCGCTAAGCCCGCACGTCCGGAGCCTGTGCTCTGCAACAGGAGAGGCCACAACAGTGAGAGGCCCGCGTACCGCAACAACAAAAAAAAAAAAAAAAAAAAAACTTCTATTGATTCTCTACTACCCTTGACACAACATGAATGGTTTTTTGAATTTGACTCTGCTAACTTGACCTCTATAAACTGCCCCTCATGCACTCTGCTCTAGCCACGCTGTTTCTGGAATGTAGCATTCTTTCATATCTTTGTAGCTTTGCACATGCCTCTTTCTGCCTGCACTGCTCAAAATTCAGTCCAGATACAACCTCCTCCAGAAAGTCTTCTGGAACCTTCTCAGTTAGGATGGCTCAATAAAAAAATACATTGCATGGGACATATACTAAAAATTATTAGTTGTTTATTGGTAATATTTGGGACATATACTAAAAAACACTCATTATTTTAAATTCAAATTTAACTGGGTATTCTGTTTGGTTTTTTTCCCCCTAAATCTAGCAACACTACTCCCAGTCTCAATTATGTACTTCTTGTTTATTTTTTCATGTCCTCTCCTAGTCTGTAAGCGTCTTCAGGGTGGCAATATGCCTTATCTCTGTAACTCCAGGTTCCAGCACAGTGCTAGTAAGCACATAACTAAAATCACATGGTGTTTTACTGCTGGCTTGTTTCTTCGAAGTTGGCTTTAACCCCTAGTCTCTTTACTGCTTCTCAGGAACGATGTTCATGATAACAGGGATGCCACCTGCCTCAGCATCATGGTGAACGTGACATGAGACAGTGCAGCCCAGCACGTGAAGGCCACCAGGAAAGCTACTATAATTTAACCAGTAAGATTATCCTTGGAATAGGGCTTATGTCTGTTAAGATTTGAAATAAATGTGTTCAGTAAATATTTTTCTGTAAGTTTGCAAAGGAGAAATTGGTAACCTAACTCAAGCTGGCATAAAGGAAGACCATATTTTTAAAAGGAAAAAGTTAAGCTTGCACTTTAAAAGCAGTATGTTCCAAGTGAACTGGTTCCATGTATTTTAAAAATATAGGATAACAGCACAAAATGAACCTCTAGAGTCAAGTAATAATTGATCCTGAGCAAATAAAAGCTAAATGAAACCATTAGTTATGTACTGCTATCTAATTGGAAACATGGTTCTAAATATCTTAAATTTAGTATATATTTTTTTAATAAATTTTATTTTATTTATTTGTTTTTATTTTTGGCTGCATTGGGTCTTCGTTGCTGTGTGCGGGTTTTCTCTAGTTGCGGTGAGCAGGGGCTACTCTTCCTTGTGGTGTGCGGGCTTCTCATTGCGGTGGCTTCTCTTGTTGCACAGCATGGGCTCTAGGTGTGCAGGCTTCAGTAGTTGTGGCACCTGGGCTCCGTAGTTGTGGCTTGCAGGCTCTGGAGCGCAGGGTCAGTAGTTGTGGCGCACGGGCTTAGTTGCTCTGCGGCATGTGGGATCTTCCCAGACTAGGGATCGAACCCGTGTCCCCTGCATTGGCAGATGGATTCTTAACCACTGCACCACCAGGGAAGTCCCTGAATTTAGTATATGCTAAGTTAGTTGTTTTAAGCAACAAATCATTATCTCTAGAAATTAAATCTTAAGAGACTGTAATAAAATCTAGAGGCTCTCTCATCTTTTAATGCTTCCATTTTAAAGCATGTGCTCATATAATAGTCACAAAGGTTCACCAGAATATCACAGAGAGTGATTCTTCTATTACCCAGGTAGACCTCAGAACAAACACTCTCTATCATGGAGAAACTTGCCAGAAATTTCAATATTAAACAAAGTTGTCCTGAAAAACGTACAGAAGGAAAATTTCTCTCCCTCCCCCAGCATTCTTTTTTTTCTTTTTTAAAGAACCCAGCAAACCACAGAGTCAAACTGTACAAAATTTCCTTATGGTTAGGCACAAAATAGAACTTTGATGAAATAATGAGTCAATTGGTGATTGCTATGATCAGAGAAAATGTACAGTGGATTATACAACATATTGTAACTAGCTTGGTGGAAAAAAAAAAAGCACAAATGGAAAAAAAATGGATCCTTCTAAGCACATCTAATTAGGCTTAGTTACTTTTGCCCTTAGTTTCAGAGAGAGCTGCCTTTAAACAAAGATGAGCAGAATACAGTTCTTATTCCTTACGCTTCCACAAGTTAACCTTGGCTTCCCAGGAACACCACCCCCACTCCATTTCCCCTCTTGGAGTTTTAAAAGCCTATTACACATTCACTAGAATCCAGCTCTAAATAATGGATATAACAGTGGAAGGTTTCATACTTTTATTAAAAACTGAAAACAAGAAACTTGAATTGAAATTGCAAGTCAATGTACAAGGTGCAAAATTAATCTCAGTTTTGGCTAGAAGTTAAGAATCCCATTAACTTTATAACATTTTTTAACAAAAATGATCCATTGGTTAGAGAAAAACATCTCAGGGCAGTAATACTAATATTCTGTAGCGACCTCCTATGTTGAAGTTATAAGAAATGTACTTGATTACTAAATTAGACTAATTCACACACAGTACATAATGCATATGAAATACATACTTGATTTGTTCAACATTCTAAGTTTGTTTTTAAAATTTACTGTAAAAAGACAAAAGAGGGAAAGATATGAATTTGCAGGTAGCCAAAAGGCCCAATGACCAAAGCTGTGGTTCACTGGCTACTGATGCATGGTTCTGGGAATTCTCAGATCTAATGTTAATCAGCATCTTGCTCTGAGGGATAAAAGTGCTAAGGCAAGCTTGGTTGTAATGAGAAGGAGAAAGGTGCTCCTCAGTGCCTTTCCAAATTCTTCCTATTCTGTAAGGCCCTACAGAAGATCTACCTCCTCTATGAAGCCTTTCTCTACTATGCTACCCATAGTGATTTATCTATTCATTGAAACCTTCTTTCCTTAAATTTTTGTAATACAACTATTTGTAGCACAAACTAAATCATTTTAACCGGATGTGATAATCTTCGGATGTGTTGGCTTGGCTAAACTGCAGTTCCCAGCTAATGAAGCAAACAATAATCTAGGTGTTGCTGTATTTTAGAGATGTGTCCATAATCAACTGACTTTAAGAGAGATTATCCCAGATAATCTGGGTGGGCCTGATTCAATTAGTTGAAGGGCCTTAAGAGCATTGCTGAGGCTTCCCTGGTGAAGAAGAAATTCTGTTTGTGCATAGAAGCTTTAGCCTAGGCCCAAGAGTTCTAGCCTGTCATTTCGGACTTGCCACAATTGGGTAGGCCAATTTCTTGCAAGAAATCTCTCACTTTTAAAAAAAATTGAGATATAATTGACATATAACATTATATTACTTTCGGGTATAGAACATAATGATTCAATATTTGTATATACAGTGTAATAATCACCACAAGAAGTCTAGTTAACATCCATCACCATACATAGTTACAGAATTTTTTTCTTATGAGAACATTTAAGATCTACTCTCTTAGCAACTTTCAAATATACAATACAGTGGTATGAACTATGGTCACCATCTTGTACATTGTGTCCACATGACTTATTTGTTTTATAACTGGAAGTTTGGTTCTTTTGACCCCCTCCACCCATTTTGCCCACCCTACACCCCCTCCTCTGGCAACCACCGATATGTTCTCTGTATCTATGAGCTGGATTTGTTGTTGTTGTTGTGTTTTAGACTCCACATATAAATGAGATCATGTGGTATTTGTCTTTCTCTGGCTGACTTATATCACCTAGCATAATGCCCTCAGGGTCCACACATGTTGTTAATAAATAATATTAATAAATTTGTACTAATAAGTAAAATTTAAAATAATAATCAATCTCTTAATATATATTTTTATTGGCTCTGCTTCTCTGCTTGAAACTTGATTGATACAACTGATCATATAATGTCATGTATGTATGTGTGTATGTATATGTCTTATCGTCCCAGTCAGATTCAAAGGCATAAACTTGAAATAATAATTTATTGAGCACTTACTACGTGTCAAGAGTTAAGTGCTGTATTAAGCCTTTGAATAAGTGAACTCACAACCACCTGAGAATATTAAAATCCTCATTTTAATCCCCATTTTATAGAGGCTAAATAATTTGCCTAACCTATACAGCTAAGGAATGGCAAAGCCAGAACTCAAACCTGAACCTCATTTATTCCAGTGCTTATGCACTTAACTACTGCAATAGACATGACCCATCACACACAAACAGAGGGAAAGGTGAAAAGACAGAGACAGAGATATACAGAAAGAAGAAAGCTATGTAAGCTGAGACAGACCATTATTCTTAAACATAAGTAAACTGATTATCACACTCTGTTGATCACCTGTCATTCCTAACCTAAACAATGTTCTCACCTTGGAGGCGATGCTTTAAATGGGAGAGCCACGGCAATCTTCTGGGGAAGCTTCTGAAGTACAATGCTATGGTTACAGGGGCAACAAATAGTAGGGTAGCTGCCCCAAGCCAAATGAAATCAAGTCAAGGACTTGTGAACCTTCTCTGTATTCAACAGATATGTCAGATACTTTAGCTGCCCAAGAAACTTCTTTGTTTTTCATATTGTGGGATAAAATAAACATTTATTTTAAAACAAAAGAAATAGATATGTCAGAGTATCATTCAGCTTAATTGATTCACTTCCACTTTATCCTCATAAAATCTGTGATGCAGGTAGGGCAGAAATACTTTTCTCACCTGTACAATGGAATTAATAGCAAATCAATGAAATGAAGTCACTTATTCAAAACCATACAATAGACCACAAGAAAGGGTAAGGCTGGTTCTTTGACTCCAGGCTCGTATTTTTTCCAGTAGACTAACATGATACAGTTGAGTACTCGTAATCAAGAAGTGCCTCATACTTGGTGTACCGTACCATTAATATACAAGGTTTTATAATATACTGACATGACTAAAGTAATGAGACAGATTTTCATAAGTCACACATGAAACCGGTTGTATTTCCCAAACTTGCTCTGTTCTTTGGGCATTTGCACTCACTGTCCTTTCTCCTCACATGCTTTTTGCCCAGATACACAACTGTTTCCTCCTTACCAGGTTTCAATTCAAAATGCCCTCTTCACAGGGAAGCCTGTCCCAACCACTCTGGTCAAGATAAGATGCCTTTGCCATTCTTTACTAAATACTACTATTATATCCTTTCTCACTGCACTTCTCAGTACCTGAAGTCATTTATTTGTTTTTGTCTTTATTATTCATATTCTGCTAGCAGAATATAAGCTCCTCCAGACATGGACTCTGCTTACTACTGTATCAACAGCACCTAGAATAATGACTAACATATAGTAAGTGTTCAAGAAATATTTGTTGATCGATGTCTCTTCTAAAATGGACTATACTTTTAATATGATTCTTATGTGATAGTAATTACCTTGAAAATAAATATTAAATTATTAAAAATGAGAAAAAAAACTTGATAAAAGTTAAAAGCTAAGCTGCCAACTTTCAAAGGAAGAAAAGAACCCTCACTGTTAATCTTTAGCAAACAATATTTGTAGGGCTACTTTTGGATCTTCTGTGTCTCTTTATAATCTTCCTTAGTTCACTAAGATGAAATTGACTGAGGATTTTGAAGGAAATCTGTTCAGAGTTTATACACAAGATACTATAATCCTTTGGCAAGCATGTTTTTGCTAAATGGTTTTGAGATAATGCAGTTTTATATATTTATATCCCAAACTGAAAACAGCCATCTTAATATATGCTCTGTTCAGTTCATTCCACTTAAGAGAACAATCTATGCAGTAATACACAGAGAGAGAGACAATCAGTTTAGGCTCCACATTTCAAACCAGGAATTACTAGGATCAGAACAAGTATGCATGGATATTGCCATAATTTATGAAAAGGCCAGACAAGTACTTAGCAGCTATTGTAAAACTGCAATCTGGGACAAGCAAATTTACAAGGAACTGCATTTCAAGCCAGTAAGGGCTGACTCAGACTTTAAAAAAGAGGTATAGCCTGTGTAATATAAAACTACATAAATATATTATAGCCATGGTTTTTCCTCTAAACATCCCTGCTTTTAGAATTTGCATGAATGCTTTCCTATTCTTTTACTTTCAATCTATCTGCATCTTTATATTTTAGATGTGTATCTTATAAATATCATATAGTTGTTTTTAAATTTTAACACAGTCTGACAATCTTTGTCTTTTAACTGAAGCATTTGGTCCCTTTACATTTAATGTAATTACCAACATATTTGGGTTTAGATATACTACAGTTAGTGCTGTCGTAAGCCACCCATATTTCCTCTAGAAATGGAACACTCATTCCCTTAGCTGCTGAGCATATAGGCAGTCAACAGCTCTCAGCTGAATCTTTCTTTGGGACTTGGCCTCAGCTGGAATACAGCCTTACCCAAAGTCATATCCCCTTTAGGGAGGGTGGGAGAGGATGGAAAACTGTATACAATGACTGGTCAGTGAGGCGGGTACAAAGCCCTCGACCTTTGCAAGGCCATCTCATCCCCAGGTTCCCTGTAGAATCAACTGATGCTTTTATTACTACTGCACTGCAGTTTAAACTTCTCTTTCTGATCTGTCTTCCTTCCTCACTGCCCCACAGATGTTAACCTCAAAAGCCCATCCCAATAAACTTCCTTCAGGCAAATCTCAGTCTCTGAGTCTGTTTCCCAGGGAATTCAATTTGTGACATCTATCACCTTATTATGTGTTTTCTACTTCTTCTGCCTGTTATGTTTCTTTTTCTTTATTGCCTTCTTTAGGACTGAGTGTTCTTTTATTATTTATTCCATTTTTCCTATATTAGTTTGGAAACGATACACTCTTTTTCTATTCCAGAGGCTATCCTAGAAATAACAAATACATAGTTGAATTAGCAAGTCTAAAGTTAATTGATTAATACTTTTCCCCTACTCTGCAATATGATAAGGATTTTAAACACTTTAGCTCCTTTTACCCTTTCCCCAATTTATATGTAATTGTTATTCTAGGTACCTCATGTAAGTGGACACATACAACATTTGTCCTTTTGCATCTAGCTTATATCATTTAGCATAGTATTTTCGAGGTTCCTCCATATTGTGGTATGCATCAGAATTTCATTCTTTTTAAAGGTTGAATAATATTCCATTGTATGTATGTATCACATTTTGTTTATGCATTCATCTGTTAATGGACATTAGAGAGTTTCCACCTTTTGGCTACTGTGAATAATGCTGCTATGAACATTGGTGTGCAAGTATCTGTTTAAGTCCCTGCTTTCATTTCTTTTGAGTATATACCTAGAAGTGGAATTACTGGTAATTCTATATTTAACTTTTTGAGGAACTTCCATATTATCTTCCTGATTCTCTTAAATACATTTCAATTCCCTGTTGAAATTATTCATTGTTTTATTTATATTCTCTACCTATTTTCCTACTTACTTGAACATGAACATAGTTATTCTAAAATCCTTTTAGGATGACACCAATACCTAGGTCATCTATGGATCTGCTTCTATTGCCTGTGTTTATTTCTTGGTTTTCAGTCATATCATCTTGTCTTTTGTCATGCTCTGTAATTGTCTACATAATGCCTCCAGAGAGGATTTCCCTTCCCTCTAGTAGGCAGATATAATGGTAGCTGATCGCCTTAATCCAATGAGGGGCTGTGCTGAGTGCAGGATGAATTGTACCTCTGGTAAAGGTCAATCTATTTTTGACTCATCTCTATTCCAAGAGCATAGCCCTCCAGGATTTTTAACTGACAGCCTGGTAATTCATTGAGGTTTCTCCCCCTGGAAGGTTCATAACTCTAGTCTGTAGCTTGTGAGACTGCCAAAACGTCTACTTTTCAAAGGCTTTCCAATGAGATTTTTTTAGCTTCCCACTCTGTAAAGCCCCAGGATTTGGCAAATATCCCAACAGGATAACTGGCTTTATGCTTGAGGCTCCCTTAGCTTTCTATAAAAGCTTGCTGGTTTCTTATCCCCAGCAGCAGCACTCTCCCAGTATACAGTTGTGGTTCTCAGACCCCTGCTCATGCCCAGCATCAGCAAATTCCTCAAGTGAAAAAGAAGCTACAAAGTCAACTCGCCTCTCTGAGGTTCTTTTAGCTCACCTTCACTCTTGGTGTTCAGCCCTTTGGAATCTCAGCCCAAAGCATGGTGTACCAAGGTCCCACTCTTGGTAGAAAATGGACTATATTTTTATCTTCCTAGCCCCATAAGACTGTATTTCAGGTCATACATTTCCAGGCAAACACAGCCACAAAATCTAGGCCCACCTCTCTTAAATCTTATCCTCTCCCAGATCTTGATCAAGTAATTCCTCACTATCTTGTTAGCTCTTTGAAGCTTTAACATATACTTTAAAAATATTTTCTCTGCCTGCTTTTTAGTTCTAATCACACAGTTCCTATGCCATATCAGTACTATCTTAGTACTACTGGTCTTAGTACTACTAGTTGTGGTAAGTTTTAAGAACATAATTCCCGAATGCAGAGAAATTACAATTTTTTTTAAAGCCAGTCTTAGGAAAAAGGATATCTTTTAGGCTCAGAAAACATTTTCATTATTTTCAAGTTTTAGAAAGATAACCATTAAATTATGCTAGAATTATATTCTGCTTCCATTCCTTATCAATTAAAGTGAACTTAAAGGAAAATAATATGGTACTTCAACTATAATTCACCCATAACAGAATATGTACCAACATATGCCTAACATTTTAAAGGCTATTGTATTAAAACAGATAAAACCATGTCTATTTCATTTGGGCTTAATCTCTAGAACAGTACTTCTAACATAACCAGATGATGTTAATAGGTCTTCCTGGGAGGGCTGCAGTGGAGATGTATTTTTTTCCTAATCAAGTATATTTGCTTTCTCTGGAGATGCAGAATGCACACTAGTATGTGAAAGATCCTGAGAAGTCCCCAGTAAAGTCAGTTATTTATACTTGTTTAACCCTCTGTTTTCAAATATATCTGATCATGGAATACACTTTAATGTGTACACTCTAATGTGTGAGAAAGGTGACCTAAAAAAAAGGAAATAAACATTTCAAATAGTTTTGGTTATTTATATGTTATAGTTGATTATATAACTTCTTTCTTCTTCATTGAAGGTGAGCTGGTGAGTTTTGTGGGGGATTTTGTTAGCTTCATTAATCTATAACTTCCTTTATCAGTCTTTTCTGACATTGGGTAGCAGAAAGAGCATGAGCTTTCTATAGAGACAGAATTAGGATCAAATTCTGGCTCCACCATCACAGGCAAATTCTTCTCTCTGCTAGCCATATTTCTTTATTTGTAAAGTGGGCTTGCGGGGCTTTCACAGTATTATTTTAAGTACTAATGACCATGTAAAGTACCCAGTGTATTGTCTGGCTCCAGAGGTTCCTCCTAGTAAAACTCCTCAAGGATCTGGAATGGCCCATTGGAATGAACATAAGATTGACATCTTTCAACCCTCCTTGATTTGGGACTCTTCTTTGTTAATTAATTCCTTGCTTCTTATATTAGTAATTTCTCCCCTGCCTAGTTAAGAGGCTGTAATACTCCTGGGGAATAACGGTTTTTTTTTTTTTTTTTTTTTTTTTTTTTTTTTTTTTTGCGGTATGCGGGCCTCTCACTGTTGTGGCCTCCCCCGTTGCGGAGCACAGGCTCCGGATGCGCAGGCTCAGCGGCCATGGCTCACGGGCCCAGCCGCTCCGCGGCATATGGGATCCTCCCAGACCGGGGCACGAACCCGTATCCCCTGCATCGGCAGGCGGACTCTCAACCACTTGCGCCACCAGGGAGGCCCAATAACGGTTTTTTGTTTTTAAAAAATTTTTATCCTGACTGAATAGCCGGAATTAAATTGATTTTTATTTTCTTAGAACTTTGGAAAGGTTCAGCTCTCCCTGTCTTATGGGGAGACATTTGCTGCTGTAATATTTATTTTACCTTACTGTAATTTTTCATTTTCTTCCCTGCTAGACTCTAAGTTCGTAAGGTCAGGATACCTTCTTCCTTGCTAAATGCACACCCCTAGCACCACTGGCCTAGTTAAAGAGTAACCACTCAATAATTATAGAATTGTTAACAAGTTATAATAATTGGGATCCCAACCACTATTATATCAAAAATATAATTCTCAGATGAAATGTTTTAATATTATTTATATAGAAGATATCAGCAGAAAACAAGGAGTTAAATTTACTTATCCTGGATTTTCTAGAAATCTTAGACTGATGGAGCGATTTTCCTGAGACACATCCAATAATTAGGATAGAAATTAAATAATAAATACACTTATATTCTTTTTAGGTAAACTTTCAGTATTCGAGAATGACTCCATTTATTCAAAAGATGTGTTCCAGAAAGGTTGCCTGCAAATAACACTTTCATACTATAAATATTTAAAAACCCATCTGACTGGGCTTCCTTGGTGGTGCAGTGGTTGAGAATCCGCCTGCCGATGCAGGGGACACGGGTTCAATCCCTGGTCCGGGAGGATCTTACATGCTGCAGAGCAACTAAGCCCGTGTGCCACAACTATTAAAGCCCGTGCGCCTAGAGCCCAGGTTGTGCAACAAAGAGAAGCCACCACAATGAGAAGCCCACGCACGGCAAGGAAGAGTAGCCCCTGCTCGCCACAACTAGAGAAAGCCCGTGCGCAGCAACGAAGACCCAACACAGCCAAAAATAAATCAATAAATTTATTTTTAAAAAAACCCATCCGATTACAGTAAACTAAAATTCAAGTATATTTGAAAAACAAAAATCCCTCTTTGTAATAAGAATGCTTTCACACTAGTCTGTATCACATATTTAGATTTCTGAATACTGGATTTTTCAAAGTGGGGAACAGTCCTACTAACTTGGTCATACCAAAATGCTAAGAAGTTCAGCACAACTCAAAATCAAATTAACTTTTACTTTTTGAAAAATTTTTTTAGCATGTATATAGTAGTAAATATAATGTGTTATTAATATAGGTTTTTAAAGGTGTTATTAAATTTAGAATGGATAAACAACAAGGTCCTACTGTATAGCACAGGGAACTATATCCAATCTCCCAGGATAAGCCATAATGGAAAAGAATATAAAAAAAAGAATGTCTCTATGTGTATAACTGAGTCACTGTGCTGTACAGCAGAGATTGGCATGACATTGTAAATCAACTGTACTTCAATTAAAAATAGGTTTTTCCATATACTAGAAAATAAAAAATACTTACTATTATTTTCTTACAGTCCTTTCCTCTGCATAGTTCTGTATAGGTAGAGTATTGCACATATATAATCCAGCTTCCAACAAAAACCACCAACCAGGAAAAGAAAAGATATTTCATTCGCACATATGAGAAGCGAGCCTGTAAGTAAAAGAGCACATAACAATCATTCATTCAGCACCAAGTCAGCATTCACTGTCTTAGAACATGACTTTTCCCCCTTTCTTGGAAGAACTCAATATATATTCTAGGCTTTCATATGGCAATTCTCCTAGAACAAAGTGTACTTTCACTTAGTCCAAACAGCACTGGTCTTAGAAAAGGAAGCTCCTTGGTCTTGCCAAGGAAAAGGGAACAAAATACCCTTTAAAATGTATAACCTTTCAAATACCACCAGCATCCAAACCTACTCATTAAGCACAAGCACGTGCACCATGCTACCCTGGGCACCCAGTAAGATCAGGTAAAGAAAGACACAATTCCCACTTACTACAAGCTTACAGAAGAGCGTTTCAAATAAGAACCTTAAAGTTCTTCATGAATAAGCATGGTAAAATAATTGTGTTTTAAGAAATAAGAACAGAGAATTTGGCTACTTGTCTAATGTCTCACAGTGAGGTACAACCAGAGTAAGAAATTATTCACATTCATTCCTATTTCCCTGCTGTATTCACCAATGCTTTATGTTCCTTCTATTCAACTAATCAAATGCTTCACCTAATAGATATCCTGGAAACTTAAGGAGAAAGTTACAACTATTAAAGGAGAAGAAAGGTTAAGATATATAAAGAATAAAATACGCCCTGCATGTCAGTTTGTAAAGCTGCACAACAGGATCCTCTCTGCACTGTTTTGCTCTCAGTGCTCTGGTATCTAATTGCAACTCGGGTCAGTTAGTGTTTTTTCTCCATCAACCACATATCCAACAGTTTAATCTTCAAAATGTCAGCTAGTCAAGATAATTTGATATTTATTTTTTGAGTCTGGAACGCCAGTGGTCTGGTTTTATAAACAACTGAATTTAGGACTATGGGGAGAATTGAGCAAAATAAAGATATGTAAACAAACAACGAAAGGCTAGTTTTGCTTTTACAATCACAAGTCAGTTTCTCACACTGGGCAACAGTAGGATACTGTGAGCATGCAAAGAAAGCAGAAAAGGATGAAAGAGACGTAAATGCATCTGCAGAAGACAATGAGTGCAGAGGAAAAAGAAACTCAGGAAATACTGAATTCTGTTGGCTTTATTTGCGGTTTAGGTATCGGTCTCTGTGAGGTTAACAGATGGTGAATCCCAGTACCAAAAGGCTTGAGTACAACGAATTCACAATTATATGATAGGTCTTTGAGCTTTATTATTAAAATATTTTTTAAAATGCCTTTAATGCAAGTTATTTTTGTATAGCTCTAAATGAATTCAGTAAAAAGAAAGTTCATATAGAATTCCAAATTAAATCACATAAATGACAATGGGGTTTACATCAAGGGGTTTGTTTGAAAGACATTTAAGATTACTTGGCCCTGATAAGAGGTCTAGTCATCAGGGAGAAATTGATATGTATTAGTATTATGAAGCTTAAATATGATTAAATGACATAATGCCTATAGAACATAAGCACATTGCTAGACACATAGAAAATACTCAACAAATAGCAAAATCAATTTGCAAGGCACTGAACAAAAAGCCAATAATGCTGTCATTATGGTTTGGCCACCACCTTCTTTTTGGGCTTGCCAAGAAGAAAACTGAATCTGAATCTGATTAAGCCTTACCAGTTTACAGGAAATACAGGAGACAGAGGAATATAAGTGACAGTTAAGTAAGTGACACTATTAGGATACAATCAGCAAACCCTAGGCTGTGGGAAGTGCTGCAATACAAACAACTCAGTTCTTCAACAAATAAAATACAAGGGAGAAAATAGAGAGAAGATGGGAAAACCAAAGATCAAAAAATAAATAAGAAATACTGTATATTAAATAATCACAATCTGTGGATCTTTTCTGAGTCCTGATTCAAATGTAAAACTGTAAAAGAAAATGACATTTATGAGACAATTGAAAACTTGAAGACTGACAGAATACCTGACGTCGTTAAGGAATTATTTTAATTTTTCTGGTGTAATAATGTAATGTTTAAAGAAAAGAGACCTTATCTTTTAGAGATAGACATTGAAATATTTATGAGTGAAATAATATCTGGGATTTGCCTCAAAATAATATGGGAAGGGAAAAGTAGGTGGGGTATGATTAAAACAAAATTGTCCATGAGTTGGTAACTGTTCAAGCTGGGTGATAGTTACATGCCTTCTTTTGTACATGTTTTTCTCTACTTTTTTAACATTTTTTATATTGTGTGATAAGGAATACTTCCACACCAAGACACCCCCTTCCCATACATTAATTCAGCAACTATTTATGGTCTACTAAGTGCCAGGTGCTGCCTTAGGCACTTTTAGAACATCTCCAGTTAAAGGGACAAACAAGTTATAAATCTACCATAAAAGTACCCTTAACACAGTTAAGAGGATTCTTTGAACAACTGTAGCATGGCATGATTTTACTTTTAGAAGTCCAATCTTTTTTTTTTTTTTTTTTTGGCCACTAGAGAAAGATTACTTAATAAAAGATGAGGAGACAACTGTTAATCATTTGGAAACAGCATATTTAAATACCTAAAACATATCTTATATCAAAATAAATTCCACATGAGGGACTTCCCTGGTGGCGCAGTGGTTAAGAATCCGCCTGCCAATGCAGGGGACATGGGTTCGAGCCCTGGTATGGGAAGATCCCACATGCCGCGGAGCAACTAAGCCCGTGTGCCACAAATACTGAGCCTGTGCTCTAGAGACTGTGAGCCACAACTACTGAGCCCATGCACCGCAACTACTGCAACCCGTGTGCCTAGAGCCGTGCTCCACAACAAAGAGAAGCCACCACAACGAGAAGCCTGCACACTGCAACAGAGTAGCCCCCGCTCGCCGCAACTAGAGAAAACCTATGCACGGCAACGAAGACGCAATGCAGCCAACAAACAAACAAATAAATAAATTTATTTAAAAAAATAATAAATTCCACATGAAACTGATGGACATGTAAAATCTGAAATAATATAATACAAATGTAGGAATCAAGAAGTTACTGAATAAAATTATTGAAACCATTTTATTTTAGGAAAGCTAAAAGAAAAGCCAATCTTTTTTCTTTTTTAAAACCAACTTTTTTTTTTTATATTTGGCATTTTTATTTATGGGCAACAACGATATACTCCTACATATCACTAAATTGTGTACAATTAGAAACACAGCATTGTAGAAGAGCAGACATCAGAATTAAACAGAGCAGACTTAAGGAAATATCAATCTGCATTATTTTGCCCATTTTTCATTATGTGCACAAAGAAGCATGAATGCAATTTGAAATCTTTTAATGGCAATAAAGTTACAATCACCCACCTGCGTGACAAGTCCAATCTTATATTAACACTGAGATGGGTTTTAAAAGAAGATTAATCTCAATTCATTTAGTAAAAAGTCAAGAAAGACCTTACAATGCAATACAATGTAAAAGAATATTTTCTTTTTTCCTTCCTGCCTTGCTCCACAGCAGGTAGAAGTCACAGAGCAAACGAAACAACACAGACCTGGTGAGTAGGGTTCTCTCTTAGTGTTCAGAATTTGGTCCTGTCTTACCTTCTTCTTGACACCTACCTCAAGAAGCCTAGTAATGTCAACTACCCTCTGGACTCTCCATCAATGATTTCTATTAGCTTTCAAATGCATATTGAGCTTAATAGATGCCGGCAGCTAAGACTTGTGTATTTCTCCCTCCTGCAGAGGCAGTTTAATAAAACTTGGAATCATTTTGCTTTTCTCTCAAATAGTTACGTTAAATTTTTTCCCTGGCATATGTTTAAATGGAAAAACACCCTGTAAACTGGCTTGCCCGCTGAGTGTTCATCATGATACAGAATGTCAAAAATTTTGGAGAGGAAGTTGGATTAATAATGTTCCCAGCAGGGCACTGGGCATCACCTGTTGTACATATAATGACAAAAGGAGTGAAACACGTTTTTATTCCAGCATGCCATGGAACTTACTGTGATTTGAGAGTAACACAAAATAGTATAAGGACCTTCATGTGTTCTTTTCTTTTTTTTTTTAACATCTTTATTGGAGTATAATTGCTTTACAATGTTGTGTTCGTTTCTGCTGTATAACAAAGTGCATCAGCTGTACGTATACATATATCCCCATATCCCCTCCCTTTTGCATCTCCCTCCCAACCTCCCTATCCCACCCCTCTAGGTGCTCACAAAGCAAGGAGCTGATCGCCAGGTGCTATGCAGCTGCTTCCCACTACCTAGCTATTTTACATTTGGTAGTGTGTATTTGTCAATGCTACTCTCTCACTTCGTCCCAGCTTACCCTTCCCCCTCCCTGTGTCCTCAAGTCCATTCTCTATGTCTGTGTCTTTATTCCTGCCTGCCCCTAGGTTCATCAGAACCTTTTTTTTTTTTTTTTTAGATTCCATATATATGTGTTAGCATACAGTATTTGTTTTTCTCTTTCTGACTTACTTCACTCTGTATGACAGACTCTAGGTCCATCCACCTCACTACAAATAACTCAATTTCGTTTCTTTTTATGGCTGAATATTCCATTGCATGTTTGTGCCACATCTTCTGTATCCATTCATCTGTTGATGGACACTTAGGTTGCTTCCATGTCCTGGCTATTGTAAACAGTGCTGCAATGAACATTGTGGTACATGACTCTTTTTGAATTATGGTTTTCTCAGGGTATATGCCCAGTAGTGGGATTGCTGGGTCATATGGTAGTTCTATTTTTAGTTTTTTAAGGAACCTCCATACTGTTCTCCATAGTGGCTGTATCAATTTACATTCACCAACAGTGCAAGAGGGTTCTCTTTTCTCCACACTCTCTCCAGCATTTATTGTTTGTAGATTTTTTGATGATAGCCATTATGAGGTGATACCTCATTGTAGTTTTGATTTGCATTTCTCTAATGATTAGTGATGCTGAGCATCCTTTCATGTGTTTGTTGGCAATCTGTGTATCTTCTTTGGAGAAATGTCTATTTAGGTCTTCTGCCCATTTTTGGATTGGGTTACTTGTTTTTTTGACATTGAGTTGCATGAGCTGCTTGTATATTTTGGAGGTTAATCCTTTGTCAGTTGCTTCATTTGCAAATATTTTCTCCCATTCTGAACGTTGTCCTTTTGTCTTGTTTATGGTTTCCTTTGCTGTGCAAAAGCTTTTAAGTTTCATTAGGTCCCATTTGTTTATTTCTGTTTTTATTTCCATTTCTCTAGGAGGTGGGTCAAAAAGGATCTTGCTGTGATTTATGTCATAGTGTTCTGCATATATTTTTCTCTAAGAGTTTTATAGTGTCTGGCCTTACATTTAGGTCTTTAATCCATTTTGAGTTTATTTTTGTGTATGGTGTTCGGAAGTGTTCTAATTTCATTCTTTTACATGTCCCTGTCCAGTTTTCCCAGCACCACTTATTGAAGAGGCTGTCTTTTCTCCATTATATATTCTTGTCTTCTTTATCAAAGATAAGGTGACCATATGTGCATGGGTTTATCTCTGGCTTTCTATCCTGTTCCATTGATCTATATTTCTGTTTTTGTGCCAGTACCATACTGTCTTGATTACTGTAGCTTTGTAGTATAGAGTGAAGTCAGGGAGCCTGATTCCTCCAGCTCTGTTTTTCTTTCTCAAGATTGCTTTCACTATTCGGGATCTTTTGTGTTTCCATACAAATTGTGAAATTTTTTGTTCCAGTTTTGTGAAAAATGCATTGGTAGTTTGATAGGGATTGCATTGAATCTGTAGATTGCTTTGGGTAGTCATTTTCACCACGTTGATTCTTCCAATCCAGGAACATGGTGTATCTATCTCTCCATCATTTTGCATCATCTTTAATTTCTTTCATCAGTGTCTTACAGTTTTTTGCATACAGGTCTTTTGTCTCCTTAGGTAGGTTTATTCCTAGGTATTTTATTCTTTTTGTTGCACTGGTAAATGGGAGTTATTCCTTAATTTCTCTTTCAGATCTTTCATCATTAGTGTAGAGGAATGCAAGAGATTTCTGTACATTAATTTTGTATCCTGCTACTCTACCAAATTCATTGATTAGCTCTAGTTTTCTGGTAGCATTCTTAGGATTCTCTATGTATAGTATCATGTCATTTGCAGACAGTGACAGTTTTACTTCTTCTTTTCTGATTTGGATTCCTTTAATTTCTTTTTCTTCTCTGATTGCTGTGGCTAAAACTTCCAAAACTATGCTGACTAATAGTGGTGAGAGTGGGCAACCTTGTCTTGTTCCTGATCTTAGAGGAAATGGTTTCAGTTTTTCACCATTGAGAATGATGTTGGCTGTGGGTTTGTCATATATGGCCTTTATTAGGTTGAGGTAGGTTCCCTCTATGCCTACTTTCTGCAGAGTTTTTATCATACATGGGTGTTGAATTTTGTCAAAAGCCTTTTCTGCATCTACTGAGATTATCATATGGTTTTTATCCTTCAATTTGTTAATATGGTGTATCACATTGATTGATTTGTGTATATATTCATGTGTTCTTTAATTTCTGCAGATCCTGCTGCTTCACATTTTAAAATAAAGATTTTTAAAAAACAGCCATAAATGACATCTGTAGCTATTAACTAATTTTATTTCCCTGTGTGGCACTCACTAAAATGTTCCCAGTGGTCTGTTCCATACCAATTACCTAGACAATCTAGACTTTGATTAAGAAATGTAGTTACTGCTTCTGACCTTTCTAATTTTGCTGAACTATCCAAAATATGGCCCAGCAGATTTTCTGTTCTGCTGATTTTGTGCCTAGCTACTAGTGGTACATTGCTTTATTCCAAATTATGCTCCTGAAAGTCATGATAAGAATTTTAGTAAATACACTACAGCAGTGATTCTCAACTGGAGTCAATTTTGCCCCCAGGGGATACCTGGCAATGTCTGAAACTGGGGAGTGCTACTGGAGCCTTGTGGGTAGAGGCCAGAGATGCTGTCAAACATTCTTCAATGCACAGAAGTGCCCTTCACAACTAAGAATTATCTGCCCAAATGTCAATAGTGCTAAGGCTGAGAAAACTTGTATTATGGTTACACAGTAAAATGAAAACAAAAATTAAGCAGTTGAAAGAATCAAATTTGTATGACACTATCATTTTATTTTAGTCTTTAAGGCATAAACTACTACTAATTAGAAAAATATAACATCTGTCTGGAAATAACAGAAGTAATTCTTTATGACTAAATGATTGGCAATATCTTATTATAAATAAAGAAAAATCACTGGAGATGGAAAATATATAAATGATGAAATAAACTTTCCTACCAATTCTACTGTAAAGAATAGTGATACTTTTTCTTCTTTTTTTATACTGATTGATCTCACTGTGATAACTTTATTTCAAAACAAATCTGAAAATCTATGATCTTATTCAAATGATTTTACATTAAGTTTTAAAAATAGGCATAAAGAAGCAACACCTCAAAATTTAGCCATGTAAGACTGCTTCTATGTTACTTATCAATTTTTCACATTCAACATCTTTTACAAACATATAAAGCACAAAGTCCCATCTGTTCTACCTCTAAATACTTCCTATACAGATGTTCTTAATTTTGAAAAGTAAGGAAGAGAAATAAGTATCATGTCTTACTTAATATGTTTAGTGGACTTGAACACTCAGAAAACCTAACAAATTGATAAGGCTATTGCTTGCAAAAACTCAAATACAATGATTTCATCATTTCATAGAAAAAGCTGAGAGACATGTTTGTCCTTTTTCTTTTGTGATAACACTGGTTTATAACATTTATGTAAGTTTCATGTGTACAACATATTTTCATTCAAGTTTTTCAATTACCAGTTACTCTGAAATAAACTTCAAAAATCTTTTTTTTCCTTACCGTTATATTGACAACATTGTAGCTAGCTTTTACTGCTAAATATTTAGGAGTAATCTGGCTGAAAAAAACTAGAGTTAAAATTATTGACACATATCCCCAAATATAACTTTTACCCTTTTCTTTAAATAAACCCTAGATATTTATAGTAATAATACTTTTGAAAAATATGCTAGCTGTAAAAAAAAACAGAAATATAAAGAAAGCATTTAATAAGGTAAATACGTTACACCACAACACATACAGATAAACTGTTCTGAATGGATCTTGTACCTTTTTTTTTTTAACATCTTTATTGGAGTATAATTGCTCTACAATAGTGTGTTAGTTTCTGCTATATAACAAAGTGTATCCGCCAGACATATACATATATCCCTATATCTCCTCCCTCTTGTGTCACCCTCCCACCCTCCCTATCCCACCTCTCTAGGTGCTCACAAAGCACCGAGCTGATCTCCCTGTGCTATGTGGCTGCTTCCCACTAGCTAGCTATTTTACATTTGGTAGTGTATATATATGTCCATGCCACTCTCTCACTTCATCTCAGCTTTCCCTTCCCCTTCCCCGTGTCCTCAAGTCAATTCTCTACGTCTGCGTCTTTATTCCTGTCCTGCCCCTAGGTTCTTCAAAACCTTTTTTTTTTTTTTTTTAGATTCCATAAATATGTGTTAGCACATGGTATTTGTTTTTCTCTTTCTGACTTACTCCACTCTGTATGATAGATCCTAGGTCCATCCACCTCACTACAAATAACTCAATTTCGTTTATTTTTTGGCTGCGTTGGGTCCCTGTTGCTGCACCTGAGCTTTCTCTAGTTGTGGCGAGCAGGCTTTTCATTGCAGTGGCTTCTCTTGTTGCGGAGCATGGGCCTTAGGCACGCGGGCTTCAGTAGTTGTGGCTCACGGGCTCAGTAGTTGTGGTGCATGGACTTAGTTGCTCCGCAGCATGTGGGATCTTCCCGGACCAGGGAACAAACCCATGTCCCCTGAACTGGCAGGCAGATTCTGTTTTTTTAAATAAATGGCGCACAGGCTTCAGTAGTTGTGGCTCACGGGCTCAGTAGTTGTGGTGCATGGGCTTAGTTGCTCTGCGGCACATGGGATCTTCCCGGACCAGGGATCGAACCCGTGTCCCCTGCATTGGCAGGCAAATTCCCAACCACTGCATCACCAAGGAAGTCCCAGCAGGCAGATTCTTAACCACTGTGCCACCAGGAAGTCCCTCCTGTACCTTTATTAAAGGGTGTTTCGGGCTTCCCTGGTGGCACAGTGGTTGAAAGTCCGCCTGCCGATGCAGGGGACACAGGTTCGTGCCCCGGTCCGGGAAGATCCTACATGCCACGGAGTGGCTAGGCTCGTGAGCCATGGCCGCTGAGCCTGCGCGTCCAGAGCCTATGCTCCGCAACGGGAGAGGCCACAACAGTGAGAGGCCCGCGTACCGCAAAAAAAAAGAAAAAAAAAAGGGTGTTTCACTGCTTAGTTGGAAGGCTATGGTTTTCCATTAAGAAAATTATCTACATGTATCTAAACTATCCTAGTGCTAATTTTCATAAACATCAAAAAACAGCTATGATACTCAACCAAAGAATCACACAAAAAATTACTTTCATGTCATTCCACACAGGAAAATCTTGAGTTTTTATGTTAAAAATAGTGAAAATAAAGGTTCTAAAAATATCTATGGTCCCCAACTTGTCCTGAGCATGAAAATGCTTTTTTTATGACAAAACTTTAGAGAAGAATTCCTTGTCAAAGGGCATTATTAGTCTATTGATCAGAGTTTTAGCATTCTTCATCTTTCTAAGAGCTGAATTTTCACTTTTATAGGAAGATTTGTCATTGTTCTCTGATCTAAATTCTAAAGGTTTTATTTGCATGAGCATATTCTCTGTTTTGATTTTATTAGAACTCTAGAAATAAAATTCTAACAGGGAGCAGATAATTTTCACATTTTCTCTGAATGCCGGTTCATATTTTTTATAGCTTAGGCACTGACAACATCAAAAATGCAGAACACTTTTCGCTGGGGAACTAACTGCATGGGGTGATCCTTAAGGCTGTGGCTAGTTGCAATAGCAAATTACTATTCCAAAGAAGTGTCAAAGTGTGGGAAAATGCTCATGATATGGTTAGAGAAAAAAATCACCTTTCAAAACAGCATGTATGGTATGTTCCCAATTTTGCTTTAAAAAAAAAAAAGAAAGAGAGAGAAAGTTACCAACAGACTGTAGAAACTGCAAGGAAATAAACCAAAATGTCAAGGGTGGTTATCTCAAAATGTCAAAAGTAGTGGGATTATGGATTTTTTTTTTTTTTTTTTTTTGCGGTACGTGGGCCTCTCACTGTTGTGGCCTCTCCCGTTGCGGAGCACAGGCTCCGGACACGCAGGCTCAGCGGCCATGGCTCATGGGCCCAGCAGCTCCGCAGCATGTGGGATCTTCCCGGACCGGGGCACGAATCCGTGTCCCCTGCATCGGTAGGCGGACTCTCAACCACGGTGCCACCAGGGAAGCCCTATGGATGATTTTTATTTTTCTCTCTATCACATAGATTTTCTATAATGAATACATATTACTTTTTTAATCTGAAAAAACTACATATTTGTATATAGGTGCTTAGCATATCTATTTAAAAACATACCTCTAGGATCTAGAAGTCTCCTGACTGCTTTTCAAAAACTTAAAAAAAAAAACTGGAAAATACATCATTCATATAGAATTGTTTAAAATACATAAGTATAACTTAAATTATAAAGTAAATACCCATATATCTCCCACCTGGGTTAAGAAACAGTTTCTCTAGTGCCTTCACTGACCCCCATGTGACCTCTCCAGTAAGGGTTAATTAACATGCTCCTGACTTCAATGATAATCATATATGTGCTTTCCTATGTAATTTAACCATTGATCATATATCCCTAAAACACAGAATTTGATGTTCATTGCTCTTGAACTTTACAGAAATAGAAGCATATACCATATATTCTATTGTGACTTGCACCTTTCTCTGATGCATACAGCCATAATTTGTTCATTTTCTTTGCTGCAGAGTATTCCACTGTTTAATTATTTTTTTAAGTGAGAAATTTACTTTGTCTTATCATAATCAATACATAAATTTTTAAATGTATACATTTCTCTTCAAGCTCCGTTGGAAAAAAAAACACATAGTATGGAGATGCATTCTATGCTTGGCTCCATGCACTCTGTGGGTCTCATATATTTCATCCAATGTTCCTATAAATCATGGATTCAGAAGGTTTGGGAGAGACAACGAAAACGAATAGTTCAACCATACACTGATGTGGTATGAGGCTGATGTGAACAGTTTTGTCCTAAGTCAGCTGTGCCAGGAGGAAGTCTAAAGGCATTACATGGGGAGTGTCACAGAACTGCCTGGGTGTGGGTGCGACTTTAGTTATCAGTCGATGAGGAAACGACTTTTTGTCGCTAAAAGTTGAAGACTATAATCCTTTGTTTTGCTGCTGCTGCTTTAGAGACCACAAGCCAGCCTCATGTTTAAAAGAGCTGCAAGGCCAGGAAAACAGAGCAAAGCCATTCCCAGGATTAAAAAAGCAGGCACACAGAGGGCTTTTAATGAACAAGTAGATAGCCGGCATTTCATAGAGCACATGGGAGGGAGGTGCAGCCCCCATCAGCACTCTACATAAAAGGAATATTAGCATTTGCAAGAGCAAATGAACTCAGTCACAGAGTTTTTCAACATCCCAGTGCAGAAAGACAGGGGTTAAGAAAGCTAAGTATTCCAATTTTCTATTGTTTTATAATAAACTATCCCAAAACTCAGTGGCTTACAAAAATAATTTATGTCTCTCATGGTTCCGAGTTGATTGGACTCAGCTGGTCACTTCTCTCAAGTTTTTCATGCATTCGTGATTAGGGCTGAAGACATATGACAAAGGACTGACTGGGCTGGACTGTCAGTCCAGGGGATGGACTGGACAGGGGTTGGCTGTTTCACTCACATGTCCAGCTAGCTCCATGTGGCCTAGCTGGCCTTCTTCTGAGCATGGTGCTCAGGGTAGTCAGGCTTCTTACATGATGGCTGACTTACTCCAGGGCAAGTGTTCCCAGAGACCAAGGCAGAAAAGCTGCATCATTTCTGCCCCACTCTCTTGGTTACACAGGGCCAGATCAGATGGAATGGAGGGGGTACTCCATAAGGGCATGCATACCAGGAAGCATGGCTACTGAGGGGTCATCTTTGGAGAGTAGCTACCACTCCCAGATAGGATCAACAAAGCAGGGTCTAAGGGAGAGGAGAAAAACAATGTGGAGGTCCTACCCAGAACAGAGACAATTTTCTTGGCCGTTCAGATTAAGGGTTCTCCCTTCCTCCTTAGTGGGGCAGAACTGGAAATTGCAATTAAAATCCATTAATAGTATTTGTAGTTGTATGTATTTGTGTTTAAGTTACTGAATACAGTTTTCATTCCATATCATGAACTCAGTAACTATCAACAAATCTTTAGCTTATGTACACAAAGTCCCAAGTTAAAGAACTACTTAAGGTATGGTTATACATAAGTTTCCAAATAGAATTCACGTTACCTTAGTATTTCAGTTAAGATTCAGGCACCCAGAATGGGCAAATCACGTGTCCATTTTCCCTTTTTAGTACGCCTGAGGCACCATACTTGGTCTAGAACTTAGTACACATACAATATCCACATGCAAATCTCAAATGGGAATCCTAGTGGGCACTTAAATTCACTAACAATTCACTTACTAAAAATAAAGTTTAGCTATGTTTTACCTAAGCTCGGAGATTGAACAGCATGGTCCCTTTAAACTCCAGATTCTGAAGTACATTTTAGGGCAAAATTTATTTGGAATAGTTACCTCTACGGTTGTACAACCTGATTGATTTAACAATTTTCAACAGAGTTTGGAATCTTGGAGTATCCAGAGGCTGATTATAATTTAGATGAAACTTGATTATTGTAAAGGGTTTTTAAAAGGAAATTAATGTTAGTTAATATTCTGTGAGATTGATGAAGAAGGAAGCTGGGTTCTGAAGCTTCCTTTCCCAGGATTCATTTATGTGACTTCTAGACACAGTAGCAATTAAATACTGAAACCTCACCTCTCTCTGATACATGAGAAAAGCAGATGTGTGTGTTCAAATACTGGGGTGGCCAGAGCAGGGCTGCGGGAGGTGGTTCACCTCTGTGTGACAGCATTCTGCCTTTGTATCACTGAAAGATCCGTGGCTGCTCAGGGAATGCGGTCAGAAAGGAGCTACGGTTCCTCTGACCTGAAAGGGATGTGTAGGTTGTATTCCCGTTGGTTGGTATCCTGCACAGATTTGCAGAAGCCCTAGAGCGGAACAACTTTAATTTAAAAACATAACAGATTGGGGCTTCCGTGGTGGCGCAGGGGTTAAGAATCCACGGGGTTAAGAATCCGCCTGCCAATGCAGGGACCACGGGTTCAAGCCCTAGTCCAGGAAGATCCCACATGCCGCGGAGGAACTCAGCCGGTGCGCCACAGCTACTGAGCCTGCGCTCTAGAGCCTGCGAGCCACAATTACTGAAGCCCGTGAGCCGAGAGCCCGTGCTTGGTAACGAAGAGTAGCCCCCGCTCACCGCAACTGGAGAAAGCCCGCGTGCAGCAACGAAGACCCAACGCAGCCATAAATAAAATAAATAAATTAAGAAATATATATATATAACAGGTTGAACAGTGCCTATCTAGTCCATTCTAATCAGACATCTCTGAAGGTAAACTCATCTGTAAAGCAATTAAAACAGAAGTGACATGTTAAATGGTAACTACATGAGAGTTAGAAGAGTCCTCAGAGGACCCAGACTCTATTAGTTTTTTTCTCATCAAAGTACTTTTATACCAGAAAACAGTACATGCCCAGTATAGAAAAAATGGACAATAAAGAATTATGTAATTCCAGTTATAAGAGAAATAAGTCCTGGGGTGTAACGTACAGCATGGTGACTGTAGTTAATAATACTGTATTGTGTATTTGAAAGTTGCTAAAGAGAGTAGATCTTAAATGTTCTCATCACAAGAAAAAAAATTGTAACTATGTGAGGAGATGGATGTTAACTAAACTAATTGTGGTGATCATTTTGCAGTATATACACACATATCAAATCACTCTGTTGTATACCTAAAGCTAATACAATGTTATATGTTAATTATATCTCAATAAAAAAACAAAACAAAACAAAAAATAATTATGTAAAAAAGAAGGTAAATGATCGAGTTTTGGTGTATTTCTTTCATAGCTGTTATATAATGTATATATATAACATACATTAAGAAAAATAAAATTAGGATCTTATGATAAATGTCATTTATCACTTTTTTCCACTTAGCATACTATTAAACACATTCTTAGGCCATTACATAGTCTTGATATTTAAATGAATGCATAACATTTTGTAGTATGGGTATAGCATAATTTATTTAATCCTATTTCTATTGTTGGACATTTTTATTATTTCCAATATTGTGGTCTATTAATAGTAACAACAACAATATTATTAATGAGAGCCAATATTTATTAGTGTTACCCTGTACCAGGAACTGTTATCTTCATAAAAAGTCTGCTCTGAGGTGGTAAATTGGTCAGGGGTAAGAAAACTGTTGTCCATGAGCCTAATCCAGTCTGCTACATGGTTTTGTAATTTTATTGGAACACATCCACCCCATTCGCTGATTTACTGTCTAAGCCTGCTTTAATGCTATAATGGCAGAGTTGAGTGGTTGCAACAGAGACCGCATGGCCAGCAAAGCCCCAAATATTTATTATCTGGCTCTTTATAGAAATAGTTTGTCAATGCTTGGATTGTAAATATTCATTCCTTCCCCCTTCCCCGCTTTCCCGGCCTCTTTGGTGTTGGGCTTGGCCATGTGACTTGCTTTGGGCAATGTTTGTTAGTACATGTGATGCAAAGAAACGTGTACAATTGGACTTGCCTTCTTACACTTCAGGCACTGCCAGGAGAAGAACAGGTCCCTGGTAGTCCATTCATCCCAGGACAGTAAGTGACACTGTAGCCCACCTGAACCAAACCCAGAGCTGGGAGCCAATCCCAGCCTAGAAAAGTTGAACTCCAGCTGACCTGTTGATGTATGAATGAGAAATTAATGGTCATTGTGTGTCACTGAGTTTTGGGGACAATTTGTTATGCAGCATTGTTGTTGTAGCTAAGTGATACTGGACCCCTCCTTACGCTTGAATCTCCTTATAAGAACTCTGTGAGTGGGGACTATTCTTCATTTTACAGATGGAGAAACTGAGAAATATATGCAGGTTAAAGCAAGGCTATACTAGTAGTAAATAGGAGAACCAGGATTTGAATTGAGGCAACATGGCTTCAGAGTCCGTATTTGCTCTAGTCTATTGCCTACTGTATTAAATACATAAGTATTTGCTTGAGTATTTGATTATTTCTTCAGGAGAGATTTCAGCAAGAAAATTTCTAGGTCAAAGGGTATATAGTTTTAAAAGGTTAATGATACATATTGTTACATACTTTCCAAAAAGCTTGCAACAATTAACATTCACTGGTTTTTCAAATGCACTTTTTTCACCTTCACCAGCATCCAATTCTATAGGCAATTACATTTTTAGTTTCATTTACAGTTACAGTTTTAAGACAGTGGCCTTGAATTTTAATATGCTGAATCTTTTTCTTTTTAATTTTTTTTAAAAAAATTGAATAGTTGATACTCTCTGAATCTTTAGCACTAGATTTGACAAAAGCCCAGGTATACAAGAACCAGTGGGGCACTGAATAGAGCTACTGTGGTTGACTACTTCAGGCCTGACCTAAGTACATTATCCTAAAGAATTACTAGAAACACAGAGAAATCTAAGATGGGCCTTCAGGTTATGTCAGTCCAAGGAATGAGAAATATGGCCTTCCACTGCTCAAATCAGTCTCTCAGAGAACAGAGAGGTCACAGAAGCATTCTTTCTTGGAGTGAACATCACCAACACCTAACGATCCTCTTTTCAGTTCAATAGAAAAATAGTTGATAGTTGTAGCAGTTTAAAATTAAGTATTATTTTAGAATAGACTAAAAATCTGTTTGGAATGATAATCTTACTTCAAAAATATTACAAATCATGCAAACCAGATGGCCATCTCTAATTTTGGAATTTCTCAGACAAGTGTTAATCTAAATTGCCTTCCCATTTCTCTCCTAAATTCCAAAGAAAGCAAAAAACAAAACAAAATGAAACCCACAGAAAATGCTTCAGAGACAGACGACAGCTATTTTGATCACAGCAATTTTTACAACAGAAGAAAAGGAGCTCACTTATAAAGAAAACGTACTGAGACAGGTTTCTAAATGAAAATGTTTCTGCCTGCATTGTAAATAGTACTGCACCTACTTGAGGCACGGGTTGTTTTGGTTTTTTTTTTTAAGCTAAGAGTAATATTAAAATGTTGACAGGAAGTCAGCAGAAAGAGTCTAAAGAGAGTAGGGTGTTGGCAGATTAACAGCACAAGGTTTCTGAGAGGTCAGAAGGGAGGGGACCCAGAGCAGTGATGAAGAGACTCCACTGTGCCCAGAGGCAAGAGGGAAAGGAGGGTGCACCTGTGCGTGTGTATCAGAGTGGGGAGGTTGCGTAGTTTCCATCAGATGACTTCTGTTTTCTCTGTCTTTGAGAATAAAAGGAGAGAGAAACCTAAAACAGAAAAATGACTGTAACCTAGATTCATTTTTCCAACTAATTTGAAGTTATAAAACATTTCAAACATACAGATAAAATGTCTGTATAGAAAAATATAAGGGGGGAGGGATAAATTGGGAGATTGGGATTGACATATACACAGTATTATATATAAAATAGATAACTAATAAGGACCTACTGAATAGCACAGGGAACTCTACTCAATACTCTATAATGACCTATATGGGAAAAGAATCTAAAAAAGAGTAGATATATGTTTAACTGACTCACTTTGTTGTACACCTGAAACTAACACAACATTGTAAATCAACTATACTCTAATAAGAAATTTTAAAAAAAGACAAATAGAGAAAATAACATAAAAGGTAGCTCTGTACCCACCACTAAATGTAAATAGATGTCAACAGTTTGCCATATTAATTAAAAACTCTTTTCTAAGAAGAAATACAATGTTACAACCAGATCTCAACCCTCTCCCCTTATATTCCTCATCTTTCCTTTCATCCTCAGAGGAAATCATTATCTGGATATTGGTGTCTATCTTTCCCATGTATATTTTTGTATTTTTACTACATAAATTACCAAGTTATATACAATACATGGTGCTATGTGCTTTGTGCTGTGAAGCACAAAGATACAATAAAAGCTGCATACCAAAGTGAGGTGCCCAAGAAAACACACACATTAAAAGTCAAAAGGGCCAGGGCTGGTTCCTTGACTACACCCCCAGTCAGATGGGGATATTAGAGAGAGAGGACTTGCAAGACGTTTCCTTGGAGAGATGTGTTGTTATCCTATAAATACTCTTGAAAGGAAGGGTAGGGTTGATCCTTCCTCGCCCCAAGCCTAGAGAGAGGGGCTTCCACAGGACAACTCACTAGCTCAAAGCATATACCCAGGAGTTGGACTGGACTCCACTGTAAGCCTGAAGTATTCCCAAATGAAAATGTTCCCATTATTTGTCTGAGGAGGCAGTGCAGAGAGAGACCCATCAGCTTTCAACAAGCAAACTGAGCACCCCAAAAGGTAGAACAGGACAATCTCTTTACATCTGCTTTTCAACAACAACATTCATTTAAAATGACTTGACTACTAGAGTTTAGGGAAAAAAAATAAGGATGGGTCAATTACTTTAGGTGGAACTTCATTTACAAAAAATAAGAATTAATGAGTACGTTATTTTCAAGGCTTATAAATCATTCACCTTAGCAGCGCATTCCCTTTATACAGTCTATGTAACTAAAACAGGAGTCTTTGCCTTCTTTGTACCAAGTAAATCATGAGTGGTCAGGCAGACCAAACAGTTAAGAGATGGGCAGGACTCCTTCAACATGAATAAGAACCAAAGGCAAGCTCCTTTTTGTTCAGAGTTCTTGTTGATTCAGAGTAAGTACATACTCAGTTTAATCAAACGTTCTTTTTTCAACACGTGGGTGTTTGAAAATTTTTATCAGTACTTTGCTCTTAAAATTCTCACCTAACCACAAATCCTCCATGCCACAAAGAAATTTAAAGTGTTCTTATTTATTCATCATAAAAATTATAATTCGATGTTTCTCAAAGTACAATCCATTGTTCTTTTTTTTTTTTTTTTTTTGCGGTACGCGGGCCTCTCACTGTTGTGGCCTCTCCCGTTGCGGAGCACAGGCTCCGGACCCGCAGGCTCACTGGCCATGGCTCACGGGCCTAGCCGCTCCGCGGCATGTGGGATCTTCCCGGACCGCGGCATGAACCCGTGTCCCCCGCATCGGCAGGTGGACTCTCAACCACTGCGCCACCAGGGAAGCCCCCATTGTTCTTTTGAATCAAAATCTGCTGATACAATTTTTTTAAATGCAGGTTGTCAGGACCTACCCCCAGATCTACTGAATCAGAATCCTTACAGATGAAGCTTGGGAACATGCATTTTAAAAGTTCCCCAGATTATTCATATTAAATCTGGGGGGAAAGAGTTATAGACACAAGCTAAATAAATTAAAAACCTCTCAGGAAACCCCTGTCTAGTTTACTAAAACGAGATTATATTGAACAACTACTTAACTGGCAATAGTGCCAGAAGGAGAATGCACCATTCAAGATCCCTTCCATTCCAAGATTTCAATAAACAATAAATGACTTATTATAAGTAATAATAATTATTGTTAATAAAAGAAATATGCTATAGCTCTTAAAATTTGAACCAATAATTTAGTTATTTAAAATTGGATTTCCTTTTTTTTTTTTTTTTTGCTTTTTATTCTGAGATAACTGTGGAATCATATGAATTTGTAAGAAATAATACAGGAGGGACTTCCCTGGCAGACCAGCGGTTAAGACTTCGCCTTCCAATGCAGGAGGTGCGGGTTTGATCCCCAGTCAGGGAGCTAAGATCCCACACACCTCGCAGCCAAAAAAAAAAAAAAACATAAAACAGAAGCAATATTGTAACAAATTCAATAAAGACTTTAAAAAAGGGACTTCCCTGGTGGTGCAGTGGTTAAGAATCTGCCTGCCAATGCAGGGGGCACAGGTTCGAGCCCTGGTCCGGGAAGATCCCACATGCTGCGGAGCAACTAAGCCCGTGCACCACTACTACTGAGCCCACACACCACAACAGAGTAGCCCCCGCTCACCGCAACTAGAGAAAGCCCAGGCGAAGCAATGAAGACCCAACGCAGCCAAAAAAGGAAAAAAAAGACTTAAAAAAAAAATGGTCCACATCAAAAAAGTCTTAAAAAAAAAAAAAAGAAGAAATAATACAGAGATCCTTTCGCCCAGTTTTCCCAGTGGTAACATTTTACAAAATTACAATATCACAACCATGATAATGATATAATCTACTGATTTTATTTAGATTTGCTGTTTTACTTGTACTCATTTTTGTGTGTGAATGTATTTAGTTCTATACAGTTTTATGTGGTAGCTTTGTGTATCTACTACTACAGTCAAGTACACACCAATTTCATCCCTACAAAGATCTCCATGTTGCCCTTTTATAACTACATCTATCTCCATCCCCTCCTCTGATTCCTTGGCAGCCACGTAGTAAGTACGTATCACTGTTTCTTTAATCATTCAACTAATGAAGGATACCTGGATTGATTCCAGCTTTAGAGTATTATAAATAAAGCTGCTGTAGCATTCATTTACAGGTTTTGTTTGAAAATAAGTTTTCATTTCTCTGGGATAAATGCTCCAAAATGTAACTGATGGATTTTATGGCAGTTATACATGTTTAATTTTTAACGAAACTGCCAACCTATTTTCCAGAACGGCTACACCATTTTATATTCCCACCGGCAATGTATGAGGATCCATTTTCTCTGCATTCTCACCAACATTTGGTGTTGTCACTGATTTCAGTTTGTTTTCATGACACCATTGCATTTTTTTTTTTTTTTTTTTTGCGGTACACGGGCCTCTCACTGTTTTGGCCTCTCCCTTTGCAGAGCACAGGCTCCGGACGCGCAGGCTCAGCGGCCATGGCTCACGGGCCCAGCCACTCTGTGGCATGTGGGATCTTCCCGGACCGGGGCACGAACCCATGTCCCTGCATCGGCAGGCGGACTCTCAACCACTGCGCCACCAGGGAAGCCCCCATTGCACAGTTTAATAATGAGGAATGATATGTATCAACATAAAGATACTTATTAGAAAGAGCAATGGATTTAGGATGAAAATGTTTAGGTTCCTGCCCCATTCCCAGCAGTTACATGGACAAACTTTAACTTAAAACTCTTAAGTTGTGATAGGTTCATGGATGTTAGTTTTTTATTTTTATTTTTATTTTTATTTTTATTTTTTGCAGTACACGGGCCTCTCACTGTTGTGGCCTCTCCCGTAGTGGAGCACAGGCTCTGGACGCGCAGGCTCAGTGGTCATGGCTCACGGGCCCAGCCACTCCACGGCATGTGGGATCTTCCCGGACCGGGGCACGAACCCGTGCCCCCTGCATCGGCAGGCAGACTCTCAACCACTGCACCACCAGGGAAGCCCTGGATGTTAGTTTTTTAAATCATGATTCAAAACTTACAAATGGGATATATATATCACATATATGTATATATATAAAACATATATTTATATATATGTCAAACATTCATGGAATTTTGAAAATAATATACCTCTCATTATAGCTTAGTATTCCTTTTGTTCTAAAGGGAAAAAGGCAGAAAACAAAAGTTTTCTATGAAAATATAGATGTAATTTTCAAAATATTATAGGGTATTAGATACCTGTAAAAATGTTTCACCTGCTTGAAACTTCAAGCCCCAATACCCCCTTCTCCAAGGCTTGATGAGTCCAAAGGTCTAGAACTTATAGTCCAATACCTTCAAATTTTCTCCAAAGCCCAAGTGATCATGAAAATCTAATGGTCAGAGTCCAGCTTTTTTTAAAAAAATTTATTTAGTATTTTACTTATTTATTTATTTTTGGCTGCGTTGGGTCTTTGTTGCCCCACGCAGGCTTTCTCTAGTTGTGGGGAGTGGGGTCTACTCTTCGTTGCGGTGTGCGGGCTTCTCACTGCAGTGGCTTCTCCTGTTGCGGAGCACGGGCTCTAGGTGCGCAGGCTCAGTAGTTGTGGCGCATGGGCTTAGTTGCCCCGCGGCAGGTGGGATCTTCCTGGACCAGGGCTCAAACCCGTGTCCCCTGCATTGGTAGGCAGATTCTTAACCACTGCGCCACCAGGGAAGTCCCAAGGGTGAGTTTTATAGTATGTGAATTTTACCTCAATAAAGAGGTTATTTAAAAATTATTGGATTTAATCCATGTTTAGTAATATGAACAAATAAATCAACCACAACTACTTTCTTAATAATTTCTAAGAATGGAGCCTAAAGTCTTCTGCAGGAGGTCATTCCAGTGTCATACGCCCTGAGAATGTTCCTTTTTATAACTTTCTAAGAAAGTAGATGTTTCCTTCTTTCCTAGGGAGTAGTTCTTTTGGCCAGTGAAATAAAGAGGAAAGGGGCTGAGATTCTGGGGTCTTTCCTTCTTTTTGCTGCAAAAGTCCCAGAACAAAGATAATCTGAATTAACTGACAATTTGAAACTCTTTCAATTTTTCCAATTTCATTTACTGAAAAGACATTCAATAAAATTTTAAAATTCACCCATAATTCCACTGAACTAGAAAAACAGCTGTTTTCATTATCCATTTCCTTCTAGTTGTCCACATGTAATTCATTTTATACACATCTATAATCAGTGTATATATAATTTTGTATTCTTTTTCTCATTATGCTGTAAACATGCTGTGTTGTTAACATAGTTTTATGACATTCATTTTCAGTGTTGCAATAATATGCCATCCAGTTGATATATCAGTATTTTCCTAACTTTTCCCCTTATGTTGACTTTAAAGTCTTCTTTCTCCAATTTTTCTGTGTGTATACAAGCTTTGTAAAGATTTTTATATTTTCCTGCTTTTGAATTATTTCCTTAGGTTGTTTCTCAGCAGTAGAGCTTCTGGGTCATACAGTAGGAACATTTTTATGGTTCTTGCTTTCTAAACTAGTATGAATTTTTCAACATTACTTTGCACTATGGGTGTGGGTGTGGGTGTGTGTGTGTAGATATAGATAGATTAATTTAACAGACCTGAAAATGGTGCTAAAGGCTCTACTGTTGAATTTCATTTTTCAAAAGTGGGTCAACTTTACTTTTTATTATGAAAATAGCAAATGCTCATTGTCAAACTGAAATAATTTATGAGGCATACAAATAGAAAGTGAAAGGTTCCCCCATCCTTCTTTTGGAAGATTGATTACAACATACCATCTCGTAAATTTGAGTTTGCCTAAGTGGGAAATGTGATTTAAGGATCAAAGGCTCTAGGATGGTCCACATACAAACCCTATGAGCTGACAAAAGTCCACCCGAGCTCCATGAGAGGAAGGAATATCCAAGTAGAGGGCTGTGGGCATGTGAGCCCTAGTGAACAAGAAGAGTTAATGCATTCCACAAGGAAAAAGGCAGATGCTGTGGTGTATTTTTTAGAGTAGTGAGATGAAAGGAGAATCTAAGGTGGCCCTAGTGTACCCTGGACTGAGGGTGACTTGGCAGAGACACAGGGACTCATTTCATATAAACAATCTCTAAGGCAAATTGTATACCTTAAAGTGCCTTAAAACTAAAATTAGTGGAAAATAACTGTTATTTTCCACTAAATACTTGACACAGCCTCTGTCACCAGTAGAGAATAAAAAAAAATAAATTTATTATAAAGAAAAAGTAATTTTGTCTCCTGCTTATACTATAAAGCTCAGAGATGATTATGTGTTGATCTAACTAGAAGGTCATTTCTTGACTATAGACTACAGAACATTCAAAGGTTTCTAATTTACAAGTACATTACTCAGTTCTGTATTTTCTATGCTCAGCTAGCTCTGATGGAAATTGTTTTTAAGCCCCAGATCAGGTTGTCTCTTTATAACCCATGTTTTCCTAAATCACTCCTATAACTCATCCAGCTGTGCTTATAGAAAACAAACTTATGGTTAACCAAGGGGGAAGGGGGGTGGGGGAGGGATTAATTAGGAGTTTGGGATTAGCAGACATACACTATTATATATAAAACAGATAAACAACAAGGTCCTACTGTATAGCACAGGGAACTATATTCAATATCTTGTAATAAACCATAATGGACAAGAATATATAACTGAATCACTTTGCAGTACACCAGAAGCTAACACAGCGCTGTAAATCAACTATACTTCAATTAAAACAAAAGATTGTACGTATATACTATCTTTACAATTTTTTTTTTTTTTTTTTTTTTTTTGCGGTACGCGGGCCTCTCACTGTTGTGGCTTCTCCTGTTGCGCAGCACAGGCTCCGGACGTGCAGGCTCAGCAGCCACGGCTCACGGGCCTAGCCGCTCCGCGGCATGTGGGATCTTCTCGGACTGGGGCACGAACCTGTGTCCCCTGCATCGGCAGGCGGACTCTCAACCACTGCGCCACCAGGGAAGCCCTATCTTTATAATTTTAGTTTGCCCTAGTTTGTAGATTGCTTGGTAAGGGCTCTGAACTGTTTGTGTGGGTAAATTCTTTATCCTCAATAGGATCATCAACTCCAGGGAGCATATTCTTTTCATTCTTATTCACCCATACAATGAACACTAAACTACAGCTAGATGATCACAGAACCTTGCTTAATTCTACGATGGAAACGGATGGAAATTTGTAATATAATGGCTCACACTTGGATTATTAATACCACCAGCTATACTGGAGACTACCCTTCTCTTAACTAAAAAGTTTGCCAAACATAAAAGACCTTAGCACTTAAAATATTGCCTATTACCCTAGCTTCATCTCCCACCCCACACCATCCCCATTCTACTAAACTTTATGCTGCAGAGATACCGAAGTAGAATTGTTTTTGGAACACATGATGCTACTTCACATCTCTAGGCCTTTGCATATGCTCTTTCTTTGCTTGAAAGTACCTTTCACCTACCTGAGCATTTGGAGTGTCTTTATTCTTTATAACTCACTTAGAAGTCACCACCTCCAAGATCCCCCATGTCTACCTTAAGAATTCTATGATGCTTTCTTCTGTGCTATCTCTATATCTGGAATAAACTTCTATTGTTGCACTAAGTAGACTGTTTTGCAAAAAGAAAATTAAAAAACCTCTTTACATGTATTTACCCCATCAGACACAATTCCAGACTCAGCAAAAATTTATCCAGAAAAGGAATGGGAGGAAAGAATGGAGAAATGGAGGGAGGGAGACCCAAAAAAGTTTCTGTGACCTCCACTGTGCAGGAACCATGTCTTATTCATCTCCAAATCTCCATGGGACTGGTCAGTACTTAGGACACATAGGGCTTCATTCAATGTTTGATAAATTGATTTGACATATATCTTAAAGGAAAAAGCAATGAACCACCTTGGCATGAAATTCTTATCAAAGGGAGAACTGCCATTAATCAAAACAGTGTATTATTTGAGCCAAATCAATTGTGGTGCACACAAGCACATTAGGGGCCCAGCTTGAGATTCTACAGGATCCTAGTGCCAAGAAGTAAGCTAGACACTCCGATGCATGAGATATGATTCTTTCCCTGAAAGGGCTCATAGTTTTGATGGGGAATCAGGTTCATAAATAGATGGACCTTGAGGGCATTATGCTAAGTGAAATAAGCCAGACAGAAAGAAAACTACTACATGGTATATCATTTATATGAAGAATCTAAAAATTTTTTAAAAAGTCAAACTCTTAGAGAGTAGAAAAATGGCTACCAGAGGCTGGGAGGTGGGGAAAACAGGGAGAGGCCAATAAAAGGCCAGTAAAACCTTACAGCTGCACAGTGAATAAGGTCTGAGGATCTAATGTAAAACATGGTGACTATAGTTGATAACACTGTTTTTTTTTTTTAAAGATGATGCAATCAAAAGTTATTTAGGAGATGCACTAGTGGAATTGCTGAGGGATTAAACATGAGGGTAAGGAAACAGGGAGAGTCTAGAAGGACTTAGGTATATTTATCTCTTGAGTAACTGGAGAGTATCACTAACTGAAATAGGGAAAGAAGCAATTTGCGGGCAGGACTTTAGCTTTGGACATGTTGAATACGAAGTGCTATCTAGAGGTAGATACCAAATAAGCAACTAGATGCAAATCTGAAGTTCTGGGTGGGGAGGTTTGGGCTGGTGATACAGCAGGTTCTCATTAGTTTTCTATTTTATACATGTTAGTGTATATATGTCAATCCCAATCTGTCTTTTTTGGTTTGTTGTTTCCTTTTGTTTATTTGTTATGATGTTTCATAAACTGATATATCTGAAAAACTGTAAAGCCACTATTAAAATAAGTCATTATTTAAATAAAAATAAAATTTAAGAATTTTGAAATTAAAAAAGGTGAATGTTTCAGTGTTCCCTTTTACATTGTTTTAGCTAACACTATACTTTGAATAATACATGTATTCTCCGGTTTAACTGTTTAATGAAGTCTTAATTGTTTTTGGCTCTTTCTTGTTCCACTATTTTGTATGCTTTTTTTGCTAGTAACAGCATTTTCATCAATTTTTCTTTCTTTTTTTAACTGAAAAATAATACGTGCTCATTTCAAAAGCTAAAAAATACAAGAAAGTCAAAGATTAAAAATCATATAGGTTTGTAGTAATCATTTAATTTATTTAGCTTTTTAAAACTGAAGTATAGTTGATTTACAATGTTGTGTTAATTTATTTAACATTTTGAAGTATTTCCTTTCAGTCTTTTTTTCTGAGAAGTTGTTCCTTTCTTCTTTTTTAACATTATTGTACTTTGCTCTTATTTGAGCTTCTGAATCTTGTAGTAAACAGTGCCTGAGGGAGATGATTTCCAGATGAGTTTTTTGTGTCCAATTACACAATTTTGTCCAGGGGGAATAACAACTCATAAGGAAACTGTTTGCTTTTAAGTTTAGTCCAGATAGCACACGACACACATTCCTGCAGATTTATCAGTGTGCTCAGTTCCATCAGAGTGGTTTGGTAGGATGAGGATTCCACTAAGAGCTTGTGACTGCCTTCTGCTTACTGGTAGTCCTTTAGGAAGTCTGCCACTTTCGTAACATATATTCTGCCCTTAAGTTCTTCATTTTGATTTGTTTTTCAGTCAACTCAATGTTTTGTTTTTCAAAAAGGTTATGTGAACTGTTGGCATAGTTTTGAACCCTGACACACATGAATGTCTGTTACCCTCATGAACAAAACAAAATGCAGCTGGATACAAGACTGCCTAGTCACAGCCTTTTCCCTTGAAAACTTTGGCTCACCTTCTGATGTTTGATGTCATCAACAGCTACCATCTCTCCCACAGTTTTCAATCTCTTTTATTTATCCCTCTGATTTCCCAGGACATTTCTCAAATGTGTTTTCCACATCACTACCTCAGTACACCTCAGTGTGAATCCTACTTTTTACCGTCTCCAATTTGTATTTTAATTCTGCTACTGCATGTTGTTTACCTACATCTATCCATCCTTTTTGCCCTGTTTTCATCTCAGCCTATTTGTTCCTTTTGTTTTTATGCTTCAGTTCCATAGAAGCCTTTTCTTCTTGCATCAACAAAGGATACAGAAAAGTTTTAAAATTTCTTATAATTCTTATAAAATATAATTTTCAGAGTTGCTCTTCCTTTAAATCTCTGTGATGATGTTCCCTTTCCCTTGTTCTAAAAGTTTTGTAAGTCCCATATTGTTATGTGACCTCTCATTTGAGGATGAGAAAGACATCTAGACCTGCTGTTTGAGAACAAACAGAATGCGTGGACTGCCACTGGCCCCATTCTGTCAATGTATGTGCTAGTGGATTCCCCTGCTCCAATCAACAACTGTACAGTTGATGAGTACAACTTCTTATCTAATTCCCGGTGTCTAACAGGTCTCCATCTGCTAAATTGAGATAAGATCCAACTACTAGGCTTATTGTTATGCAGAAATGATAGAATATTTTAAAAAAAACAATCACTACAATCTTCAGTGTATTATTTGAGATGCTTTTGACTGTGAGTAATAGAAAACCCATCTCTAATTGGTTTTGACAGAAATAAAATTTATGGGCTCAAATAACTTGAAAGTTCTGTAGTGTGTTGGGCATCCAGTTTAAAAAAAAAGCAAAACTTTTTATTATGGAAAATTTCAAATCTGTACAAAGTAAACAGAATGGTACAATGAACCCCTATGTACTCAGCACCCAGCTTCAACACTTTAAGATTCTGCCATTCTTGTATCATGGATGCCTCCACCTTCTCCCTACCCCTACTTGATTGTTATTTTTGTAATGGAAGTTCTCAGGTAACATTTACATAAATGGAAGTGCACAAATCTTTACTGTAAAATTTTACCAAATGGCCACACATTTATAACTCACATCGAATTTAAGCATGGAACACTTCTGTTTCCCCAAAAAGTCCTCTCGTGTTTCTTCCCAGTCAACCCATAGCTCCCCACTGCTAGCCCCAGGCTACCTCTGTTCCAATTTTTTTTTCCAGTGGAGATTAGTTTTGCCTCTTCTACAATCTTATATAAATGAAATCATTCAGCATATGCTTTTCAATGTCTGGTTTCTTTCACACAGCATTATGTGTACGAGATTCATCCATTTGTTGCATAGATCAATAGTACACTCCTTTTTTTGGTGAGCAGTATGCTATTGTATGCATATAACCACAATGTTTATTCTCCCATTTATGGATACATGGGTTATTAGTTTTGTACATTGAATAAAGGTGCTATGAACACTCTTGCACAAGTCTTTTTGTGGAGTATGTTTCCATTGCTCCTGTATAAATATACAGAAGTAGAATTACTGATTTAAAGGGTAGGTATATGTTTAACTTTCTAAGAAATTGCCAAAAAAATTTCCATCCACGGTGTATGAATATTCCAGTTGTTCCACATTCTTGCCAACATTTGGTATTTTCAACCTCACTATTTTAGGTATTCTAGGGAATAGGAAGTATCTCATTGTGTTTTAATTTGCATTTCCTTGATGATTAATGGTGTTTTGTATTTTTATTAGCCATTCATATAGTATCTTCTTTTGTGAAGTGTTTGTTTAGGTCTTTTAAGTCTTTGGGGGTGGGTGTCATTTATTGAGTTTTGGGAATAATTTATTTCATATTCTTGGTACAAGTTTTCTGTCAGATACATGTTTTGAGACTCCTCTCCAGTTCTGAACTCTGCCTGTGGGTTCCACGTTCATTTCCTTAACTGCATGTTTTGATGGGCAGAAGTTTTTAATTTTGATGAAGTTTAATGTATTGATGTTTGTTTTAATGTTTTTGCTTTCTATGCCTTAGAAAATTTTGCCTGACTTTCAGGTTGCAAAAAAAAAAAAAATTATCCTACATTTTCTTCTAAAGCCTTTATAGTTTTTTTTTGGGGGGGGTTTGTTTTTTTTTTTTTTTTTCTTTTGGCCGTGCATGGCTTGTGGGATCTTAGTTCCCTGACCAGGGACTGAACCTGGGCCCTCTGCAGTGACACCCCAAAATCCTAACCACTAGGCCACCAGGAAACTCCCTAAAGCCTTTATAGTTTTAATTTTTACACTTGGGTCTCTGATCCACCTTGAATTAATTTTTGTGCATGGTGTAATGTAGGGACTGAGGTTAATTATTTTTTTTAGATAGCCAGTTGTTCCAACACCATTTCTTGAAGTTTCTTTTTTCCATTAAATTGCTTTGGTGCTTTCATCAAAAATCAATTGACTTTACATATGTGTGTATATTTCTGGAACCCTATTTCTATTTCTTTATGTGTCTACCCTTATACCAATACCACAGTATATCGATCACTGTCACTTTATAACTAAGCCTTGATGAGAATAAATCCTCCAGCTTTGTTCTTCTTTTTCAACATTGTTTTGGCTATACTAGGTCCTTAGCATTTCCATATAAATTTTAGAATTAGCTGATCTGTTTTTACGTACAAAACAAATCAGCTGGGATTATGATTGGCATTGCATTGCACCTATAGATTCATTTAGAAGAAGTGATATGTCAACAATTTCAAGGCTTCCAATCCATGAAAATTATGTATCTTCATGTAGTTACATCTTTAATTTCTTGAGCAGTATTTTGTACTTTTCAGTGTAGAGCTGTGAGTGTTAAATTTATTCTTAAGTATTTTATTTTTGATACTATTAAAATATAATTGGTTTTTAAATCTCATGTATATGTAAAAATACAATTAATATTTTTATTGGCCTTGTACCTTAAGAAAATGCTAAGCTAAATTCACTTTTTTTTTTGATGTGGACCATTTTTATTATTTTTTTATTATTATTATTTTTTATGAGTTTAGAACTCAAACCTTTATTCATGCTGTAAAGGGGAAGAAAAATGATTAGTAGTCACATACATGGTATAACAAGACTGGTTCTTCCCATACAGAGCAACATAAAAGTGCTTTTTCCTCCTACTTTTACAGTTTCAATTTCACAACAGCTTACCGGAACACGTTTCCCCATACATGCATGACTAGTATTCTTTAAATTCCAATGACAGTTACTGTATCATGCCCAAATCACGGGTTAAGAACTGAACTATCATGTCAACATATTTTTAAACATTAAAAAGAGAACCTAGAAAGATCCCAAGTGTATAAATATTGGGGGATTTAAAATTTTCAAAGTGAAATTCAATGGGAAGAGGGACATGATAAAGAAGCCACTGGTATTACTTTATCACAAAGGATTCAGATCTTTCCCTGAATTTTTACAAACAGACCATAATCTAGCAATAAAGCACCTCCCCATCCCCAGTTTTGCTTATTTCCCAAACTGATTTTGGCTGATAGTTTCCCCTCCAGTACGGTTATCACTTAAAAAACACAAACATTCAAACTGAAGATACAGTGGATTACTAGCTGTAACCCTAGTGCGCCTCCATGGATTGTTTGCTACCAAATATTACAGTAATTTTACAGCGATCACAAAAAGTCATTAGGTTCTCCTTGTTACAATGACAACGAAAAGTAAAAACTCTTGCTGTTTCTAATACTCATCACAAAGAAGAGACGTGCTTATACGGCAGGAAGTAACACAAAATTCCTTTAGAAATCATTGCATTTTCACTTGGCTGAAGTTTTCAACTGCAAAACCTCAGTGAAAAAAAATGTTGCAAACCCAGAAGACTACATCTCACCATCTTAAGTGCACTCCAAAATCTCAAGCTTACTTTAAAAGCCCACAATATGGGTATTTAAAGTCTTTTCGAAGACCTCTCCCAAATACCACACATCTCCAGATAAACCACGTAAGAAGCTTGAAAGCAGTGAAGGATGTTAACCTGCTGATGCAAGTTTCTGACACCAATCTTTCAAGCCACCAATAACCAGGTCTTCAGTTACCTTTTCAGTCTTCCCCATCTTGCAGCAAAGCAAAACAATTTTGCTTTTTCCCCAGCACTTAGCAGAGTTCTAAGCATTTTAGAAAGTTTCCAAGCAACTGTTTTTTGTGCTTCAAAGCGATAATTTAACTAGCATTAATAATTTACTATTAACTAGTATTTTCTTCGCCCATGAGCTCTATATAGTTCCCCAGAGCTCTGCCTACTGATCTTTTCTCCAGAGAATTCCCTTCAACCCACATTCCCTACCACTCCCACCCTCTACAACCCACACCTAACCGCAACCCTCCTCCCCCCTTCTCCCTTTCTTCACGCCCACCCCTCCCAGCACCTGCAGCAGGCTTTTCCCTCCCTACCACCCCTCACCTCAGGGTCCTCCCATTTGAACACTAAGATTACTCTGAAATCTGATCAAGTAAAACTGAAGTTAAAACACACATAGAGCAAGATGAATCAAAGATCACTATCGGTACCCTGACCACTCCCTTCTTAGTAGGAATGCCCAAACTAGACCTGCCATTTCTATCACAATTTGGGCATGACCAACTCGTACCTCCAGCACAGTACAATGACCCCCCTCAATTTGCCAGTTGGCTCATTTAAGTATTTACCTAAGGCATTTCAATATTGAACACTTTCCCAACACACAGATTATATCATCACACTAAGAATTCCTCCGACCAATGCACAGGAAGGCAGGCGGGTAGATGAGAGGGTCACTGGGATCCATCTGCAAGCTCCATCTACAAGGCAGCACTCTGTGTTGTGGCATCGCGTTAAAATGTTCTACAGCTTAAGAGTCCTCTGGAAGCAAGGTTCGTAGCACAGAACTAGTACAACAGGAGGCTGAATTTAGAAGATGCAGCATCTGGAAACCTCCACCCCAGAACAGGAGAGGTGCCTGTTGGCATTCACGTGCCCAGAGGTCGCTGCTCCCGGACTACACACTCAAAGAAACACATCTGCTGAAGGCCCCGGATGCATCTGCTTTGGACTTTTAAAGATTGCCCCCTCATAAGCTCATCTGAAAACCTTAAAGAATGGTCTCCTGAATGAATACAGGGCTTCCTGAGCAAGGCCTGGAAACAGGACATTGGAGAACTCCTCCTCCTAAGCCTCTGGAAATTCAATCTGTAGACATCAACTTAGGCGGGCTCTCTCCTCCAGGGTCTCCCCTCCTGCACTGCTACGACTCACACTGGCCAGGGGCTCCATTTCTCCTGGTGCTATCAGCTTGCCATGATGAACACTATAGTAACAAACCACGGTCTATGAAGCATTTTTGTAGCTTTCAGCTGGTACCATCGCTGTGGGCCCACCCAAGGGTGCACCTTCAATCCCCACGCTCTCCACCGGCAAGCAAGACCAACCCGCCCACCCAGAGTCTCCGCTGGGGACGCCTCTCCTCCTTCGGGATTACCGACAATACCGACTCCGGCAGGGACTCCAGCAACTTTCCCGGCTTACCAGATTACCAGAAGCAACGTTTTAAGTGAAGGGGTAACCTCGAGAGAGTTAGAGGGAGGAGGAGGGGCAGAGTGAGGTCACAGAAGAGGTAAGCATGGAACCTAGAGGAAAAGTCCAAAGGGGGTGCACTGCCACCACCCTGGGCCAGAACTGTCAGCCCCGCGAAGCTAAGTTCAGTTTCCACAACACCAGGCCTCATCCCCAGGCGGGTTCACAACCCTCTGTCTGGAAAAAAACGGGGCTGCTGGTATTGACAAGTTCAAGTTCTGCCCTCCCTGCCCATCTGCGTCCCTGTACCCCACTGCCTTCCTTCCTGCTCATTTTCAGGGCGTTAACTGCCCAAGTGTGCCTCCAGCAAGGGCCGCGAGACCATCAGCCTCCTCCTCCTGTCTCTCTGCCTTCCTCCTTCCATACAAACCAGGGCACTGGAGGCCGCTCCGCCTACACAGGAGCGGCGCCCTCCTAGAGGCCAGGCTCCCCTTCTCCAGCAAGCAGCTGCGACAGCCAGGTCTGGGGTGTTGTCCGCCCCCCGGGTTACTGTGGGCACTTCCGACACACCTCTTCCCAGCACAGTTCCCCCAACATCTAGTGTCCCCTTCAACCTTCCTTCTCCTGGCACCCCCCACTCCCCCAGCCCCATCTAACTCTGCCATCTCCCCCACCTGTCCCCTGAGACCCTAAACTGGCCACCTCCTCCCCGAAAACTAAGCCCAGGGCCCCTGCCCTCCCTGTCGCTAACTCCTCTGATGTGGACCATTTTTAAAGTCCTTATTGAATTTCTTACAATATTGCTTCTGTTTTATGTTTTGGTTTTTTGGTGATGAGGCATGTGGGATCTTAGCTCCCCAACTAGGGATCAAACCTGCACCCCCTGCATTGGAAGGCAAAGTCTTAACCTCTGGACTTCCAGGGAAGTCCCTAAATTCACTTATTGATGATAATAAGTTTTTTGACGATTCATTTTCTACTATATAAATTATCTGTGTATAGGAACAGTTTTTACTTCTTCTTTTCCAATCTTTATTCCTTTTAACTTTCCTTACCTTACTGCATTAGCAAGGACAGTCAGGAAAATGTTGAGTAGAAATTGTAAGAGTAGTACTTTTGCCTTGTTCCTAGTCTTAAGAGGAAAGTGTTCAGTGGTTTATCATTTATTTTATTTTATTTTATTTTATTTTATAAATTTGTCTTCAATTTTTTTGACTCTATTTTTTTTTTTTTTGGCCAGGCCACTCAGCTTGTGGGACCTTAGTTCCCCGACCAGGGATCGAACCAGTGCCCCCTGCAATGGAAGCACAGATTCCTAACCACTGGACCACCAGGGAATTCCCAGTGGTTTACCATTTAGGATTACATTAGCTGAAGGTTATTTTGTTGGTGCCCTTTATCAGGTTGAGGCAATTCCCTTCTAATTCCAGATCCATGTATCAAGTATTTATGCTGAATTTTGTCAAATGTTTTTTCTGCATCTATTGAGATGATCATATGTTTTTTTCCTTATTCTGTTATTATGGTAATTATGTGTATTTTCAAATACAAAACCAGTTTACATTCCTGGGATAAAACCTATTTGGTCATGCTGTGTTAATCCTTATATACTTTCCTGGGTTCAACTTGCTAATATTTTATTAGACAGTTTTATGCCTATGTTATAAGAGGTTTTTTTATTTTAATTTTTTATAATATCTCTACTATGGGGCTTCCCTGGTGGCGCAGTGGTTGAGAGTCTGCCTGCCAATGCAGGGGACATGGGTTCATGCCCCGGTCCGGGAGGATCCCACATGCCGCGGAGCGGCTAGGCCCGTGAGCCATGGCCGCTGAGCCTGCGCGTCCAGAGCCTGTGCTCCGTAACGGGAGAGGCCACAACAGTGAGAGGCCTGCGTACCCCCCCCCCAAAAAAATAGACTGTTTATAGGACCATGAAACAAGTTTGAATAAGAGTCAAAAGATTGAAATCTAAGAGAGTATGTTCTCTGATCACAATTGAATTAAATTAGAAATCAATAACAAAAAGATATCTGGCAAATTCCCAAAGATTTAGAAATTAAACAGTATATTTCTGAATAATGCATGGATCAAAAGAATATCAAGGAAATTGGAAAATATTTTCATGTAAATGATAGTGAAAAACACGTGAGCATTTGTGAGATGTAGTGAAAGCATTGCTTACCAGGAAATGTATAGCTTTAATTGTTGATACAGGTGTACCTTGGGGATATTATCGGTTCGATTCCAAACCATTGCAATAAAGTGAATACTGCAGTAAATCAAGTTATATGAATATTTTGCTTTCCCAGTGCATATAAGTTATGTTTACACTATACTTAGACTATTAAGTGCACAACAGCATTATGTCTAAAAAATACATACATACCTTACCTTTAAAAGACTTTATTGACAAAAATTGCTAACCATCTTGCCTTCAGTGAGTTGTCACTGATCACCATAACAAATATAATAATAATGAAAAAGTTTTAAATATTGTGAGAATTCCCAAAATGTGACACAGAGATACAAAGTAAGCAAATGCTGTTGGAAAAATGGTGCTAATAGACTTGCTTGACACAGGGTTGCCACAAACCTTCAATCTGTAAAAAATGCAGTATCCGTGAAGTGCAGTAAAACAAGATATGCCTATGTTAGAAAGAAGGAATGGTTTAAACTTATTTTGTATATTTCCAGAAGCTAGAAAAACATAAGCAAAGTAAAACCAAGAAGAAAATTAAGAAAATAGCAAGTATCAATTAAATAGAAAACAGACAACAGAGAAAATTAACAAAGCCAGGGCTTCCCCGGTGGTGCAGTGGTTAAGAATCCGCCTTCCAATACAAGGGACATGGGTTTGAGCTCTGGTCCAGACAGATCCCACATGCTGCCAAGCAACTAAGCCCATGCGCTGCAACTACTGAGCCTGCCCTCTAGATCCTGCAAGCCACAACTACTGAAGCCCACACACTTGGAGCCTGTGCTCTGCAATGAGAAGCCACTGCAATGAGAAGCCCGTGCACAGTAACGAAGAGTAGCCCCTCCGCGGCATGTGGGATCTTCCCGGACCGGGGCATGAACCCGTGTTCCCTGCATCGGCAGGTGGACTCTCAACCACTGCACCACCAGGGAAGCCCTTTTGTCCACTTTTAATTGGGTATTTTTCTTTTTTATTGTTGAGTTTAAGAGTTCTTTGTATATTTTGGATACTAATCCTTACCAGATATATGTTTAATAATTATCTTCTCTCAATCTGTGGCTTGTCTTCTTATTTTCTTAACAGTATCTTTTGCAGAGCAGAAAATTTTAATTTTAATGAAGTCCAACTAATCACTTTTTGCTTTCGTGGATCGTGCGTTTGGTGTTGAATCTAAAAACACACTGCCAAACCCAAACTCACCTAGATTCTTCACCTATGTCATCCTTTAGAAGTTTTACAATTTTGTGTTTTACATTCAGGTCTATGACCCATTTTGAGTTCACTTTTGTGGAAGGTTTCAGGTCAGCGTCTAAATTTACTTTATTGCACGTGGACATCCAGTTGTTCTAGCATCATTTGTTGAAAAGACTATCCTTTCTCCATCAAATTTCCTTTGCTCCTTTGTATAGAATGTGTTGAAAGAGACAAACTCTTGAACATAGTTTTTCAAACTAGAGGCAGTTAAATCAACTTAGTGGACCATAACCAGCATTTTAAAAAATGAAATGGCCTAGACTAGAGGATATCAGAATGCAGTAAAGGAAGTAGAAAAGTTAAGTATTATTACTGAAACTTTTGCTTCAGTTACTTGTGTGTGTTTATTCGTCATACAAAACGTATTTCTTATTACAGGTTATGGTTGAAAAAGTTAGAAAGTCATTGTCTAGAGAATCTACTAGAGATAACAGGACACAGCCATTAGACATCTTTAATAACTGCCATATTCACCAGAAGTTTTCAGAGTTATATATCTAAAATGCAAATTTGATATCACTGTTCTGCATAAAACCCTTCAGCATTCTGCAAGCAATGTAAAGTAAAATGTAGTGATGTAAGAATAAATTCAGCAAGACCATTTAGAAGACTGTTGTAACAAAGTGGGCAAATTATGATAAAGATCTGAAATAAGGCAGTGGCTCTGGGACTAGAAAGGAGATGGCTCTATGACCTGGAGACTGAATATGCAGGGAGCATAGATGAGGATATAATGAGAAAGGAATGGTAGTGATATTCCAGAGAATATAGGTAGTAGACCAGTTTTAGAGTAAAAGAAGGTATGGCTTTGGATATGGTGAATCTGGGGAAGTGATAGGATCTCCAAGTGGTGAAGTCCAGGAGGCAATAGAATAGACAGGCTTGGAGCTCAATAAGTAAGTAGTAGTTGAAATTATAAGTATGAACAAAGTCACCAAGGACAAGTACACAGAGTAAGAAAAACAAAAGGCAAATAATGAGATCCTGGGGAACATGAGCATTTAAATGGTGAACAGAGAGTGACACCCCCCACACACACACAAAAACAAACAAACAAACAAACAAAAACCTCAGGTATGAAGAGAACCAAGACAGTAACATTACATAAACTAAGGGATACAAAACAAAATAATATACTTAAACAGATCAGTAACAACTTGAAATATGAATGAATGAAATGCTCCTGTTAAAAATAAAGATTATCAGGCTGTTAAAAGAAAACGATTTTCTTGGGATTTCCCTGGTGGTCCAGCGGTTAAGACTCTGCACTTCCAATGTAGGGGGCACAGGTTCAGTCCCTGGTCAGGGAACTAAGATCCCACATGCTATGCGGTACAGCCAAAAAAAAAAAAAAAAATCAAAACAAAACAAACAAACAAGACAAAGATTTTCAGACTAGATAAAAATGAAACAAAAAATTCATTAAGACTCATGTGTAATTTAAAAATACAAAAAGGGTGAAAGTAAAAGAGTAGAAAAAGTTACACTGAGCAAATACAAACTGAAAGCTGGTATAGCTGTAGCTGGACCATAGCTGATAATATAGCTATATTAGTATCAGCCAAAAGAGACTTCAAGGGACACTTCCTAATGAAAAAATGTGAAATCATCAGGAAGATCAGCATTTTTAGATTAATAGGCTCCTAATCATACAACCTCAAGATACATAAAGCAAAAATGACAGAACTACAAGGAGAAATAGACAAATGCACAATAGTCTTGGGAGAGTTTAACACCTCTCTCAATAACTGATAGGATAAGTAGACCAAAAAAACAAATCAGTGAGGTTGGAAAAGATTTGAACAATATAACATGATCTGGAAATTTGAACTAATACAGAACATTTCACCCAACACTGCTAACTACATATTATTTTCAAGCACACATGGAACTATTTTTTTAGTGCTGAGGTATAAAGAAAGTCTAAATAAAACTCGAAGGGTTCAAATCATACAAACAGATAAGTAACTAAAGCACTAACAGGGAAATACACAGCCTTAAAGGCACAGGTCAGAAAAGAAGTTTGAAAATTATAGTCAGAAGATCTAAAGATACCTCACCAAAAAAGATATACAAATGGAAAATAAGCATATGAAAAGACACTCTCTATCATATGCCATTAGAAAATTGCAAATTAGAACAGCAATGAGGGGCTTCCCTGGTGGCGCAGTGGTTGAGAGTCTGCCTGCCGATGCAGGGGACGTGGGTTCGTGCCCCGGTCTGGGAGGATCCCACATGCCGTGGAGCGGCTGGGCCCGTGAGCCATGGCCGCTGAGCCTGCGTGTCTGGAGCCTGTGCTCCGCAACGGGAGAGGCCACAGCAGTGAGAGGCCCGCGTACCGCAAAAAAAAAAAAAGAACAGCAGTGAGGTACCACTATGCACTTACTAGAATGGCTAAAATTCAAAACACTGATAATACCAAATACCGACAAGGATGTGAAGCAACAAAAATTCTCCTATTGCTGGTGGGAATGCAAAATGGTACAGCCACCTTGGAAGGCAGTTTGGCAGTTTCTTATAAAATAAAACATATTCTTACCATACAATCCAGCAATCATGCTCCTTGGTATTTACTCAAATTAACTGAAAAGAAGTCCTGCATACAGATGTTTATAGCAGCTTTATTCATAGTTGCCAAAATGTGGAAGCAACCAAGATATCCTTCAGTAGGTGAATGAATAACTACACTGTGGTACATCCAGACATGGGAATATTATTCAGTCTTAAAAAGAAATGAGCTATCATTTTCATGAGGACATGAAAAGCCATGGAGGAACCTCAAATGCCTATCACTGAGTGAAAGAAGGCAATCTGAAAAGGCTACATACTGTATGATTTCACCTATATGACATTCTAGAAAAGGCAGAACCATGGAGACAGTAAAACAGAACAGTGGTTGCCAAGGATTAGGGTACAGGGAGAGATGAACAGGTGGAACGCATTGGACTTTAGGGCAGTGAAACTACTCTATATGATACTATAATGGTGGTGGATACTTATCATTATATATTTGTCCAAACCCATAGAATGTACAACACAAAGAATGAATGCTAATGTAAACTACAGACTTTGGGTAATAATGAGGTGTCAATGTAGGTTCATCAATTGTAACAAATATACCACTCTGGTGGGGGATGTTGATAGTGGGGGAGGCTGTATGTGTGGGGAATATATTGGAACTCTGTACTTTCTGATCAATTTTGCTGTGAATCTAAAACTGCTATTAAAAAATAGTCTATTTTGGGGAATTCCCTGGCAGTCCAGTGGTTATGACTCTGCACTTTCACTGCCGAGGGCCCGGGTTCGATCCCTGATCAGAGAACTGAAATCCCACAAGCCACATGGGATGGCCAAATAAATAAATAAATAGTCTATTTTTAACAAATGGGACCTAATCAACCTTATAAGCTTTTCCACAGCAAAGGAAACCATAAACAAAATGAAAAGACAACCTATAGAATGGGACAAAATATTTGCAAATGATGTGACCGACAAGGGCTTAATTTCCAAAATATACAAACAGCTCATACAACTCAATAACAAAAAAACAAACAACCCAATAAAAAAATGGACAGAAGACCTAAGTAGACATTTCTCCAAAGAAAACATACAAATGGCCAACAGGCACATGAAAAGATGTTCAACGTCGCTAATTATTAGAGAAATACAAGTCAAAACTACAATGAGGTATCACCTTATACCAGTCAGAGTGGCTATCATTAAAAAGTCTACGAATAACAAATGCTAGAGAGGGTGTGGAGAAAAGGGAACCCTCCTACACTGTTGGTGGGAATGTAAATTGGTGCAGCCACTATGGAGAACAGTATGGCGATTCCTTAAAAAACTAAAAATGGAGTTGCCATATGATCCAGCAATCCCACTTTTGGGCACATATCCAGACAAAATTATAATTAGAAAAGATACATGCACCCCAATGTTCATAGCAGCACTATTTAAAATAGCCAAGACATGGAAGCAACCTAAATGTCTATCAACAGATGAATGGATAAAAAAGATGTGGTATATATATATATACACACACACACATATATACATACGTACATACACACAATGGAAAATTACTCAGTCATAAAAAAGAATGAAATAATGCCATTTTTAGCAACATGGATGGACTTAGAAATTATCATACTAAGTGAAATAAGTCAGAAAGAAAAAGACAAATACCATATGATATCACTTGTATGTGGAATCTAAAATATGACAGAAATGAACTTATCTACAAAACAGAAACAGACTCACAGACATAGGGAACAGACTTGTGGTTCCCAAGGGCAACGGGCATGAGGGAGGGATGAATTGGGAATTTGGGACTAGCAAATAAATAATAAATAATAAATAAATAAATAATAAATGTAAACTATTATACATAGAATGGATAAACAAGGTCCTACTGTATAGCACAGGGAACTATATTCAATATCCTGTAATAAACCATAATGGGAAAGAATATGAAGGAGAATATATATATATATATATATATATATATATATATATATATAACTGAATCACTTTGCTGTACACCAGAAACTAACACAACATTGTAAATCAACTATACTTCAATAAAAATTAAAAAGCTAAACATACATCTCAAGAAGTTGGAAAAGAACAGGAAAACAAACTGAAAGAAAAAAACAAACCCAAGGAAGTAGAAGGAAAGGAGGAATAAATACAGAAACTAATAAAATAGAAAATAACCCAAAATAAAGATCAACAAAATAAAAACTCTGCTTGTTAAAAAAAAATTCCAAGAAGTAATTAAAAATGTGAATAGTTTCTATACCTAGAAACTGAGGAAGGAAAATGTGTCAACAAAGAAGGCAAGATTGACAGCACCCAATGCCATGTAAAGCACAATTAGGACTGAAAAATGCCTGATGAATCTGGCAATAAGGAGATCACTGATAACCTTAGCAAGAACAGTCTAAGTGCAGTGGAGTGAAGTAGAACAAGTTTCTAAACAGAAAAAAAACCTGGATGTGTTAACATTAATGCTGATATTATACATCTACAAGAAGCTAGATTTTATTTATTTTTACCTTTGTACAGTGTCTTGCACACAGTTGCTCAAAACAATATTTGCTGAATTAATTCAGTTGGATGGAAAAGAAAGGACCACATACAGATGGTTTTAAAGGCTTGATAGCATTGAGAACTGAATTAAGAGGTTTTAATATTTTTAAACAGATATATAGCCTGGTTAAATTGATGTTTAAAGAATAATCTGGGGCTTCCCTGGTGGCACAGTGGTTAAGAATCTGCCTGCCAAATGAAGGGGACACGGGTTCGAGCCCTGGTCTGGGAACATCCCACATGCCGCGGAGCAGCTAAGCCTGTGTGCCACAACTACTAGAGCCCATGAGCCACAACTACTGAGCCCACATGCTGCAACTACTGAAGCCTGCGTGCCTAGAGCCTGTGCTCTGCAACAAGAGAAGCCACCGCAATGAGAAGCCTGCACACGGCAACGAAGAGTAGCCCCTTCTCGCTGCAACTAGAGAAAGCCTGAGCACAGCAATTAAGACCCAACACAGCCAAAAATAAATAAATTAAATAAATTAATTTTTAAAAAAAAGATTAATCTGGATTTTAGTTGAACAGTTTGAAAGGGAATACCAAGGTCAGGGGGACTACTTAGAAGGCTGTTGCAGCAACCTAGGCCCAGCCTGGATTAGGATGGGGCAACGCAATAAGGACAGAAGGTGAAATCTGAGAGATGTTATGAAAGTAAAGTTATTAGGATCTGTTAATAAATAGATATGGAGATTAGGAGAAAAGAATTTTAAACGTATCTGAAGGACTGAAAGAATTAAGAAATGAAGGATGAAGATCAGTAGTGACATACAGTGACATTTTAGATAAATACAGCTTCAACAGGATTTATTCTTATAGCTTATGAAATTCAGATATTTAATTTTCAGCATTTAACTTTCAGTCACAAAATAAACTTTCTCAAACATATTAATTTTAAATCCAGTCGTTAATTGGGATCTTTACAAATAAATAGAAAGTGGTGGAAAATTTATTCAAATACTTTTATCTTTATTTCCGGAAGGCAAAATAATGGGACAGTTTTGGAATATCTGTAAAAAGTACAAATTTTTCCAATAATGAAGTTCTTTTTTTTTTTTTTTTTTTTTTTTTTGCGGTATGCGGGCCTCTCACTGTTGTGGCCTCCCCCGTTGCGGAGCACAGGCTCCGGACGCGCAGGCTCCGGACGCGCAGGCTCAGCGGCCATGGCTCACGGGCCCAGCCGCTCCGCGGCATATGGGATCCTCCCAGACCGGGGCACGAACCCGCATCCCCTGCATCGGCAGGCGGACTCCCAACCACTTGCGCCACCAGGGAGGCCCAATGAAGTTCTTTTTAAACAATTTACACTCCAATAAAGATGTTAAAAAAAAATTTACAGCTAGGAGACTAGTTCAAAATGAAAAAAATCAGCACAAGAATGTCTAAAATGACAAACCTGGCAAGACAGTTAATACTATATACATATATCTGAAGTTTCCAATATATTGGGTTGGCCAAAAAGTTCGTTCGGGTTTTTCTGGAAGACGTTATGGAAAAACCCGAACGACCTTTTTAGTCAACCAATATGTAAACACACATAACTCACACAGTTCAAATTCATTTCCAGAGTCAGCATATACTGTGGATGGTTTCTCACCTTCCTCTTTTTATTTTATTTTGGCTCACCTCCATTCAACACATCTTGAAACAGTGTGGAAACAAATTAACAAAAGCTATCTCTGAGAGCATTTAGAATGAAATAGCTCAGCATTCCTTTTCTTTTTCACTAAACTATGCACTGCACCACAAAATTAAGCAGTCATCTCTAGGGATACAGATTTGCCAAGAATATTTCTGGCAAAAATAAAATCTGGCCCTTCTCCAGACTTCTATACATGGACAACAGTGGCTGTTCTACAGATGGAGATTGATTGCTGGTTGGCTAGTCTGTGCTTACTTAATAGTGTCAAGATAAAGAATGTAATGCACACATCATTTTCATGTCCAAAGACTTCTGACAACAAACTTGTTCTGCCTAACTTCTCATATTTTGCAGTAATGAGAGTTATTTACTAAAGAGACAGTTATAATTCTAGCCTTACTTCCTTATTTCACAGACAAGCAAACTGAAGCCCAAATAAGGTAGGTCATTTGCCCAAAATCACACAGCTAGTTGGTGCCAGTAGAAAATGTGGGTCTCAAGACTCTCAGTTCAATAACCTTTCAACTTCTCTGTTGAACAGTACTACCTTTCTAAATAATATTAAAATGACCATGTTGCCTGTATCTTAAACTTTTAATCTAAGTCATTTCAAAAACTTGAAAGTCATAGGCTCTTTCTCAATCAATATTTGGCTAGAAATAGGAATATACTGTTATTTTATGACCCCACACATAATAGCTTTTTAAAAGAACTGTACATTTTGGGCTTGCCTGGTGGCACAGTGGTTAAGAGTCCGTCTGCTGATGCAGGGGACACGGGTTTGTGCCCCGGTCTGGGAAGATCCCACATGCCGCGGAGCGGCTGGGCCCGTGAGCCATGGCCGCTGAGCCTGCGTGTCCGGAGCCTGTGCTCCACAATGGGAGAGGCCATAGCAGTGAGGCCCGTGTACAGCAAAACGAAAAAAAAAAGAACTGTACATTTTAAGTCCCAGAGTCACCAAAGTATCTGAGGTTAGAACTGGACTGAAAACTATGAAAACATAATTAAGAAATTCTGTATTTTTAAACTTGGGAAGATTCTTTAAAAACTATGCCCTGGAACTATATTCAATATCTGTAATAAACCATAATGGAAAAGAATATGAAAAAGAAAAAAATATATATTTATATCTATATATATCTGAATCACTTTGCTGTACAGCAGAAATTAACACATTATAAATCAACTATACTTTAATAAAATAAATTTTAAAAATTATGCCCCAATTTATTTAAAGGTGGCAGGGCACTGGAATCAGGATTATAAGACCAGGAATTAAACCTTAGCTCTGCTACTGACTAGCTGTGTGACTCCGAGCCTGTTTCCTCCTCATCTATAAACAAACAGGTTGGTTCAGCATCACTAAAATTAATTCTACCATTTACAATGCAATTTCAGATAACTCAAGAACAAGATCTTTAGCTTATCCTGATTATCTTTTTTAAAAATTAATTTATTTTATTAATTTATTTTTGGCTGCGTTGGGTCTTCGTTGCTTCGTGCGGGCTTTCTCTGGTTGCGGTGAGCGGGGGCTACTCTTTGTTGCCGTGCATGGGCTTCTCATTGACATGGCTTCTATTGTTGTGGAGCATGGGCTCTAGGCACGCAGGCTTCAGTAGTTGTGGCACGCAGGCTCATTAGTTGTGGCTCATGGGCTCTAAAGTGCAGGCTCAGTAGTTGTGGCGCACAGGCTCAGTTGCTCTGCACCATGTGGGATCTTCCCAGACCAGGGATTGAACCTGTGTCCCCTGCATTGGCAGGCGGATTCTTAACCACTGTGCCACCAGGGAAGTCCTTATCCTGATTATCGTAGAACTTATTCAAATAGTAAAGCAAAGAAATAAACACATCGATCCATATTTGATTAACTAAACAAGTTAAAACACAGGAAATATCATCTCCACTATAAAAAAAGGCTCTGCATTTGATTTGGCTCTGCATAGAGTCAGAGAGAACACTATTATCAGAAAATTGTGGTAGTACACAGTTGAAATTATGGTGATTTAGATCATATCTTTCTGCATTCATTTATCTAAGTAGATAGTTTTGAAAACCAAAGTCTAGTTTTTCTGAAGGGGGAACAGAGAAGAACGAACGTAAATGCTCAGAGTCACTGTTTTAGTCTAGTTCTGCCAGAACCACCATAGCAAGTACAATGTACCTCTACCAGATATGAAGAACCTTGATCTATTGCTTTATTGAATGCTTTATATATGGCCCTGGATAATTTACGTTTGAGCCTTTTAATGAATAGGTCATTTAGATATTTTTTTTTTTTAACTACCACTAGTAGAAATAACTTTTACCTTCACTTCTCTACTTGAGACAATTGTTAGTTCATACCGACTATAGATGTTCATTACATGTGGTTCACAATTGGTTACTCTGGGAAAACCAGAACCTATAAACATAGTCCCTGTACCCACCAGCTGCCTAGGGCTTACAATTGAGTAGGATCATGCAAATTTGATGACCTCTGAGTTATACTTTTAAAATTAAATTCTTACCAGTTTTCATGTCCAGTTTAATTGCATTTGGGTTCTGTGTCTGTTTGCTAACAGATATCAAACACAAAGTTTATTTATAAAGTGCTAGAAAAAGGGATTAAGGCATCATAAGGAGCTAATTCAATTGACGATTGTAAGAAGACAATAGGAAAATACGAGATTATCAGACTCTATGACCTGAACCCCTTCAAGCTCCAGCTCATTTGTCAGACCTAAAATATTTTGTTTTGATTAAACACTGAAGATTTATATCCCTTTGAGAGAATAAATCATATTTTGGGGCTCTCTGCATCTCTGGTTCAGTTTGCCTAGAGAAATCTTGTAAAGATGGTTGGATCAAAGGAAGAAGACTACTGGGTTATCAGTTTTATCAAATTACTTATCAAGCTGATTAACTGATCTGAATTTTAGGTTTTTTTCTGTTAAACGGGGACACTAATATCTGTCTTGAAAACCTTGCAATGCTAGTTACTATAATGATCAAAATGAAATAGTGTAAATGAAAGTACTTTGTAAACTGTTCTAAAAATGTAAGGCAATATTATTATGAAGCTTTTTACTTTTTTTTAAAACTTTTATATAAAATCCAAAACTAGATACCATCAGATCTATATCTTTCTCCAACCACTCTAACTTCCTTATAGCACAGCAGTCCCCAACCTTTTTGGCACCAGGGACCGTTTTCGTGGAAGACAATTTTTCCACGAACCGGGGTCGGTGGGGGGTGGTTTGGGAATGATTCAAGCCATGATTACATTTAATGTGCACTTTATTTCTATTATTATTACATTGTAATATATAATGAAATAATTACACAACTCACCATAAAGCAGAATCAGTGGGAGCCCTGAGCCTGTTTTCCTGCAATTAGATGGTCCTATCTGGGGGTGATGGGAGACAGTGACACCCGAAGTATGTTGCTTATGTCCAGTCTACTCCGTAAGATGCAGCTTAACTGTCACTTGCCACTCACTGATTTTTAAAAAATTTTATTTAATTATTTATTTATTTGGCTACACCAGGTCTTAGTTGCAGCACGCAGGATCTTTGTTGCGGCATGCAGGATCTTTCGTTGAGGTATACGGGCTCTTCCTTGCAGTGCATGGGCTTCTCTCTAGTTGTGGCGCATGGGCTTAGCTGCCCCTTGGCATGTGGGATCTTAGTTCCCCGACCAGGGATCAAACCCATGTCCCCTGCACTGGAAGGTGGATTCTTTTTTTATTTTTTTGTGGTACGCGGGCCTCCCACTGTTGTGGCCTCTCCCGTTGTGGAGCACAGGCTCTGGACGTGCAGGCTCAGTGGCCATGGCTCACGGGCCCAGCCGCTCCACAGCATGTGGGATCCTCCCGGACCGGGGCACGAACCCGTGTCCCCTGCATCAGCAGGGGGACTCTCAACCACTGCGCCACCAGGGAAGCCCTGGAAGGTGGATTCTTAACCACTGGACCACCAGGGAAGTCCCACTGATAGGGTTTTGATATGAGTCTGCAAGCAATTGATTTATTATGGTCTCTGTGCAATCAAACCTCTCTGCTAATGATAATCGGTATTTGCAGCCGCTCCCCAGCACTAGCATCACCGCCTCAGCTCCCCCTCAGATCATCAGGCATTAGATTCCCATAAGGAGCGTGCAACCTAGATCCCTCACATGCGCAGTTCACAGTAGGGTTTGCGCTCCTAAGAGAATCTAATGCTGCTGCTGATCTGACAGGAGGGGGAGCTCAGGTGGTAAAGCAAGCGATGGGGAGTGGCTTTAAATACAGATGAAGCTTCACTCGCTTACCCGCAGGTCACCTCCTGCTGTTTGGCCTGGTTCCTAACTGGCCATAGACCGGTACTCGGAGGTTGGGGACCGCGTTATAGCACATTAACTGGTGACTAACCCATCACGAATAGTTTGCAAGGAGTTACTGCACAGTTACTGCATGTTATACTTTACCTAACTCTAGCAGACATGACTTTTAGCTTATAGGAATCAACAGAAAACCCGACCTGCTTTACTGTGTTGGAGAACAAATGGCAAAGCAGGAAAGAAAAAGAGGTCTTAAAACGCTCTTTTAGTCTCATTTTGAGCTAGGGTTGGAACTCATTCTTGTGGTGAATGACCCATTATTACCAAAGTATTCATGCTGCTTTTCAAAAAATCTCAGCAAAGGTCATCTGAGTATCCAGTTGGGAAAAAAAAGTACCTTAACCTCTAATTACACCATAGACAAAAATCAGTTCCTGATGGACTACAATTCTAAATATGAAAGATAATAAAACTTCAGAGAAAACCCTAAAATATCTTTGTGACCTTAAAGTATTTTAACTATTTGTATCCTCTTAAACAGGATATAAAAACTCTGACCATGAAAGAAAAAGAATGATAAATTTGATTACATTTATCATTTCTGTTCATCAAGAGACAACGTGAACAAAATGACAACCCACAAAAGTGGAAGAAGGTATAACAATAAAATATCTGGGGGCTTCCCTGGTGGCGCAGTGGTTGAGAGTCCACCTGCCGATGCAGAGGACACGGGTTCGTGCCCCAGTCCGGGAGGATCCCACATGCCACAGAGCAGCTGGGCCCGTGAGCCGTGGCTGCTGAGCCTGCACGTCCAGAGCCTGTGCTCCACAACAGGAGAGGCCACAACAGTGAGAGGCCCGCGTACCACACACACACACACACACACACACACAAAATATATACATATATATATCTGAAAAATGACTTATATAGATTTTACATAGAGAATTTCTATGAATCAATAAGAAAAATAGAGACCACACAACAGAAATAGGAACAAAAGACTTGAACTTGTGTGACTTCACATAAAAGGCCATCCAAATGGAAAATAAACCTAAAAAGATGTCCAACTTCATTAGTCACCAGGAAAATGCAAATTAAAACCACAATGTGATATTCTACACACATCAGAATGTCTAAAATGAAGAAAATGCATTGGTGAGGACATGGAGCTGAAACTGGAACTATCATATATTGCTGGTGGTATAAACTGGTACAATCTTTTGGAAAATTGAGTATAATTATTTATTTAAACTGCACGTAGGCATACCCATGACCCATCAATTCCAGTCCAACAGAAATGCCTAAATATATTCACCAAAAGACAGGTACCAAAATCTCCACAGCTTTAATATTTGTAACTGCTAAAAACTAGAAATAACCCAAGTATCCAATAACAGTAGAACAGATAAATAAATTGGGGTGTGCTCACACAACAGAATACTATACAGCAATGAAAATGAATATATATAACTATGTAATAGAGGAGAACAAATATGACTCCATACTGGATCTATTTCTTTTACTTTAACTTTTGTATTCTACTGCTTTCGCTATAAGTTAATTACTAAAAGCATGTTGCCAATAGCCTGAAATATATGGGATAACCCATTCTCATGGTTCTGCCTTTCAAGGTATAACACTTTTCCATTCATATAGAGATAAAAAGTTGCAGAACAGAGAATAGCATTTGTCTTGTTGGAGGTTTGTAGGAATCTCATGACTGGACCTACACGGACTGCTGCAAGAACAAAGGATTCTGGCACCAAGAAGTGTGCAAAAACCAATCACACCCCTCCCCTCCTAGTATGAAAGAAGCCTGAATTTTAATTCAGAGAAGACGGTTCTTTGGGACGCTAGTCCACCATCTTCTCGGTCTGCTGGCTTTCTGAATAAAGTCACTACTCCTTGCCCCAAGACCTTGTCTCTCCATTTATTGGACTGTTGTGTGGCAAGCACTATGAGCTTGGACTTGGTAATAACTACACATGACAATATGGATCAATCTCACAAATATAATGCTAAGCAAAAGAAGCCAGACCCAAAAGACATGAGTCTATTTATATAAAAAACAAAAACAGACAAAATATGATCTATTATCTATTCCATTAAAAGTCAAGACAGTGGTTACCATCACTGGGGATGGTGGTAATAGGAAGAGAACATGAAGAGGGCTTCTGGAGTGTGGTTTGGTCCTTAATCATATATGTACTTTTCCATATGCACGTTACACTTAAATACAAAGTTAAGAGTAGTATTTTTCTTGCTATTTTGTGTTAGGGTTTTGGCCTTTCACATAAAAAAAATCAGCCCCTCTTGGATAAATGTCAAAGTTGCTATAAAGGCTAATAATGAAACTGATTTTAAGCTAATTGCAGAGTAACCTTTACCAAACTCATAGCTTCACAGAATTAGAGATCTAGTAACAGTATAGTGGAAGGAATTTGCTATTTCCTGATTTAAAAAAAATTTAAAGGCATTAGAAAAGAGTGATTTTCTTCCCCCTCCCCTTATCATTGTCTTTATTATGAGGTATACACAGAGCAAAGTGCACTATGTATATTATTTCATCTAATTCTCATAACTCCATGATATAATACTTTCGTTATCATCCTGATTTTATGTTAAGGAGATTTAGGCTGAGTATGTTGTCTAAAGGCAGACAGTACCTACATGGTACAGCCAGAATCTGAATCCTAGTATGTCTGACTCCCAAGCTGATGCTCTTTTTTGTTGTTGTTGTTTTTTTGTTTTTTTGTTTTTTTTTTTGCGTTACACGGACCTCTCACTGTTGTGGCCTCTCCCGTTGCGGAGCACAGGCTCTGGACATGCAGGCTCAGTGGCCATGGCTCACGGGCCCAGCCGCTCCGCGGCATGTGGGATCTTCCCGGACTGGTGCACGAACCCGTGTCCCCTGCATCGGCAGGCGGACTCTCAACCACTGCGCCACCAGGGAAGCCCCCAAGCTGATGCTCTTAATCACCATTTCATATCACCTCATTGTCATACTGGGGGCTTTAGAGCATATGGTGATTATAGTCTTCTTTGGCTTTTGCCTAATCACTTTAGAAGGTTAAAGCGATTTTATAAAGACCCATAGAGGGACTGCACTGTTAAGGAGTAAAAGCTGGGTGTTGAATAAAGACAGAAAGCCCCTGCCATCAGTACACCTACCATAAAAATGTCTGACAGCTTTTAACAACTGCCTAAATGGGAAACTGCATAGAAGTCTCAGCACACTGGTCTCAAATTAGACCAATTCAGGGTGAATGCTTCTACTTAGGCCATAATGTTAGAAGCAGGGATAAACAAAGTAATTTTGTCAAAAATGAAGATCAATGAGAAGGTTCATGTGTGTGCATGGGTGTCTGCATTTCTTTAAGTCTTCCTCTAGATAATGTTATTTTCCAAAGTTATGTTGACAGGTATTGATTATTTAATATGAATGCTAGTAAGGCATTAATAAAGTTTAGGGTAGAAGAAAATATATGATTGACTAGACTATTGATCTTTTTTTTTAACAACTCCTTTTTTTTAATTGAAGTATAGTTGATTTACAATATTATATTAGTTTCAGGTGTACAACATTGTGATTCAGTATTTTTATAGATTATACTTCATTTAAAGTTATTACAAAACAATGGGTATACTTCCCTGTGTTGTACAATATATCCTTGCTGCTTCTCTATTTTATACATAGTAGTTTGTAACTTTTTTTTTAACATCTTTATTGGAGTATAATTGTTCTACAATGGTGTGTTAGTTTCTGCTTTATATCAAAGTGAATCAGCTATACATATACATATATCCCCATATCTCCTCCCTCTTGTGTCTCCCTCCCACCCTCCCTATCCCACCCCTCTAGGTGCTCACAAAGCAACAAGCTGATCTCCCTGTGCTATGCGGCTGCTTCCCACTAGCTATCTATTTTACGTTTGGTAGTGTATATATGTCCATGCCACTCTCTCAATTTGCCCCAGCTTACCCTTCCCCCTCCCTGTGTCCTCAAGTCCATTCTCTATGTCTGTGTCTTTATTCCTGTCTTGCCCCTAGGTTCTTCAGAACCTTTTTTTTTTTTTTTTTAGATTCCATATATATGTGTTAGCATATGGTATTTGTTTTTCTCTTTCTGACTTACTTCACTCTGTATGACAGACTCTAGGTCTATCCACCTCATTAAAATAACTCCATTTCATTTCTTTTTATGGCTGAATAATATTCCATTGTATATATGTGCCACATCTTCTTTATCCATTCATCTGTTGATGGACACTTAGGTTGCTTCCATGTCCTGGCTATTGTAAATAGTGCTGCAATGAACATTGTGGTATATGACTCTTTTTGAATTATGGTTTTCTCAGGGTATATGCCCAGTAGTGGGATTGCTGGGTCATATGGTAGTTTTATTTTTAGTTTTTTAAGGAACCTCAATACTGTTCTCCATAGTGGCTGTATCAATTTACATTCCCAACAACAGTGTAAGAGGGTTCCCTTTTCTCCACACCCTCCCCATCATTTATTATTTGTAGATTTTTTGATGATGGCCATTCTGACCAGTGTGAGGTGATACCTCATTGTAGTTTTGATTTGCATTTCTCTAAATGATTAGTGATGTTGATCATCCTTTCACGTGTTTGTTGGCAATCTGTGTATCTTCTTTGGAGAAATGTCTATTTAGGTCTTCTGCCCATTTTTGGATTGGGTTGTTTGTTTTTTTGATATTGAGCTGCATGAGCTGTTTGTATATTTTGGAGATTAATCTTTTGTCAGTTGCTTCGTTTGTAAATATTTTCTCCCATTCTGAAGGCTTAGACTATTGATCTTTACTCATTTTCTGATCTTTAATCAGGTACTTCTCTGGTCAGAAAAAATATCACTTAGTAGATACTTTCCCAAGTTGCCTAAGAGAAAATAAGCACTTTTACTCATTCTACGTAGGTAAATCCTAAACTTAAAAAGTAACTGTCAATTTGTGTCAAAGGTCCATTGCAAAGTTAAAAATCACACCTTGAGGGCTTCCCTGGTGGCGCAGTGGTTGAGAGTCCGCCTGCCAATGCAGGGGACACGGGTTCGTGCCCCGGTTTGGGAAGATCCCACATGCCGCGGAGCGGCTGGGCCCATGAGCCACAGCCGCTGAGCCTGCGTGTCCGGAGCCTGTGCTCCGCAATGGGAGAGGCCACAATAGTGAGAGGCCCACGTACCGCAAAAAAAAAAAAAAAAAAAAAAAATCACACCTTGACCTAAGGTTGTTTCTATCACCCTTCATTTATAAGAAATTTCAAAGTTTATTTTTGAACCATTCAACTTGAAGGTTATTTAAGCCTTAAGTGCCATACTTAGGAATAAATCTACCTAAGGAGGCAAAAGACCTGTATGCAGAAAACTATAAGATAATGATGAAAGAAATCAAAGATGACACAAACAGATGGAGATATATACCATGTTCTTGGATTGGAAGAACCAGTATTGTGAAAATGACTATACTACCCAAAGCAATCTACAGATTCAGTGCAACCCCTACCCAATTACCAATGGCATTTTTCACAGAACTAGAACAAAAAAGTTTACAATTTGTATGGAAACACAAAAGACCTCGAATAGCAAAAGCAATCTTGAGGAAAAAAAAAAAAATGGAGCTGGAGGAATCAGGCTCCCTGACTTCAGACTATACACAAAGCCACAGTAATCAAGACAGTATGGTACTGGCACAAAAACAGAAATATAGATCAATGGAACAGGATAGAAAGCCCAGAGATAAACCCACGCACCTATGATCACCTAATCTATGTCAAACGAGGCAAGAATATCAATGGAGCAAAGACAGCCTCTTCAATAAGTGGTGCTGGGAAAACTGGACAGCTACATGTAAAAGAATCAAATTAGGAAACTCCCTAACACGATACACGCAAATAAACTCAAAATGGGTTAAGACCTAAATGTAAGGCCAGACACTATAAAACACTTAGAGGAAAACATAAGTAGAACACTCTTTGACATAAATTGCAAGATTTTTTTTGACCCACCTCTTAGAGTAGTAAGAATAAAAACAAAAATAAACAAATGGGAGCTAATTAAGCTTAAAAGCTTAGCAAATGAAACCATAAACAAGACGAAAAGACAACCGTCAGAATGGGAGAAAATATTTGCAAATGAAGCAACTGACAAAGAATCTCCAAAATACAAAAGCAGATCATGCAGCTAAATATCAAAAACAAAAAAACCCGGTCAAAAAATGGGCAGGAGACCTAAATAGACATTTCTCCAAAGAAGACATACAGATGGCCAACAAACACATGAAAAGATGCTCAACATCACTAATTATTAGAGAAATGCAAATCATAACTACAATGAGATATCACCTCACAACAGTAGAATGGCTGTCATCACAAAATATACAAACAATAAATGCTGGAGAGGGTGTGGAGAAAAGGAGCCCTCTTGCGTTGTTGGTGGGAATGTAAATTGATACAGCCACTATGGAGAGCAGCATGGAGGTTCCTTAAAAAACTAAAAATAGGGCTTCCCTGGTGGCACAGTGGTTAAGAATCTGACTGCCAATACAGGGGACACAAGTTTGAGCCCTGGTCTGGGAAGATCCCACATGCCGCGGAGCAACTAAGCCCGTGCACCACAACTACTGAGCCTGTGCTCTAGAGCCCACAAGCCACAACTACTGATCCCTCATGCCACAACTACTGAAGCCTGCACACCTAGAGCCCACGCTCTGCAACAAGAGAAGCCACCACAATAAGAAGCCCGCGTACTGAGACAAAGAGTAGCCCCTGCTCGCCGCAACTAGAGAAAGCCCGCACACAGCAACCAAGACCCAACGCAGCCAAAAATAAATAAATAAATAAATTTATTTAAAAAAAAAAAAAAAAAACTAAAAATAGAACTACCATGTGACCCAGCAATCCCGCTACTGGGCATATACCCAGAAAAAAACATAATTCAAAAAGACACATGCACCTCAATGTTCACTGCAGCACAATTTACAATAGCCAGGACATGGAAACAACCTAAATGTCCATCTACAGAGGAATGGATAAAGAAGATGTGGCACATATATACAATGGAATATTACTCAGCCATAACAAGGAACAAAATTGGGTCATCTGTAGAGACATGGATGGACCTAGAGACTGTCATACAGAGTGAAGTAAGTCACAAAGAGAAAAATAAATATCGTATATAATGCATATATGTGGAATCTGAAAAAATTGGTATAGATGATCTTACTTACAAAGCAGAAATAGAGACACAGACATAGAGAACAAATGTATTGGTACCAAGGCGGGGGTGTGGGATGAACTGGGAGATTGGGATTGACATATATACACTATTGATACTCTGTATAAAATAGATAACTAATGAGAACCTACTGTATAGCACTGTATAACACAACATTGTAAAGCAACTATACTCCAATAAAAATTAAAAAACAAAACAAAACCTTAAATGCCATTTTTTATAACAGAGGGAAAACATACTTGCTAATATACAGAGTTATATACTTAATGAGTATGTTAAAGTATTTCATACAAAGTCATAATCTTCAATTATGAGCTAGGATACTCCCCACTCCAACCTCTCCCAACACCTATAGGTAAAGCAGCCTCCTGATGACACTATGATCCTCACAACTTCTCTGTGGAGGTGGCCCAGTGTGTGAATCTAAGCCACACCCATTCGCTTAGATGAAGGACACAGCATCCAGACTCTTGAAAGTGTTTATATATACGGGGTGGGGAGAAACCACATGTGGCTCTATTTAGTAAATATAGATAGCATCAACCTGTACCTCCATTGTGTTATTGTATCTAGGCCCTTTCCCAAGTAAAAATGTAAACTGTTTACTTCTTTTTACTTCAAAAAGATTAGAAGGATCTTTTTCATATTACGTAACATAAATATGTCCCTATTTACTTACTGAAAGTGAAAAAAAATTCTGTGGAACTTTGTAGTTTGTTAAAGCATTTATTTATTATCATACATAATAATAAAATTTTCTATATTCAATATGATTAAATGTAAAAATAACTGGTATATGAATTTCTAGAAATCTTTATGTAATGGATATATTAACAGCTCTCAATATGAAAAAATATGTTGATTTCTCCAAGGTAATCATAAACACATACTGAGATAAATAGACAATTTGAAGGAAGAAAGTGGGCATTTCACTAATCTGACTTCAAAAAAATCCTTGAAATACACAAGAGTACAACATAGAAGGCTATAATGTATTTTCTGAAAGTTATTTAAAAATGTATAATTTTTGTATATCACAGCATTTTATGAAGAAGCTAAAGCATTCATCTTTCAATTTTTTTTTTTGATAGGTAAGAAGTGGATTTATTTATAGAGAAATGCACTCCACAGGCACAGTGTGGGCCATCTCAGAAGGTGAAAGCAGCCCCAGGGTATGGGGTTGTCAGTTTTTATAGGGGTGGGTAATTTCATAGGCTAATGAGTGGGAGGAGTATTCCAGCTATTTTGGGGAAGGGGTGGCGATTTCTAGAAATTAGGCCACCACCTACTTTTTGACCTTTATGGTCAGTCTTGGAAGTGTCATGGTGCCTGTGGTTGTGTTGTTTAGCTTGCTGATGTGTTACATGAGCATATCCTGAAGCTTACGGTCTAGTGGAAGTCGACTCATCCCACCATCTTGGACCTATTTTGTTCTAATCAGTTTATGTCGTGACCTTGGGTTATGTCATTCTTTTAACCGTTGTGCCCTGCCCCCTTCCCTCCTGGCTTAATAAGGCCTAAGGAATGTTAATTTCAGCTGAGCCATGTAAGATGTATGACATGATTACATTTCCATCTATGAACAATATGCTTTGTTTTACCTTTTTTTAAAAGGAATTAATAATTATTGTTTTGGGCATTTACTTAACTGTACTTACCACTCACAGTACATCCCTAATTTCTCCACCAAAAGTGTGTCCTTAATATTCAAAACATCAAAAAAAAATATTCAAAGCACCAAATGATCTTTAGTTTCAAATATCCATCATGTATTAATCGGTTATCAGTTCTAATTTGAACTAGTTGTTCATGAAAACTGCTATCCTACTGAAAACATAATGCTTGTCTTCGCTATCATTCTAGAAATCTTGTATACTAGATTCTCTGCTTCCTGGTGCCCAGGAGGTGAAATTTTTGAGATTCTGCATGTCTGAAGATGTCTTCATTCTGTGATCAGACATGATTGATTGTAGGGTTAGGTACAAAAGTCTAGTTTGGATATCATTTCACTAAGAATTTTAAAGTCATTGTTACATTCTTTTCAATTTCCATTTTTATTTTGCCTGACACCATTCTGATTTCTATTCTACTGTATGTGGTTTGTTTTTGTTTTTCCCTCTCTGGAAGGTTTAGGATCCTATATTTGTTCCCAGTGTTCTAAAATTTCACATTGAAGTAACTTGGTATGTCTTTTACATTCATTGTTTAGGGTACTTTGTGGGACTTTTCAACACATGATATGAGCAATTTCCTTTAATTATTAAAAAAATTCATTGTCTTTATTTTACTAATCTTTTCTTCTGTACCTCTTATTATGGGATGTTGGACCTCACTGATTAATTCTCTAACTTTTCAATTTGTCTTTTCTATTTTCCAAAATCTTGTATTTGTTCTATTTTCTGGAAGATTTTTTTCAATGTTATCTTTTAATTCTTCTATGAAATTTTCAATTTTCTTTTCTATTTTCCAAAATCTTGTATTTGTTCTATTTTCTGGAAGATTTTTTTCAATGTTATCTTTTAATTCTTCTATGAAATTTTCAGTTTAGCTACCATATTTTTAAATTCTGAGATTTTTTTTTTGTTTTCTGTTTTTATTTCATGGATGCAATACCATTGCTCATAACTCAGAAGATATTAATTAGATTTTTGTTTCAAAGTTTCTTCTGTTCTCTGCATTCTGTTCCTCTCTTATTCCTTTTTTCTGTAAAAATAAGAGTCTTGTCTTATCTCTTTCTTTCATATAAGAGACTTTCCTTGTATTTCCAGTTACCTTATAGTCAGTCATCTTAGACTTTCTTTTATATTTAAAGGAAATTTCAAAAAGATGACTGGAAGCTCTATATGTGTGGAAGACATTTGTCCATGGTGACCTTCATTACAGGGTGGACAATTTTTGAGTTCCTCCAAAGTCAGTCCCTCTAGATCTTCATCTGGGGCAGGTCACTCACTCCAGAGGATTCCTTCAATCTCTCTTTTTTTTTTTTTTTTTTGTGGTACGCGGGCCTCTCACTGTTGTGGCCTCTCCCGTTGCACAGCACAGGCTCCGGATGCGCAGGCTCAGCGGCCATGGCTCACAGGCCCAGCTGCTCCGCGGCATGTGGGATCTTCGCGGACCGGAGCACGAACCCGTGTCCCCTGCATCGGCAGGTGGACTCTCAACCACTGTGCCACCAGGGAAGCCCTCCTTCAATCTCTTGCCTGCAGAATATATTTCTAGTTGGCATACTAGGTTTCTAGTAGGTGTGGGTCTTATCAGTTGTTATGTAGACTTACACTTATACCCCATTTTTGCTTGTCATTAATCCGCGACTGGTATTTCTGACTCCAGAGCTTTTCCATTTTACTCTTCCAGAGTGTAAATATCTTATCTTCTGTTGGTGTGGGAAAAATTAGTCATCTGGCTGCTTAAATCAGGAGTAGGGTATATGGGTCTAAAGGCCCCTTACATAGTCCTTCAACCCATATGTAGTTCTTCCTTTTGACAGTCCCACCTGAACTTTGACTTTCTGAGATGTGGGTGCCAGCAATTTCTTATTTTTTAATGAACTCATTTTGTATGTCTCTGATTCACTACCCCTACCTGCCCACTGGCAATTCGTTTTCAGATTTCTCCATTGCATTAGTTTTCATGCCTCTGTCCATTCCTCTGGTATTTTATTGACGTCTTTTGTCATTTCTCATATACTCCTATTTTTGAGGCTATTGATTACTTCTTGTGTTTCCTTTTTTCCACAGTCCTCAGAAAACTTGATTAAAAGGAACAAAAAGCTCATCTCGTTGTGGCTTCTTCTTTGTCTTTGGGTGTAGAATATCTTTTTTGCTAGGCTTGAGCCTTTTGTGTCGATGGTTTTTCAGCAGTTAGTTGTGATTTTGGTGTTTTTGTGAGAGGGTATGAGCTCAAGTCGTCCTCTGCCATCTTGTCTCTGGGCAAATTCATGGCTTGCTGAGCACTCCTACGGCAGTTAAACTCCAGGGGGTCACCAGCTGGGTTCATCTGTCCAGGATTAAACCTGTCTCCACCGATATGTTACAGGAACCTGAAGACTCACATTCTAGCCATTACTGTGAATCCACCCCTTCCTCTGAGTTTCCACAGGATCCCTCTTCTTTCAATATTGAAAATATTGTTAGAGAGGTAAGAAAAAAAGGTCTTATCGACCATCATCATCATCTCACTAGTAAATGAAAACAATAAGGCTAAGAGAAACAAAGGGGCTGGATACAAGTCAAATCACATGCCTGAAATCTCATGCTAAAGCATATTACTCATCTTAAAAGCATACAACATTAGAATTCTTTCACTTTTATTTAAATTCAAAATCACTTCATTAAAAATACTTGCTACATAAGATATTTATATCCCAAGAGTATCATTTTGTATGATTAATTTCTATCACCTTTGGGGAGGGAAGTCTACATAACGTAATGACTTTTACGTTTACTTGGTAGCTCTAGCTATGGGCCATTTTTATATTAATCTGATTTAATGGGATCTATTTTAGGTTAATTAATCCTCAGAGATATAAATTCCTTAATAAAGCAGTCAGCAGTATTTTAAAATATTAACCAAAACATTCATAAATCATGTTAAACAATGCATTAGCAAGACCAAAATACCTCACTTTCTGCTCCTATCTGTAGCTTTCAAAGCTTAACTCCCTGCTTCCCCACCTTCCCAAATGCCCCCTTTTTATCGAAAGATAAATATACCTTCACATTCCACTCCTCTATCAACTAGAAAATGATTAGATATAATTTACATGTATCAAATGACTGAAATTCATTTATACTATAACTATACTTGCATATTAAGTCAGCTAATGGTGAAATGGAAGGTTTAACCCTCTATTTAGGACTGAGACACCATCAATCATATAGAGAGATTTTCTTTCTGGGAGGCAAAAACAGGAAGTCTGAAATCATGCATTATCTAAAGGTTAACATGATGTAGTCCTTTCAGGGTAACTACTGGAGGTGGAGGTGAACATCCCTTGTCATTCTGCCCTCCACTAACATAGACTGCTAAAAACCCAACCCTCTTCTGCCTCTCTTTCCTTTTCTTCTCTTGCCTATTTTAAAACACAGCAACTAAACATAGCTGTATTGATTCAAAAAATAGGCCATTAGAGGCCAATAACATTGAACACAGTACAACACTTCTTCCGTTTCTTACTCTCTTTTGAGCCATATTTGTATTCTTACTTATTTAATGGCTTTTTGATACTATAATCCTACCCTTAACCAACAGCTCCCAAGTTCTTTAATATTTCAACTAGGGACTTCCCTGGCAGTCCAGTGGTTAAGACTCCAGGCTTCCACTGCAGGGGGCATGGGTTCCACCCCTGGTTGTGGCACTAAGATCCCACATGCTACGTGGTGTGGCAAAAAAAAAAAAAAAAAAATTCAACTACCTCTGGAAATTAAGATTTTGATTTTTTTTTTCTTTGCGGTACACGGGCCTCTCACTGTTGTGGCCTCTTCCGTTGCGGAGCACAGGTTCCGGACACGCAGGCTCAGCGGCCATGGCTCACGGGCTCAGCCACTCCGCGGCATGTGCGATCTTCCCGGACCTGGGCACGAACCCGTGTCCCCTGCATCGGCAGGCAGACTCTCAACCACTGCACCACCAGGGAAGCCTAAGATTTTGATTTTTTAAAAGTATACCTTTGGGGACTTCCCTGGTGGTGCAGTGGTTAAGAATCTGCCTGCCATGCAGGGGACAAGGGTTCAATCCCTGGTCCAGGAAGATCCCACATGCCACAGAGCAACTAAGCCCATGGCACCACAACTACTGAGCTTGCGCTCTAGTGCCTGAGAGCCACAACTACTGAGCCTTCATGCCACAACTACTGAAGCCCGCGCGCCTAAAGCCTGTGCTCCATAACAAGAGAAGCCACCACAATGAGAACCCTGTGCACCGCAATGAAGAGTAGCCCTTGCTGGCAGTAACTAGAGAAAGCCCGTGAGCAGCAATGAAGACTCAATGCAGCCATAAATAAATAAATAAATAAAATTTATTAAAAACAAATAAAAAATATACGTACACTTTTGGAATTTAGCCCCTTCATCAATGAGGGTATTATGCTACTGAAATCTAGCTTTTTTGTTTGTAGACACCCAAGAGAATTTTGAAAACTATACACTGTCCCCCACCCCTGGCACATTTTAAAATTGACATCTAAAATTTTTCACCATAAGTTTATATAGTTACAAAGGAGTAATTGCTAACATATTGTAAGTATTGATACTTTAAAATAAGGCTATTATGTTACCTTAAATGTATCAAATGAAATTTAAACCCTATAGCAATTTGATAGCGCCAGTATCCACTTCAAAAAACTGATAAACTACTGGCCCAGAATGGTCAGAAATTTTCTGTATCTTATTTTCCTTCTTGAACTTATTTCCCTTTCTACTTTCACCACAAATTATTTTTAACTTTTAATTTGAAGTATTTATAGATTCACAGGAAGGTGCTAAGACGTGTAATGAGTTCCACGTACTCTTCACCCAGCATCCCCAACACTAACATCTTGCATAACTAAAGATGGCAAAACATCAAAATGAAGGAATTGACATTTGTACAACCCAGAGCTTATTCACATTTCACCAGTATGTATGCACTCATTGCATATGCATGCACATGTGTGTAGTGCTATGCAATTTTATCACATGTGTAACTTTGTGTAACCAAAGTCAAGATACCTAACTGTATCACCACAAGACTCCTTTTACTACCCTTTTATAGCTATAGTCTTCCTCTCTCCCATCCCTTTCCTATCCCCTGGACACCACTAATCTATTCTCCATCCCTGCAATTATATTATTTCAAAAATGTTATGTAAATGGAATCATGCAGTATGTATCCTTTTGAGATTGCCTTTTACTCAGCATAATATCCTCGAGGTTCATCCAAGTAGTTGCATGCATCAATAATTCATTCTTTTTTATTGCTGAGTAATACTCTATGGTTTGGACTTAACACAGTTTCTTTAACCATTCATCCACTGAAGGACATCTGGGTTGTTTCCAGTTTTGGGGTATTACAAATAAAGTGGCTATAAACATTCATATATAGGTATGTGTAAACGTAAGTATATTAGTCATCTCAGGATGCCATAACAAAATACTATAGACTGGATGGCTTAAACAACAGAAATTTATTTTCTCACAGTTCTGGAGGTTGGAGATCCAAGATCAAGATACCATCATGGTCAGGTTCTAGTGAGAGATCTCTTCCTAGCTTGCAGATAATTACCTTCTCACCGTGTCTTCACATGGCAGAGAGAGAGAACAAGCTCTCTGTGTTTATTCTTGTAGGGGCACAATACCAACACAAGGGCTCTGCCTTATCTTCAAATACCACACACTGGGGGTTAGGTCTTCAACATATGAATGGGGGGTATGCATACAATTTAGTCCATAGCAATAAGTTTTAAGTTCTCTGGAGTAAATGCCCAGGAGTTTAATTGCTGAATCATACAGTAGTTGTATGTTTAGTTTTTTAAGAAATTGCCCATCTGTTTTCCAGGGTGGCTGGATCATTTTACATTCCCACCATTAATGTATGAATGATTCCGTTTTTCTGAATCCTTGTCAGCATTTGTTATTGCCATATTTCTTACTTTCACCATTCCAATGATATCTCACTGTGTTTTTAATTTGCATTTCCCTAATGGCTAATGAATTGAACTCTTTTTTTTAAAGTAATTAATTTATTTTGGCTGTGCTGGGTCTTAGTTGTGGCACACAGGATCTTCCTTGCAGCATGTTTTTTTTTAGTTGAGGCATGCTGGCTCTTAGTTGCAGCATGCATGTGGGATCTAGTTCCCTGACCAGGGATTGAACACGGGCCCCCTGCATTGGGAGTGCAGAGTCTTACCCATTGGGCTACCAGGGAAGTCCCAAGTTGAACATCTTTTCGTGTGCTTATTTGCCACCTGTATATCCTCTTCAGTGCAATGTCTGTGCATGTCTTTTTCCTATTTTCTAATTGGACTGGTTTTTTTTAACACTTGAGTTTTAAGAGTTCTTTATGTATTATAGTTACTAGTCTTTTGTCAGATATGTGGCTTGAAAATATCTTCTCCCCCTCCCTCCCTCCAAAAAATCTTCTCCTATTCTGTAGCTTGCCTTTTTATCCTCTTAACAAGGTTTTTTTGCAGAGCAAAGATTTTAATTTTGGTGAGTTAAAATTTATCAAATTTTCCTTTTATGGAACATGCTTTTGGTGTCAAGTCTAAGAACTTTTTGCCTAGTCCTAAGCCCCAAAGCTTTTCTACTTTTTTTTTCCTAAAAGTGTTATAGTTTTACATTTTCCATTTATATCCATGATCCATTCTGAGTTAATTTTTGTATAAGATTTAGGTCAAGGTTTTTGTTTTTGTTCTTTTTTTTTTTTTGGCCAATGGATATCCAATTGCTTCAGCACTTGGATAGCTTTATTAAAAAAGCTATCCCTCAGAAAAAAACGGAGCTGGAGGAATCAGACTCCCTGACTTCAGACTATACTACAAAGCTACAGTAATCAAGGCAATATGGTACTGGCACAAAAACAGAAACACAGATCAATGGAACAAGATAGAAAGCCCAGAGATAAACCCACGCACCTGTGGTCAACTAATCTATGACAAAGGAGGCAAGGATATACAATGGAGAAAAGACAGTCTCTTCAACAAGTGGTGCTGGGAAAACTGGACAGCTACATGTAAAAGAATGAAATTAGAACACTCCCTAACACCACACACAAAAATAAACTCAAAGTGGATTAGAGACCTAAATGTAAGACCGGACACTATAAAACTCTTAGAGGAAAACATAGGAAGAACATTCTTTGACATAAATCACAGCAAGATCTTTTTTGACCCACCTTCTAGAGTAATGGAAATAACAACAAAAATAAACAAATGGGACCTAATGAAACTTAAAAGCTTTTGCACAGCAAAGGAAACTACAAACAAGATGAAAAGACATCCCTCAGAATGGGAGAAAATATTTGCAAATGAATCAACAGACAAAGGATTAATCTCCAAAATATATAAACAGCTCATGCAGCTCAATATTAAAGAAACAAACAACCCAATCCAAAATGGGCAGAAGACCTAAACAGACACTTCTCCAAAGAAGACATACAGATGGCCAAGAAGCACATGAAAAGCTGCTCAGCATCACTAATTATTAGAGAAATGCAAATCAAAACTACAATGAGGTATCACCTCACACTGGTTAGAATGGGCATTATCAGAAAATGCACAAACAACAAATGCTGGAGAGGGTGTGGAGAAAAGGGAAGCCTTCTGCACTGTTGGTGGGAATGTAAATTGATACAGCCACTATGGAGAACAGTATGGAGGTTCCTTAAAAAACTAAAAATAGAATTACCATATGACCCAGCAATCCCACTACTGGGCATATACCCAGAGAAAACCATAATTCAAAAAGACACATGCACCCCAGTGTTCATTGCAGCACTATTTACAATAGCCTGGTCATGGAAGCAACCTAAATGCCCATCGACAGACGAATGGATAAAGAAGTTGTGGTACATATATACAATGGAATATTACTCAGCCATAAAAAGGAACGAAATTAGGTCATTTGTTGAGACGTGGATGGATCTAGAGACCACCATACAGAGTGAAGTAAGTCAGAAAGAGAAAAACAGATATCGTATATTAACGCATGTATGTGGAACCTAGAAAAATGGTACAGATGAACCGGTTTCCAGGGCAGAAGTTGAGACACAGATGTAGAGAACAAACGTATGGACACCAAGGGGGGAAAGCCATGGGGGGGTGGGGATGGTGGTGTGATGAATTGGGCGATTGGGATTGACATGTATAAAATTGATGACTAATAAGAACCTGCTGTATAAAAAAATAAATAAAATTCAAAATTTCAGAAAAAAAAGGGATATCCCTCCTCCATTTAAATTACTTTTAGATCCCTTGTAAAAAATTAATCAGGTATATTAATGTGGCTCTATTTCTAGGTTTCCTATTCTATTCCATTGATCCTTGTGTACCCCTCTGTCAGTACCACACCATCTTGATTAGTAAAGCTGTATAGTAAGCATTAACATCAGGAAAGGTGATTCTTCCCACACAGTTTTTTTAATGTAATACATTTCATATTTGAAAATCTTTTATTGCCACTCTATTGTATTTTTCCTTAACAAAAATCATCTGTAAATTGAAAATAAATTTCTCTTTATTTTCTGTAATAAAAGACTTCAAGTGTTAAAACAATTTTTTTTCTGATTTGAGTTTTCTTTAAAGAAAACCACCCAATCAATTAAACATAAATATACCGCAAATTCTTGATTTAAGAAATTTAAATATAAGAAAGAAAACTTTTTAAAAGAGATGGGTGAGATTTTTCTTCTTCAGTTAGTTCACATTTCCTCGCAGTGACTATTATTTATTGCCAGAATGAAACAGGACTCGGTATCAATTCTATCCCTACTTTTTGTTTTCATAACTTTAGGTCAAGAGAAACCTTTTCCACATAAATGAGAAGATGAGAATGGAAGTTTTGTTAGAGCAATTATTTCTCAATTCTTTTAAATCTTTTGACTTATGTGACAAAAAAGTGATCTACCATCAAAATTATACTTAATCAGGGATTTCTGTGGTGGTCCAGTGGTTAAGACCCGCTGCTTTCACTGCAAGGGGCATGGGTTCGATCCCTGGTTGGGGAACTAAGATCCTGCATGCCAATGGCACAGCCATAAAAATACACACACACACACACATATATATAATCACTTTGCTGTGCACTTGAAACTAACACAACACTGTAAATCAACTATACTCCAATATAAAATAAAAATTAAAAAGTATCAGTTATATACAAATATTAAGCATTTTAAATATCTATATATATGTGTATACTTAATGATCTACTAGTTAACTGGCAAACAACTCAATTAGGTCTTTTAGTTTTGTGAAGGCAAAAAATGGGAAACTATTTGAATTGCAAAAGAAACTGTTGGGCCTCCCTGGTGGCGCAAGTGGTTGAGAGTCCGCCTGCCGATGCAGGGGATACGGGTTCGTGCCCCGGTCTGGGAGGATCCCATATGCCGCGGAGCGGCTGGGCCCGTGAGCCATGGCCGCTGAGCCTGCGCGTCCGGAGCCTGCGCGTCCGGAGCCTGTGCTCCGCAACGGGGGAGGCCACAACAGTGAGAGGCCCGCATACCGCAAAAAAAAAAAAAAAAAAAAAAAAAAAAGAAACTGTTATCCAGTCATTCCTTGAGATAGTGTTACTTAGTCATTCACTATCTCAACACAGACACCAATATTTTCAACTGTCCTTTGTTTGGTACCCTGGTGGCTTTTACATCTAGGGACCTTTGTAAGATCTGAGATGGTTGAGCAGTGTGCCTTTCTTCTGTAATAGTGGAAGAAGGGCAACTGTGAAAGAGAAGGTGGGAAAGCAGCCCCTGCACCTCCATCAAAGGCACATTCTCAGGCAGAACAATGTTAGGAAAGAGTACGTGGGGAATTTAAGGATCTACAAATTGGTCCCCTTAAACTATCCATGCCCCCCCATACTCCTTGAAAAGTGTACCCAATTTAAAGATAAAAGCGAATGTGCATCTGCAGCCCATGGTATCAATACAAGCACCGGGGCTATATAAGTGAGCAGTAGGGCTTCCCTGGTGGCACAACGGTTAAGAAACTACCTGCCAATGCAGGGGACACGGGTTCGAGCCCTGGTCCAGGAAGATCCCACATGCCGTGGAGCAATGAAGCCCATGCGCCACAGCTACTGAGTCTGCGCTGCCCGCGAGTCACAACTACTGAGCCTGCATGTTGCAACTAGTGAAGCCCATGTGCCTAGAGCCCATGCTCCGCAACAAGAGAAGACACTGCAATGAGAAGCCCGCGCACCACAACGAAGAGTAGCCCCCACTTGCCGCACCTAAAGAAAGCCCGCGCGCAGCAATGAAGACCCAACGCAGCCAAAAATAAATAAATACGTTTATTTAAAAAAAAGCATTTACTACACACTTCTTTTTTTTAATATAAATTTATTCATTTTATTTGTTTATTTTTGGCTGCATTGGGTCTTCATTGCTGCGTGCGGGCTTTCTCTAGGTGCGCAGGCTTCAGTAGTTGTGGTTCGCAGGCTCTAGAGTGCAGGCTCAATAGTTGTGGCACATAGGCTTAGTTGCTCCACGGCATGTGGGATCTTCCTGGACCAGGGCTCGAACCCGTGTCCCCAGCATTGGCAGGCGGATTCTTAACCACTGTGCCCCCAGGGAAGCCCAGTAAATGCTTTTTGATGAGGAAAAGTGCAACAGCAAAATGACAAGCACCAAAATAGCAACACAATATATCAAAGGAAGACTCCACTTGAAAGCTAAGAATCAGACTGAAGCAAATTAAGTTGTAGCTTAAAGCATAATAATTAAGTCCTTTAAATTCACCAAAGCATTCAGCTATCACAGACTGAAAAGGCTTGTTTATCCTTTCTCTGTCCTAGGGGAGTAAATTATCTCATGAGTCTTTCTATTTCACCAAAGTGCTCTTTCAAAGGTGATGAAATGTTTAGGCAATTCATTACCTTAACATGAAAATCTTTTACAGGACAGAAGAATGATCAAAACCAAAAGGGGGGTGGGTAGCACTGACTAAAGAGAAAAGGATATGCTCTCTCAGGGTAATACCAAGTTTCCCGTTCTTGCCTGGCTGGCTTCTGCTTGTTAGTCAGACTGGCATCTGCTTGTTAGTCAGATCTCAGGTTCTCCAGCCAGCCGGCTAACACAGATGTCTTGACACTCACTATCACTTCACCTATTTTAATTATTTGCATTGTGCACATAGCTACCTGATGTTTTTGTTGTGTGGTTATTTTTTAACTTCATTTATTCTCTATCCATGAATGCCCCTCCCCCAAACAACATGCAAATTCTATGACAGCAGAGAGCTATCAGAGTCACTGCTACAAACCCAGTGCTTACCTGATACATAGCAGGTAATACCCTTGTTGACTATAACCTATAGAAATCAGGAACAAAATTGATGCTAATTTTAAGACTCTAATCTTTAATTGAGTAGTTTTTTCTTGTGTTTTTTTTTTTTTTTTTACTAAAATAAACGGTTGCTATTATACAAGATTTTCTGGAAAAAAAATGTGCCATTATATCTTTATCCCTCTGAAGTTATTTACGCCAATTCTCTTGCCTTATTTTACTGAAATAACTTATTAATTATGCAATGCTTAAACAGATATTGCAGCTATGAAGATAAACAGGGTAAATATTCAAATGATAGATAGTTAAAATTCATATCAGGACTTTTAGTTCAAGATGGTAGATTGAGGATATAGGTTTACTACTTAAAGTTTGCAAAACCACACTGAAAGAAGGGAGACAAAAGAAGCAATGAAAGTTTAATATCAAAAGGAAGGGGAAGTAGGGGGGTTCACCAGTGGATGAAAGATCCAACAAATTTCTAGAATTCAAAAAGCAGATTGAATTGTGTTGACGGATGAGATGGGCAAAGAAAGCCACAGCCCAGAATACCCACAAAGCAACCTAAAGAAGCTGGAAGCCAAACTGCTTGTTGGAATGCTAGAAGGAATCTAGAGAGCCAATCTGCCCTGGAACACCTGATGGCTCTGGGCTCTGGGCCAGAGGTATGAGGGAGGGCAGGAGTGAGAAGTGGGGCTGAAGACAGTGGGGATAATTGAAGGTCTGTACCTGGAACTGCGCTGGTTGGCACCTCCATCTGCTTCCCCAACCCCCATGCATATCACAGGCAGCCTGGCATTAACCCACAGTTGAAAAACCAGATAGCTGAAGGAACAAACAACCTGGGGAAAGCCAAGGCTTCTAATGGTAGTACAGTCCGACCGGGATAAAGCACTCCTCTGACACAGGGCCCCCAGGGCCTGAGCACAGGCTCACCCCAGAGCAAGAAGGCCAGCCAACGCACCCCACCTACACAGAGGGCACAGTCAGCCATCCACTCAGGTGATAGGTCTAGGGGGAAAAGAGACCCACTTTTCAAATAGCAGAGGAAATCCACACCAGTTTCTCAGCCCTGCTCTCTAAAATATGAATAGATGACCAAGGCACATGGAAAAATCCAGCAGCATGAAAAAGAAGAGCTAAGAAAAACATATAGAAAAAGAAATCCTGAGGGGAACAAATATAATTAAGGGACATAAGAAAATAAAAAATATTAAAAAAACCCTACTATAATCAAAAGATTCCAGAGGGCATTACATGCATATAAACTAGGAATAGGAAACCACACACACAGAAAAGGAACAAAGAACTTGACATAAGTCTTTTAAATTAAATTTAAAAGTCAGAATTTGAAGAGTGATTAGAAAAGGAAAAAAATCAACAGATGAGCTGGAAAATAAAACTGAGAAACTCAGAATGAGAGTGTATGGATAAAAAGATGGAAAATAATAGAGAAACTGTGAGAGATACAAAGAGCCAATCCAAGAGGTACAACATTTGACTAATAAGAGCCCCCCAAAAGAGGAAACAGAAAAAAGAGAATGGAGAAGCTATTAATTAATAGAATTCCCCAGAGTTGAAGAAACACCCAAGTCTTAAGATTGAAAGGGCTGGGGGCTTCCCTGGTGGCGCAGTGGTTAAGAATCCACCTGCCAATGCAGGGGACACGGGTTTGAGCCCTGGTCCAGGAAGATCCCACATGCTGCGGAGCAACTAAGCCTGTGCGCCACAACTACTGAGCCTGCGTGCCGCAGCTAATGAAGCCCATGCACCTAGAGCTCGTGCTCCACAACGAGAGAAGCCGCCACAATGAGAAGCCCACGCACCACAACAGAGTAGCCCCTGCTCGCCGCAACTAGAGAAACCCCATGTGCAGCAACAAAGACCCAACGCAGCTGAAGATAATAAATAAATAAATAAATAAAATTTTTAAAAAAAGATTGAAAGGGCTGAGTGCTCAATACAATCAACTGATAAAAGACCCACATTTATACATTTCCTCATGGAATTCCAAAACAAATATAAAAAGGAGACACTGGGGCTTCCCCGGTGGCGCAAGTGGTTGGGAGTCCGCCTGCCGATGCAGGGGACACGGGTTCGTGCCCCGGGCCGGGAGGATCCCACATGCCGCAGAGCGGCTGGGCCCATGGGCTGTGGCCGCTGGGCCTGTGCGTCTGGAGCCTGTGCTCCGCAACGGGAGGGGCCACAATGGTGAGAGGCCCGCGTACAGCAAAAAAAAAAAAAAAAAGGAGACACTGAACAGGAAAAACAGGACTGAAAAACACCCACCAAGGACTGACAATCAAACTGGCTTCTTGTCAGCAACAGAGGATGTGAGAAGACAATGTCTTCATGGTTTTAAAGAAAATTATTTTCAGCCCAGAATTCTGCACCCAACCTAACTACAAACAAAGGTACAATAAAGACAGTTTTAGACGTGACTCAGAAAGTTTACTTCCCACACGTCCTTTCTAAAAAACTTATTTCAGGATATACCCCAGTAAAATTATGGCATAAATCAGAATAGTGGAAGACCCAGGATCCTAAGAACAGTGATTCCAACATAGAAGAATAGAGGAAAACCCTTGGAAGACAACTGTGCAGTAGCCTAGAGAAGCATTTGGTCATGAAGGGGGATTCCACAGAATAAAAAATACAACTGAGAATATGGAAAAAGTGAGGCTATGGTAAAGGCATATTATGCCAAAAAAAAAACCCAAAAAACAAAATACAATTAGAAACTCCCTGAAAATTAAAAAGAAAGAAAAAGACAAATGTCACAAAAAAGCTGTATTTCAAGTAAGAAGCACGCTTACATATCCTAATTATAAGGAACTGGAATATGAGAAAAGGGGATGTAGTTGTTATTGATCTTACAGTCTTGAGAGCGAAGGGGTCATGACCCTGGCCCTGGAGAAAATGTAATCCCAGCACACAAATTGGCTCTGCACTATAGAATGATATTTTAGGGGGTACTAAAAATAGAGAGGCCCTTCATCTTAGGCCAGAATTAACTTTGATGTGGTTGGTCTCAAGACATAAATTTCAGGACCCTAAGAGAAAGACTGGCCAAAACTGCTTTACTATTGTTTTATTTTCTATAATTGTGGCATCAAATGTTAGCCAGTTCCTACCTGCAGTGCTTTCCCCGAAGATGAAAGTTGTTTTCATTATTCAAATGCTCTAGGACTCCAAAACTAGCTCAGTTCACTTGGATTTGAGGGGCAGATAACATAATAAATGTCTGCTTCCTAGAGCTGAGCATAACCAGGTAATCATTCCAAAAAAGACAGTATATTGACTGCTCAGGGGAGAAACTGTGGCTCAGAGTGATCTCAAATCATAACTCTGTTACTTCACTACAGATCCCAAAGGCTAGGCTTTAAATTATGATTCTTTAGTAGGAATATTAAAAGGCAAGCAAGCATGATTTCTACGCAAAAAGAAACTTTCTATAGGGAATGTGCAAATATCACATGTTCTCTTCCCTATTGGCAAAAATATGGTTTAGCTTCTGGAAAGGGACAAATCCTTGCAGTAATTTGCTTAATAACAAAAGGCATTTGTCCCAGTAATTCTACCCACTTTCCTGACATGGAGAAAATAATTTCATGCTGCAGTCAATGGATCTCAGGTTTACAAGGGAGATTTTTCCTTTATGGAAGAATTAACAAGTCATAATATAATACTGTTTACAGTTTTCATCTTTTAGAGTCAACTTATTTGGAGATTTGGTTATTGTCACAGGACAAAATATAAAAGTTATCAACTTTGACAATGTAAAAGTGTTGCTGGACTTCCCTGGTGGTGCAGTGGTTAAGAATCCGCCTGCCAATGCAGGCGACACAGGTTTGATCCCTGTTCCGGGAAGATCCCACGTGCTGTGGAGCAACTAAGCCCGTGCGCCACAACTACCGAGCCTGCGCTCTAGAGCCCGCAAGCCACGACTACTGAGCCCGCGCACCTAGAGCCCGTGCTCCGCAACAAGAGACGCCACCTCAATGTGAAGCCCACGCACCACAACGAAGAGTAGGCCCTGCTCTCTGCACCTAGAGAAAACCCGCACGCAGCAATGAAGACCCAACACAGCTAAAAAAAAAAAAAAAAAAAAAAAAAGTGTTGCTGACAGAAACTGGGAAAACCAGAAGAAAAACAGAACATGGGTCTGCTGGAAGTGACGATCCGGCGGGAAGGCGGGTTTGCCAGGGAGAAGAGGCTTAGTGGAGCCAGAAGGACGGCAGCGCACAGGCGCGAGATCAGCATTCGTTGAGCACGAGACGCTGGCCCTGTGCCCGCTATGCACGGCGCCTGGCGGCGCTTTAAGCTCTGCATCAAAAAGTCCCGGCGAGCAACTATGAGTGGCTGCCCACTTTGGATATCGCTGCGTTGTGTGGCATCCAGAACTGTTGATGGAGTGTTCATACAAAAGCTGTCCTGAGCGGGAAAGTTCCTTTCTCTGGACACCCCAAAACACACCACCAGACGTGGACCTGCCCAACAGAAAGACAAGATCCAGCCTCATCCACCAGAACACAGGCACTAGTCCCCTCCACCAGGAAGCCTACACAACCCACTAAACCAACCTTAGCCACTGGGGACAGACACCAAAAACAACGGGAACTACGAACCTGCAGCCTGCAAAAAGGAGACCCCAAACACAGTAACATAAGCAAAATGAGAAGACAGAAAAACACACAGCAGGAGAAGGAGCAAGATAAAAACCCACCAGACCTAATAAATGAAGAGGTAATAGGCAGTCTACCTGAAAAAGAATTCAGAATAATGATGGTAAAGATGATCCAAGATTCTATTTCCCAGATCCAAAATCTTGGAAATAGAATAGACAAAATGCAAGAAACAGTTAACAAGGACCTAGAAGAACTAAAGATGAATCAAGCATCGATTAAAAACACAATAAATGAAATAAAAAATACTCTAGATGGGATCAATAGCAGAATAACTGAGGCAGAAGAACGGATAAGTGAGGTGGAAGATAAAATAGTGGAAATAACTGCTGCAGAGCAAAATAAAGAAAAAAGAATGAAAAGAACAGAGGACAGTCTCAGAGACCTCTGGGACAACATTAAACGCACCAACATTCGAATTATAGGGGTTCCAGAAGAAGAAGAGAAAAAGCAAGGGACTGAGAAAATATTTGAAGAGATTATAGTTGAAAACTTCCCTAATATGGGAAAGGAAATAGTTAATCAAGTCCAGGAGGCACAGAGAGTCCCATACAGAATAAATCCAAGGAGAAATACGCCAAGACACATATTAATCAAACTGTCAAAAATTAAACACAAAGAAATCATATTAAAAGCAGCAAGGCAAAAACAACAAATAACACACAAGGGAATCCCCATCAGGATAACAGCTGATCTCTCAGCAGAAACTCTACAAGCCAGAAGGGAGTGGCAGGACATAATTAAAGTGATGAAGGAGAAAAACCTGCAACCAAGATTACTCTACCCAGCAAGGATCTCATTCAGATTTGATGGAGAAATTAAAACGTTTACAGACAAGCAAAAGCTGAGAGAGTTCAGCACCACCAAACCAGCTTTACAACAAATGCTAAAGGAACTTCTCTAGGCAAGAAACACAACAGAAGGAAAAGACCTACAATAACGAACCCAAAACAATTAAGAAAATGGGAATAGGAACATACATATCGATAATTACCTTAAATGTAAATGGACTAAATGCTCCCACCAAAAGACACAGATTGGCTGAATGGATACAAAAACAAGACCCATATATATGCTGTCTACAAGAGACCCACTTCAGACCTAGAGACACATACAGACTGAAAGTAAGGGGATGGAAAAAGATATTCCACGCAAATGGAAACCAAAAGAAAGCTGGAGTAGCAATTCTCATATCAGACAAAATAGACTTTAAAATAAAGACTACTAGAAGAGACAAAGAAGGACACTACATAATGATCAAGGGATCGATCCAAGAAGAAGATATAACAATTGTAAATATTTATGCACCAAACATAGGAGCACCTCAATACATAAGGCAAATACTAACAGCCATAAAAGGAGAAATCGACAGTAACACAATCATAGTAGGGGACTTTAACACCCCACTTTCACCAATGGACAGATCATCCAAAATGAAAATAAATAAGGAAACACAAGCTTTAAATGATACATTAAACAAGATGGACTTAATTGATATTTATAGGACATTCCATCCAAAAACAACAGAATACACATTTTTCTCGAGTGCTCATGGAACATTCTCCAGGATAGATCATATCTTGGGTCACAAATCAAGCCTTGGTAAATTTAAGAAAATTGAAATTGTATCAAGTATCTTTTCTGACCACAATGCTATGAGACTAGATATCAATTACAGGAAAAGAGCTGTAAAAAATACAAACACATGGAGGCTAAAAAATACACTACTTAATAACAAAGTGATAACTGAAGAAATCAAAGAGGAAATTAAAAAATACCTAGAAACAAATGACAATGGAGACACGACGACCCAAAACCTATGGGATGCAGCAAAAGCAGTTCTAAGAGGGAAGTTTATAGCAATACAATCCCACCTTAAGAAACAGGAAACATCTCGAATAAACAACCTAACCTTGCACCTACAGCAATTAGAGAAAGAAGAACAAAAACATCCCAAAGTTAGCAGAAGGAAAGAAATCATAAAAATCAGATCAGAAATAAATGAAAAAGAAATGAAGGAAACGATAGCAAAGATCAATAAAACTAAAAGCTGGTTCTTTGAGAAGATAAACAAAATTGATAAACCATTAGCCAGACTCATCAAGAAAAAAAGGGAGAAGACTCAAATCAATAGAATTAGAAATGAAAAAGGAGAAGTAACAACTGACACTGCAGAAATACAAAAGATCATGAGAGATTACTACAAGCAACTCTATGCCAATAAAATGGACAACCTGGAAGAAATGGACCAATTCTTAGAAATGCACAACCTACCAAGACTGAATCAGGAAGAAATAGAAAATATGAACAGACCAATCACAAGCACTGAAATTGAAACTGTGATAAAAAATCTTCCAACAAACAAAAGCCCAGGACCAGATGGCTTCACAGGCGAATTCTATCAAGCATTTAGAGAAGAGCTAACACCTATTCTTCTCAAACTCTTCCAAAATATAGCAGAGGGGGGAACACTCCCAAACTCATTCTACGAGGCCACCATCACCTTGATACCAAAACCAGACAAGGATGTCACAAAGAAAGAAAACTACAGGCCAATATCACTGATGAACATAGATGCAAAAATCCTCAACAAAATACTAGCAAACAGAATCCAACAGCACATTAAAAGGATCATACACCATGATCAAGTGGGGTTTATTCCAGGAATGCAAGGATTCTTCAATATACGCAAATCAATCAACGTGATACACCATATTAACAAATTGAAGGAGAAAAACCATATGATCATCTCAATAGATGCAGAGAAAGCTTTCGACAAAATTCAACACCCATTTATGATAAAAACCCTGCAGAAAGTAGGCATAGAGGGAACTTTCCTCAACATAATAAAGGCCATATATGACAAACCCACAGCCAGCATTGTCCTCAATGGTGAAAAACTGAAACCATTTCCACTAAGATCAGGAACAAGACAAGGTTGCCCACTCTCACCACTCTTATTCAACCTAGTTTTGGAAGTTTTAGCCACAGCAATCAGAGAAGAAAAGGAAATAAAAGGAATCCAAATCGGAAAAGAAGAAGTAAAGCTGTCACTGTTTGCAGATGACATGATACTATACATAGAGAATCCTAAAGATGCTACCAGAAAACTAATAGAGCTAATCAATGAATTTGGTAAAGTTGCAGGATACAAAATTAATGCACAGAAATATCTGGCATTCCTATATACTAATGATGAAAAATCTGAAAGTGAAATCAAGGAAACACTCCCATTTACCATTGCAACAAAAAGAATAAAATATCTAGGAATAAACCTACCTAAGGAGACAAAAGACCTGTATGCAGAAAATTATAAGACACTGATGAAAGAAATTAAAGATGATACAAATAGATGGAGAGATGTACCATGTTCTTGGATTGCAAGAATCAACATTGTGAAAATGACTCTACTACCCAAAGCAATCTACAGATTCAATGCAATCCCTATCAAACTACCACTGGCATTTTTCACAGAACTAGAACAAAAAATTTCACAATTTGTATGGAAACACAAAAGACCCCGAATAGCCAAAGCAATCTTGAGAACGAAAAATGGAGCTGGAGGAATCAGGCTCCCTGACTTCAGACTATACTACAAAGCTACAGTAATCAAGACAGTATGGTACTGGCACAAAAACAGAAAGATAGATCAATGGAACAGGATAGAAAGCCCAGAGATAAACCCACGCACATATGGTCACCTTATCTTTGATAAAGGAGGCAGGAATGTACAGTAGAGAAAGGACAGTCTCTTCAATAAGTGGTGCTGGGAAAACTGGATAGGGACATGTAAAAGTATGAGATTAGATCACTCCCTAACACCATACACAAAAATAAGCTCAAAATGGATTAAAGACCTAAATGTAGGGCCAGACACTATCAAACTCTTAGAGGAAAACATAGGCAGAATACTCTATGACATAAATCACAGCAAGATCCTTTTGGACCCACCTCCTAGAGAAATGGAAATAAAGACAAAAATAAACACATGGGACCTAATGAAACTTAAAAGCTTTTGCACAGCAAAGGAAACTATAAACAAGACCAAAAGACAACCCTCAGAATGGGAGAAAATATTTGCAAATGAAGCAACTGACAAAGGATTAATCTCCAAAATTTATAAGCAGCTCAGGCAGCTCAATAACAAAAAAACAAACAACCCAATCCAAAAATGGGCAGAAGACCTAAATAGACATTTCTCCACAGAAGATATACAGACTGCCAACAAACACATGAAAGGATGCTCAACATCTTTACTCATTAGAGAAATGCAAATCAAAACTACAATGAGATACCATCTCACACCAGTCAGAATGGCCATCATCAAAAAATCTAGAAACAATAAATGCTGGAGAGGGTGTGGAAAAAAGGGAACACTCTTGCACTGCTGGTGGGAATGTGAATTGGTACAGCCACTATGGAGAACGGTATGGAGGTTCCTTAAAAAAGTACAAATAGAACTACCATATGACCCAGCAATCCCACTACTGGGCATATACCCTGAGAAAACCATAATTCAAAAAGAGACATGTACCAAAATGTTCATAGCAGCCCTATTTACAGTAGCCTGGAGATGGAAACAACCTAAGTGTCCATCATCGGATGAATGGGTAAAGAAGATGTGGCACATATATACAATGGAATATTACTCAGCCATAAAAAGAAACGAAATTGAGCTATTTGTAATGAGGTGGATGGACCTAGAGTCTGTCATACAGAGTGAGGTAAGTCAGAAAGAGAAAGCCAAATACTGTATGCTGACACATATATATGGAATTTAAGAAAAAAAATGTCATGAAGAACCTAGGGGTAAACAGGAATAAAGACACAGACCTACTAGAGAATGGACTTGAGGATATGGGGAGGGGGAAGGGTAAGCTGTGACAAAGTGAAAGAGCGGCATGGACATATATACACTACCAAACGTAAGGTAGCTAGCTAGTGGGAAGCAGCCGCGTAGCACGGGGAGATCAGCTCGGTGCTTTGTGACCGCCTGGAGGGGTGGGATAGGGAGGGTGGGAGGGAGACGCAAAAGGGAGGGGATATGGGAACATATGTATATGTATAACTGATTTAATAAAAAAAAATAAGTATCTTTAAAAAAAAAAACAAAAACAGAACATGTTCAATGTCCCTTCTTAAAAAGGGGGGGAGTAGACAGACTGACAAAAGTGGATGAAATGAGATAGAGGTGTCATTATCTGAAGTTACTAAGTTAAGCAACAGAAGAAGTAAAATTTAAAACAAACACTGGAAGAGAATGAGATGACCGTAGTGTAAGCAAGCTAAGTACTCCTTAAAAGTAGAAAGTCAATAGATACATCTAAAGTTGATAAATCAAGAAACAGAGGTAAAAGTCTATTATTTAGAGCAGCAGCCCCAAATCATTTTTTATTGTACAATCCTCTCAGGGAAAATATTTTAGAGCACAAATCCCTAACATTTGTATATTTACTTATTTATACTCAATATAAAATCATGATTATATTAACTTATTATTTGTATACTGTGACACACAGTAATAGAAATTAAAAGTATCTAAGAATAATTTTGAATAGATTTTTATTGTGGGGGGGATGCTTGTTATAGTAAACCGAAAACAAAAAATCATCAGCTATTCGGACAAAAATATTTTAAGATATAAAAAGTATATGAGAATAAATACAATTTCAAATAATTTCTTCCAGTACCCAAATTCAGTATGATATGCACCTCCCAGGGTGTGTGCAGTTCCCTTTAGACACACAGCTCTAGAAGTCAGCGGTTTAGCCACCGGGAAATCCAATAAGATAAGTGATTCAAAGAGGCTACCTTTTGGGAGCAAAGCTGGGGGTAAGGAGAAGTGGAAGGGGAGACTTATGATTTGCATCATAAGCTCACCTATACTATTTTACTTATTGTATATACATTTTCTTTCATATAAGTAATTAGTTAATCTGATCAACTCCATAAAACTCTATGTCTGGATTCAGTCATTCAACAAACATTTATTGAACATCTGCTTTGGGCTAGGCACAGGGGATAAAGAGAGGAAATTGACATCCTGGCTGTCAGGGAGACCACAGTCTGGGGCTCAGAAGAGAGATATGAAAATCACTGATGACAATTCAATATCATAAGTGCTGTAAGAGAAGTGTGTGTCAGATATCATGTACCTACAGGGTGGGGCACAAAAGAGGTACACTAATACCATGTGGGATGTTAGGGAGGAATTGCTGAAAGGTCACTTCCTCTCTGAGTTGAAACCTAAAGGACAAGTAGAAAACTGAGAATAAACCAGGTAAAGAGGGATGCAGGGAAATGGGGGAAGGGCATTCTAGGGCAAAGAGGAAATGGTGGGGTAGACAGGTTGACATGTGAGAGAGAAGCACAGTGTGTTGGGAAACTGGAAGGTTTTCAGAATTGCTAGAGCAAACAGTGCATGAGATGGTAGAGGCAGGAATGAAACAGCAAGATAGGAAGGGACCAGAAACAAAGAGCCATGCTCAGAACTCTGCTTAGTCTACTGAAGGCAATGGTAAGCCATTGAAGGATTTCACTGGTAGGGAGGGAGATTAGATCAGACTGGCATTTTGGGAAAGACTGCTCTGGAAGTAATGTGGAAGGTGGATCTGAAAGGGGTAAATGAGGAAGGGCCTTCTGGAGGCTATTACAATGTGGGCCTAATGAGACAAAAGGAGAGAATCACGGTACCAGCAGGAGACAAACGGCCAACAGGTACATGAAAAGGTGATCACTATCACTAATCATCAGAGAAATGCAAATCAAAATCACAATGAGCTATCACTTCACACCTGTTAGAATGGCTATATCAAAAAGACAAGAGACAACTATGTTGGCCAGGATGTGGAGAAAAGGGAACCCTTGTGCACTACTGGTAGGAATTTAAGTTGGTTCAGCCACTATGAAAACAGTATGGAGATTCTGCAAAGAATAAAAAATAGAACTACCATATGATCCAGCATTCCTACTTCTGGGTATATAACCAAAGGAAATGAAAATAGGATCTCAAAGAGATAGCTGCATTCCCATGGTCACTGCAGCATTATTCACAATAGCCAAGACATGGAAACAACCTAAGAGTCCAAAGTGTCCACTGGAAGATGAATGGATAAAGAAAATGTGGCATATACATACACCATAGAATACTACTCAGCCATGAGGAAGGAGGAAATACTACCACTTGCAACAGAATAGATGGACCTTGAAGGCATTATGCTAAGTTAAATAAGCCAGACAGAAAGAAAAATATTACATGGTGTATCAGTTATATGCAGAATCTAAAAATTTTCTAGAAAGTCGAAGTCTTAGAGTAGAAAAATGGCTACCAGAGGCTGGGAGGTGGGGAAAATAGGGAAAGGCCAATAAAAGGCCAGTAAAACCTTACAGCTGCACAATGAATAAGGTCTGAGGATCTAATGTAAAACATGGTGACTATAGTTGATAACACTGTGGGGTTTTTTTTAAAGATGATGCAATCAAAAGTTATTTAGGAGATGCACTAGTGGAATTGCTGAGGGATTAAACATGAGGGTAAGGAAACAGGGAGAGTCTAGAAGGACTTAGGTATATTTATCTCTTGAGTAACTGGAGAGTATCACTAACTGAAATAGGGAAAGAAGCAATTTGGGGGCAGGACTTTAGCTTTGGACATGTTGAATACGAAGTGCTATCTAGAGGTAGATACCAAATAAGCAACTAGATGCAAATCTGAAGTTCCGGGTGGGGAGGTTTGGGCTGGTGATACAGAGTTGAGACCCATTAGTATTTGGGTTGTAGTGTAAGCCATGTGAAGAGATGCAATTACCCAAGGAGACTACAAAGTGAGAAGTAGAGAAGCTTGGAGTCCTGAGGAAAGCAGGGGGCAAAGGAAGATGAGATTGAAAGGAAAGTGTGGGGCCTCCCTGGTGGCGCAAGTGGTTAAGAGTCCGCCTGCCGATGCAGGGGATACGGGTTCGTGCCCCGGTCTGGGAGGATCCCATATGCCGCGGAGCGGCTGGGCCCGTGAGCCATGGCCGCTGGGCCTGCGCATCCGGAGCCTGTGCTCCGCAACGGGAGAGGCCACAACAGTGAGAGGCCCACATACCGCAAAAAGAAAAAAAAAAAAAAAAAAGAAAGGAAAGTGTGGAATAAAGGATAGAATAAGAATAAAGGAAGGTCAGAGGGACAAAGAAGTAGTGAGTGAGCAAAGAAGAGTAGCTGAAATGACAGAACATGTGATCCTGACTAAATAGGGAAAAGAGGGAAGCCAGAGGAGGTTGGCAGATTGGAAGAAATGGGGGTGGCGAGAGCCTCAATTATAATGACAATTATGAGGATGATATGATGGTGCTGGTGGTAACAGTAAAGAGTGAGAACGTGAAAGAGACAGCAGTGTGTGCTTAGCGTGAGCTATTGGAGTTCAATATCTCAGAGTCATTACAGAATATTTTTGAATATATGTAAAAATATATGTACTGTACTATATCATTTTGCACATCCTGAGTACTATGCTCAGGATAAAGGACAAGACCAGGGTAATAAACAGGCTCTGCCTTCACTGGATATGAATTTAGTTCTACTGGATCAGGTGTGACTGAAAAATCTTACAAGCTGGCACATTAAAACAAAACCAAGCATTGTCTTCTTTAAGGGGTAAAGAACAACAATGTTAGTTAATTACAGTAATAAACAGAAAGAAATAGGTTACATTTTAAAGAACCTTTTCTTAGAGTTCATAAAGTGATACTTTTCCACTTTTACTTCAGTTGGTACAACGATACAAAAGATTTAAGAATAGTATCTATTGTAAAAACAAGTATCACCACATGTGGTTGTTCAGCAGCTATTTATTTGTATTTTCCTTCCTTTAATAAGTATGCAAGATTCCTCTCATAGTAACTGCTGGAATCATAAATACAATAATAACTCTCTTATAAAATCTCTTCTTTGGCAATATCTTAAAAACCTAATAGTAATGAGGGGAAAACCAAAATATTTTAGGAAATGATTGATTTTGTTAAATTGTCAGAATTTTCAGTTGTATTCTTTCTGGGGTAGACAGAATTCTAAAGCTGTCTCTCAACATTCCCACTCCCCGGTTATTTAATCAAACACTAATCTAGATGCTGCTGTGAAGAGACTTATAATAGAGATATTATCTTGGATTATGCAGGTGGACCCAATGTAATCATATGAACCCTTAAAAGCAGAAGAGGAAGGGGTCAGAGAGATGAGGCAGAGAAAGGTAGTAAAAGGCGGAGGCAGAAGAGGAAGTCAGAGACACTGGAAACATTTGAAGGACTCCACCCACTGTTACTGGCTTTGAAGATGGAGAAAAGAAGCCATGAACCCAGAAATGGAGGCAGCCTCTAGAAGCTGAGAACAACCCCCAGCCAACAGCCAGCAAGGAAATGGAGCCTTCAGTCCTACTACAGCATGGAACTGAATTCTGAAAACAATCTGAAAGAGCCTGGAAATCAATTCATTCCCAGAGCTCCAGAAAGAAACTCAACCCTACTGATGCCTTGATTTTCAACCTTGTGAAACCTGGAGCAGAGAACCAGCTGGGCCATACCGTCCTAGGACTTCTAACCTTCAGAAGTATGAGATATGGGTACAAATAAATGTGTGTTTTCTTAAGCTGCTAAATCTATGGCAATTTGTTATAGGACCACTGGGAAACTAACAATGCTTTCTTTAATCACTGACTTCAGGGCTTCCCTGGTGGCACAGTGGTTAAGAATCTGCCTGCCAATGCAGGGGACACGGGTTTGAGCCTGGTCTGGGAAGATCCCACATGCTGCGGAGCAACTAAGCCCGTGCGCCACAACTACTGAGCCTGTGCTCTAGAGCCCACGAGCCACAACTACTGAAGCCCACGCGCCTAGAGCCCATGCTCTGCAACAAGAGAAGCCACCGCAATCAGAAGCCCGCACACCGCAACGAAGAGTAGCCCACTCACCACAACTAGAGAAAGCCCGTGCACAGCAACAAAGACCCAACTCAGCCAAAAATAAATAAATAAAATAAACAATAATAAAATTAAAAAAAAATACTGCATGATTCTACTTACATGAGTTATCTAAAGAAGTCAAACACATGGAAACAGAAAGTATAATAGAATGTGGCCACCAGGCTGGTGAGGAGGGGAAAATGAGGAGTTGTTGTGCAATGGGTACAGAGTTTCAGTTCTGCAAGATGAAAAAGTTCTACAGATCTGTTGCCAAAAACGTGCATATATTAACAGTCCTGTACTGTACACCTAAAAAGATAATTATTTAATTTCATTAAATAGTCATCAAAAAAAATCCCTTACTGGGCCTCCCTGGTGGCGCAAGTGGTTGAGAGTCCGCCTGCCGATGCAGGGGATACGGGTTCGTGCCCCGGTCTGGGAGGATCCCATATGCCGCGGAGCGGCTGGGCCCGTGAGCCATGGCCGCTGAGCCTGCGCGTCCGGAGCCTGTGCTCCGCGGCGGGGGAGGCCACAACAGTGAGAGGCCCGCGTACCGCAAAAAAAAAAAAAAAAAAAAAAAAAAAAAAAAAAAAAAATCCCTTACTATTTCTAAAGAAAAATTCTTCCACTAATATTTTGGGTTTTTAAAACATGTTCATTTTACAGTATCCTGGTTTTTCTAAACTCATATACTTTCTAGATTAAAGGGTTTTAAAGGAAAATTATTCACAAAATATTTGAATGTCTAGAAATAGATATGTTAAGAATGTGAGACATTTATCTTTTCAATCAATGTAAAAAGATGATATTTAACAGAATAGTATAGTATTGTTTTTCAAAGTAACTTTAAAAAATGAAAACATTAAGATGAAACCCTCTAAAAAAAGAAAGCTTCTATAAAGAATACAAAACAACATTAAGATGAAAAACTGAGGCACTGGGAAGATGACAATGAAGAAAGCTTTTTACTATATGCTACAGCCTGAAAGTGTGTGAAGATGAAATCTGCCTGAGAATTCACCATTTCTTTTGAGTTTCTAACAGGGGTAGAAAAGCAACTTACGGTAATATCAAAAGGCTGCATTATAATTCTATGCTTGAATTTAAGACATTATGGGATACAGATGCTCCCTGTGTATTCACAAGTCTCAGAAAGCTAATCATCATTCTGGAGATTTAGTTTCAGGCAAAGGCAAAAGTGTAGCTCTGAACAGCAGGTATAATAAACCTATATTATTAAACCATGCTACCTATAGTCCTTCTCCCTTTGGAGAACAGGAAACAACTACATGCTCTTACTATCCTTAGATTTAGAATAATCCTGTGAGCTGAAAATGAGCAAAAAGCCATATTAGTCTTACTACCATATTTGTCAACATTGTCACTATTACCAGCTAATCTGTATCAGTAACCCTATCGGGCACTAAACCTGCAAAATATCCACATGAACTCATAAAGAACCAAACTATCTACAGTAGTCATATTTGAAGACTAGTACTAATGTAAGTCAAAGAGCCAGGCAAGTATCAGAAATGTTAAACAAGTGCCAACACCCTGATTAGATAATGCCATCTATCCATCCATTCATGACAGCCCTACTGAACACATATTGAAAGTGTTAGTCATTTTTAAGAGGATGCCTTAAGAAATCTAAAACTTTTGCAATTTAAAGGACTTGAAAAACCTTCAGAAGTACCCAAGTATCTCAGACTTCAAATTCCATTAGAGTTGCACCAGCTTTTTGTATGTAACAGGGCATGCAGGCAGAATAACTGGAATGGAAAATGTGTCTAAGTATAGAGAATTAGCTTAAATTGTCTTAACTTTCATTCTTCCAGGACTTAATGATAGTGAGAGGAAGAAGGTATTAAAAAGTAAAACCAATAAATTATAGGGCTTCTGTGTTATCAGTCCCACTCAGACTGAGTAAACGCCAAACAAAGTGGATCCTAATTTGTAGAAAACATGATGCTAAAAACAGACAAATGCAGGTGTCATTCTGGGTCACCATGCAGGCCACAAGGAGTATCATCACAATGGTGTGTGGAAGAAAAACACTGCCTAAAAATCGTCCAAACTGGTTAACACACCTACAGATTCTGTTCTCATTGGCAGGATTCTACTCCTTTCAATGTGCCACAACATTTAGCTAGTCCAGGAAGTACTATTTCCCAGGTAAGTTTTCAACAAAATATCTAGGAAGGACAGAACCGCAAGTTAGTGTGCTCTGAGAATACTGCCTGGCCATGAGCTGCTTGTTGCTCAGGTAAATGCTTGTGGGTTATCACAATCCCTCCTGGCTCACACAGAGGCCACAAAGGCAAACAGTGTGCCTGCTTGAAGTACTCCCTGCACCAAAAAGCTGGCATTGGTGGAATCTACAACAAGAGGCAGAAAGAAGGACCACATGAATGGGATAAACTCAGTTTCTTTTCTTTTTTTTTTTTTACAGCTTTATTGAGATATAATTCACAACCGTACAGTTTATTCATTTAAATTATACAATTCAATGGTTCTTAGTGTATTCACAGAGTTGCGCAAAGCATCAATTTTAGAACACTTCCATTACCACAAAAAGAAACCTCATATCCATTTCCCCCCAACCCTCCCAGCCCTAGGCAACAACTAATCTACTTTCTGTCTTTATAGATATGCCTTTTCTGGACACTTCATATAAATGGAACCATAGAATATGTGATCTTTCGTGAGTGGCTTCTTTCATACAGTGTTTTCAAGGTTCATCCATATTATAGCACGTATCAATTCTTCATTCTTCTTTATTGTTGAATAATATTCTACTACATGGACACACCACATCAGTTCTTTTCTTCACAAGAAGTAGAATCTCTTTTGCTATATAAACAAAACTATAAAAAGTACTTAGGTCCCCACATTAGTACATAAATGCCTATTTAAGCCATATTATAGCTGAAAACTTATAATTGCATAATACTACGGTTTCTAGAAACATTATCAATCATCACAGTAATATCTGGATTAAAGAAATATTGAGAACGAAGCTCCTTTATAATTAAGTCAATTGCTTAAAATTTTTTCCCTGTAAATTGCAGTAGGAAGAGGAACTTGCAAGCCCTAAGACCCGAACACCTCAGGACAAAACTACTTTTTGACTCCACCCACTTGAAGATGAACAGCAAAATGGCAAGTATACAAAGCTGGTGTCTGCAACTTCCCTGTCTTCTTGCTGGGCCCTTCATCTCTTCCCCCTATCTTTGACATTCAATACTCTTCACCCCTCCTCCTAGCTCCAAAGAAAACAAGACCTTTTATATCTGTTGACTAATTACAGCCTCACTTTAAATTAAAATATTACATTTACATGAAAATGTTAATTAAACCAGACATGTTCTAAGACATTCTCCCAAAACCTGAAATGAGAATTAGTTTCCCTGCAAAGAACTTCCAGTAGGAACAAGTTGGTAAGCGGAGAGTTTTTTGTTTTGTTTTTAACCAAGAGACCCTCTCAAATCATAGTAAACCCACCCCATGGCAAATTGAATTTAGTCAGTCCTCTCAGGGTAATGCATATCTAGGAGGAGAGTGAGAGAAAATAAGGAACTGTTATTAATTTTGTTAGGCGTGATAATGGTATTATGTCTAAAGGTATCCTTATCTGTTAGAAATTCATACTAAGGTATTTGGATGATGTGATACCTGAAATTTGCTTCAAAATACTTTAGTTGGAAAGAGGACATGGGGGAGGGGAGATGAAACAAAATACTGATAATTGTCGAGGGTAAGCGATAAGGTACATGAGAGTTCATCATTCTTTTCTGCTTTATGTATGTATAAAAATTTCCATAGTAAAATACTTTTAAAAAGAGAGAAACTGTTCTGTTCCTCTCAGGCAGTCTTTCGTTCCTTCACTTTTCCTTCATAACACTTACTGTTGTCACTATGTATTTCTTTTTTTAAGTTAATTTTTTTAAACTTATTTATTTATTTATTTTTGGCTGTGTTGGATCTTCGTTGCTGCACGTGGGCTTTCTCTAGTTGCAGTGAGCGGGGGCTACTCTTTGTTGAGGTGCGCAGGCTTCTCATTGCGGTGGCTTCTCTTGTGGAGCACGGGCTCTAGGCGTGCGGGCTTCAGTAGTTTGGCACACGGGCTCACTAGTTGTGGTTTGCAGGCTCTAGAGCGCCGGCTCAGTAGTTGTGGCGCACAGGCTTAGTTGCTCTGCAGCATGTGGGATCTTCCCGGACCAGGGCTCGAACCCGTGTCCCCAGCATTGGCCGGCAGATTCTCAACCACTGCGCCACCAGGGAAGCCCTAAATTAATTTTTTAAATTAATTTTTTATTGGCGTCTAGTTGCTTTACAATGTTGTCTTAGCTTCTACTGCACAGCAAAATGAACCAGCCATACATACACATATATCCCCTCCCTTTTGGATTTCTCTCCCATTTAGGACACCACAGTGCATTAAGTAGAGTTCCCTGTGCTATACAGTATGTTCTGCTCAGTTGTCTATTTTATACATAGTATCAATAGTGCATATATGTCATCCCTGTCTCCCAATTCCTCCCACCCCACCCCTTTCCCCCTTGGTATCCAGACATTTGTTATCTACGTCTGTGTCTCTATTTCTGCTTTGCAAATAAGGTCATCTATACCATTTTCCTAGATTCCACATATATGTGTTAAAATACGATATTTATT